>NC_089425.1:3396822-3705624 GCF_013426205.1 Metarhizium brunneum | reverse complement strand
CGCGATGCGGTTCGCAGATACGGTGACGTGCATATTTCCCTGCAGCAAGGCTAAACAGTGGGCTCGTGCGAAAGATGCGTGAGCCAAGAGGGCATACTTTGACTTATGTGTGACGTGGTCGATGGCGCGGGTTCTAGCTGCGCTGGAAAAAAGAAGATTGAAACGATGAACGAGCGGGGGTTTCCACCTCCAGCCGATGGGCTACTGTATAAAGCTCCCTCTGGACAGACGAGAAATTATCCGTCTTGCTGAGACTTGTTTCCTTCGTACTTGCCCGTATAGAGTCAGTGTCTCACAGGATGCCTCCCTCATTTGTTCTGAGCGCTATCCTGAGTATCGCGAGGTAAGCCAAGACATGTCGCCGTGTGTTCTTCCATCCCGGAAGCGCATCCACAAAGAAACCAACAATGTGGAAAAGGCGGCCTAAAGCAGACGCGGTTTTTGTAAAATAGATGGGCAACTAATATCTTCTAGTGCGACGGCTGCCGCTGCCGAGCTCAAGCCAACAAAATGTGCCACCAAGGTCACCATCGTGACCAAACTCACTGGAACTACGACGATATACAAATCCGTGGCCGCGGTCCCTTGGGAAGTCGACTGCAGGGATTGCGATTTGATAGTCGTCACAAAAACACTGGGGAGCCTAAAGGTATATTATCTGGCCAAATTGTGCATGCAGGAACAAGCACTTACAAGACTTCACTACAGCCTACGATTACCGTCACTTCTGACTTCATACTTATGCATCCCCCGATCTGTACCTGGTTCCCTGAAGCGCCCTCACAATCACCGGACCTCTCGTAGGGCCAAGCGAGCGTCATTGGACTCCGATTGACCTTGGCAGTCGAGGTTATTCTTGTTGGAGGGAAGGGCGCATTCTCTCGGCTTTGGCTTGCTGAATCTGTATCATATAATCTTGTCTATAATAGGATTCTTTACGTCCATGATTGAGGATGAAATATGAGAGTTTACCGGTCACTCCGTAACTCACGGGACAGCATTACGGTACGAGTCAGTGCCGAGGCTGGTCTGATCTAGCAAGCACCATAGTCAAACGCTCGGCGTAGTGCAGGCTATGCCATTATTCGTATAGGCAGCAGATGACGGGACTGACGCAAAGATGGCAAAATGAAGACTGCTGTAATCGACATTCTGCATCAGCATTTGAATTGGAAGCGTGGCTGTGCGGGTTCTAGATGCTGTGCGGGGACCGCTGTGGCGTCGGGACACGCACCTCTTGGGCTATTTTTGGTGCGTTGACATTGCTGCGAGGAGTCTGGAGTGCCAATTTGTCGCGAGGACACGCGTATCCAGACGACTAGGCCGAGGGCTCCACGTCAAACCGGTGCCGTCAACGTCATGAGAGACGACTGGCCCTCAAGAGCTCAAGGCTGACGATTACGGAGTACTCCGTAGCCGCATTCTCTTTGATGGCGGGCCAACCGGCGACGGGCTACCAGGAATACGAACAATGGGGCCATTGTGTTTTGCGTTCCTCATCTCGGCGCAGGATGGGCCGCTTTGTCAAGGGCCGCCGGGGCCGTTGCAAAGTTGGCCATGTGAGAGGCATCCCGATGCGCGTGCTGTGCTTCAGGCCGCCGAGTGCTTCGGGTGCAGCGCGTCAGATGGCGTGGCGGAGGCGCACGTAAAATGATAATCGACGGCCGTGTCCATGGTTGGCGTCTGGCATTTGGGTGTTGCCCCTGGGGCCAAAGGGCCAGGGCCCCTTCTTCTAGATTGTTTGACTGTCCCTGTTGAGATTCCGTTTCGGCGGAACGGCGCATGTGATGCGAATGCGGCAATGAAAGGGCCAATCCATTCATTGTTCTGAGAAGCCTCATCTCAAGTCTCGTGGGGGACGGGAGGGTCGCAAAGGAAAACTGGGCAGACCAGACGTCATCAAGAGTGTGGGCGTGGTTGGTGCGAGCATGAGTGGGTGGAGTGGATGGAGGATGAGACAAGCAATCAATGAGATTGGCCAGGCAGGCTCTGCTTGTGAAACATCTGGGGGCTCTGGCCTAGATGCCTGGCTTGCTTTGCTTTTGCTGCCCTCTAGTTGGTACGCGGTGCTCGGTACGTCCAAATGTCAAAGGCATGGCGGCGGATGGCGGCCTCGCAGCCTTCATCAATGTTGCCAGCTTCATTCCAATCCAGCACAAAAATGCCTCTGGTATTGGGCCCCGAGGCTTGGCCCGGCTGCAGAAATCCAGTCAGGGAGGGAGGACGGCGCACTGGGTCTGCCTGATGTGACGGTTGAGTTCGCTGAGGCGTAACTCAGACCTTGCGCGGCTCAGCTCAGATCGGAGACAAAGGAGAACTTGGACTACGGGGCGGAAATATTTTATTTCGCGCAGCAGACCCGTCATTGTAGCACCAGGCTTTGTGCATTGGGCCGTCTGTCCTCCTCACACGGAAGCACGGATCATTTTATCAGTCGCCGACATGTCCATACTCGGCATGCTGCATCGTGCCAGGAGCTCACTCGGTATGAAGACTTGCCTGCGGACTACGGACCGTACATACATACAACGCACATACCGTTGACACCCTCAGCCGCAGCCAATATTTGGACCAGAATGCCTAATGCCTCGCTCATAAAAAGGATCAATCGCTCGGCGTCGCCCCCGCCACACTGGCAACGCCAGCGGATGGAGCCACTTGCGAGGCAGGTGCGACCCTGGTCAAAGCTCCTTGTTCCTTCCCCCTGCCACTCGATAATTTGAAACCTGCCCGACGACTTTCTTTCCAGGGCTTGAAACTGTCATCCGGCTCAGGCGCTTTCTTTCAACCCCTTCGTTTTCCTGCCCATTTGAGCATTTCGCCTGCTCTTTTTGTTGCAGCTGTGCACTTGTCGGCATCGACGGCTGTTCTTCTCTACTGCGCATGTCCTAGTCTCGGCGTACCTAGCAACTTGCCCAAGCTACGCGCAGTGTGGGGGGCATATTGTATTGTATGTTTTTGAATGGCGACGTTGGACGTTGGGCCCAGGAAATCGCAATCTCCCAACGACAAGGTGCCATACAATTCCGACCTCAATTTGCAACAACTAGCACTTTCACCACCTCCGTCGACTGTTGTTCCGTGTACCCATCTCTGGTTACGCCACGCCTTTGAGCTGGTCAGGCGGAACTGCGACCCCGAGACAATAGTAACTGCCGAGCCCGCACGATAGCCTTGTCCGTCGATTCAACCCATCGTCACCGACGTCCGTCCGCAACATGTCGCAGTACAACAGACTCCCTGGGTATGGGGGTGATGGATACGCTGGTGATGGATACGATAGAGGCAAGTCTCGTTGAATCGTACACTTTTTCTTTTGTCTTGAGAGCCCTACTCCATTCAAACATCCATGTTCTCATGGATCAACCTCCGACTTGCACCCCCCCCTTTCACCCCTGCATTCCTAACATCATGCCCTCGAATGTCCAGAAATCCCGACCTAGTGGACACTGAACTACCTCTCCTTGTACGGTCTTTTGGCGACGTATTTGCTCATCGCCAAGCATACGCTAGTAGCCTTGATGGCCAGTTACCTCTGTCTGGTAAAATACCTGGCCTCCCCACGGTGTCAAAGTGGTCACTATCCTATCATCTCTTGTGGCTTCTGCCAACTTGGTCACCCCTATCGCATCTCTTACAGTCACCTCCCATGATCTCCATCGCCTTCCACCCCCTTCTTGCCTCTGCCACCTCTGCTCTTCTCTCTTCAGACCTTGCCCTCCCTGTTACTTGTTGACTTCCCATGACAAGCGGGACTGGCTCTCTAGTCTCAAGAGACAGCAGCAGCAAGCAGCACTGGCAATCCTAGTCGGCCGACAATCCGCTCCCTCGTGGCTGTATTCTCGCGCAATTGCTTTCACACGTTTCTTTCTCGGCTGGTCCCGGGGCCAATCTAACATTCGTACACAGAAATCGAGATGCAAAACCACGGCTTCAACGACGGGGCTTACGGAGGAAGGCGCTCACCCGCAGCGGGAACTGATGGATATCATGCAGATCAATACTATGACGATCGTGCAGGACATAATCTAGGTCCCTATAGTAATACCTCGCAGGGTCAGCTCTACCCAGCAGACTACTCGAGCGAAAGGCTGTATATGCAACCTCCGGTACGTTGGAAGGAATGACAAATGGCCTATACTGAAATAGCTTATGCTCATTTTCGCAGCAAAGTGTCACACAGAGCCCCAGTCCCGGGCCATACTATAACCACCAACAAGACCACGTCGTCAACCCGCAGCAAATACACGATCAAGGCGAATATTTCGATGGCTACAATCAAGGACAACCTCCTCAGGAGCATCAGGCATACGACGACGACGGCCAGCCATTGATACAAGATCAGCTCGGTTATTCAGACAACCCTCAACAGCACACCCAGATCCCAGCTGGAGGAATCAAACGATGGAAGACGGTCAAACAGGTCTTGCTGTACCGTGGTAACCTCGTTCTGGACTGTCCTGTTCCGCCCATCCTATTAAATCAGAATCCCCACAGCAAAGAGCGTGACGAGTTCACTCATATGCGATATTCCGCCGCAACATGCGATCCATCGGACTTCTATAACGAGAACTTCACCCTTCGCCAGAAGCTGTTCAGCTCGCCTCGCCACACCGAACTCTTCATCGTCGTTACCATGTACAACGAAGACGACATCTTATTCACTCGCACCATGATTGGCGTGTTCAAGAACATCGAGTATATGTGCAATCGCCCCAACAGTAAAACCTGGGGCAAAGACGCCTGGAAGAAGATTGTAGTGTGTGTTGTAAGCGATGGGCGCGCTAAAATTAATCCGCGAACGAAGGCTATCTTGTCCGGTATGGGTGTTTATCAGGAAGGTATCGCGAAGCAACAAGTCAACAATAAAGATGTGACGGCGCATATCTACGAGTACAGCACGCATACCCATCTGCAGCTCAAGAACGGGGTGGCTTCTCTTGTCCACAACCGACAGCCCGTGCAAATGCTCTTCTGTCTCAAGGAAAAGAACCAGAAGAAGATCAACTCACATCGTTGGTTCTTCCAGGCCTTTGGCCGCGTCCTGGACCCCAACATTTGCGTCCTTATCGATGCTGGTACACGTCCTGGAGGCAATTCCATCTATCATTTGTGGAAAGCTTTTGACCTGGAGCCCATGTGCGGTGGTGCTTGCGGCGAGATTAAGGCCATGTTGGGCACGGGCGGCAAAAACCTCGTCAATCCGCTTGTTGCCACGCAAAATTTTGAGTACAAGATGAGCAACATTCTCGACAAGCCTCTCGAATCTGCTTTCGGATTCATTTCCGTCTTGCCCGGCGCCTTCTCAGCGTACCGGTACGTTGCCCTGCAAAACGATAAGAACGGACAGGGGCCACTAGAAAAATACTTCTTGGGTGAGACACTGCATGGTGGGAGCAGTGCCGGACTCTTTGAATCAAACATGTACCTGGCCGAGGATCGAATTCTCTGCTTTGAACTCGTGACCAAGCGAAATTGCCATTGGATTCTTCAATATGTCAAATCGGCTACAGGAGAGACCGATGTACCGGATACAGTAACGGAACTGGTTCTTCAACGTCGTCGATGGCTAAATGGATCCTTCTTCGCTGCCATTTATGCTATTGCTCATTTCTATGAATTCTTCCGATCGAATCACTCCTTTTTCCGCAAACTGGCCTTCTTTGTCGAGTTCGTCTTCAACACAATTAATATGATCTTTGCCTGGTTTGCTATCGGCAACTTCTTCTTAGTTTTCAAGATTCTCACTACGAGTCTTGGCTCCGACGACTTGTTGGGCAGAACCGGAGAGATTCTTGGCGTTGTTTTTACTTGGCTTTATGGTGTATTTTTGATGACATGCTTCGTTCTCTCCATGGGTAATAGGCCAGCTGGTTCCGGGAGATTGTACACGGCAATGGTGTGGTTTTGGGCCATCATAATGATGTAAGAGTTGTCTCGAAAGCTCCAACGCCTCTCCTTACTAACAACGACAGATACTTGATGTTTGCTGCCATCTTCATTGCGGTCAAGGCTATTATAAAAGACGTCAACAGCGGCACAGCCTTTAGCATCAGCCAGCTGTTCAAGAATCCGGTCTTCTACACGCTCATCATATCCGTCATGTCCACGTTTGGTATTTGGCTCATTGCGTCGATTATCATGTTCGACCCGTGGCACATGGTTACTTCGTTCATTCAGTACATGTTGCTTACTCCCACCTACACCAACGTCCTGAACGTCTACGCCTTTTGCAATACTCACGATGTTTCATGGGGCACGAAAGGCGATGACAAGGTGGAAAAATTGCCCTCCGTCAACACCAAAGACGGCCAGGGTAAGACGGATCTACCTGATGAGGGTGATTTGAACGCTCAGTACCAGCGAGAGGTTGAAAAATTCAGCACCAAGTTCAAGGAAGTCAAGACGCCGCCGACCGCCGTCCAGCTGCAGGAAAAGCAAATGGATTACTACCGAGGTGTACGAACAGGTGTGGTGTTGATTTGGATGATTACCAACTTTGCTTTGGCTGCGTTGGTTCTCAGCTCGGCTGGATTGGAGAGGATCACGCCTGGGGGTGGAGACCAACAGCAAGAAGCGACAAATCGATCCAATATTTACATGACGATTGTGTTGTGGAGCGTGGCGGTGCTCAGCGGATTCAAATTTCTGGGAGCCATGTGGTTCTTGGTTGTTCGAATGTTCCGAGGGGTTTAGAGTGCAGTAGGGCTGTGCGGTTTCAGGCAAAGCTGCACGCAATGTAATGGCAGCGGTGATGATTTCTTTAATTATGTAACTACACTTCAGTTCTGGATTATACCCACATTGGAATGAAGGCAGCGACCCCGGTGGACGGTGCTGAAATCATGTTCGAAATGCACCACGGATAAATGGGGATATTTGCATCCGAACATATTTTGATCTAAACATGAACACGGAGTTTGATTATCACTTTTGTATACAATGCGACCAAAGATACAAGTCAAAGTGCGCTGCAACATTACAGTAAGCAACCTTGGTCTGTGGGTTGCGTCCATTCTCTGGTGGCAATTTGTGCAGACCTTGTTGAATGAACATTTCTCTGTCGACCTGTTCAATCCATGACACGCGGCTTTTAATCGCCTGTAGTCATGTCTGTTCTGAATCAACCTACAAGCTCGGGCATATGGCATTGCACATTGTAATCTTGTTTCTAGGCTGCTCTTGATTGTTTAGCTCCGGGACACATCTACCCACCCACATTCATTCAGGTGGGCGGTTTCGTCATTTGAACAGCGCTGAACACTAGACTTGGTCTTGTCGTTGATATCCATCACATGCACGAGTAATCCTAGCAATCAACTTGTAGCCTTGATTGGGAGTGTTGCTGGGCATGTAAGACAGAAAAGAATCAGATTGCGCTTTCCGACGCTTGGACGGAGACCAGCGTGCTTTCAACTCCCTTTTCCAGGTCTAGTCTATTCATTTGGACAGCTTTTTAGTCACCCTCCGCGTTTTGCGGGTGTTTGCTCCAGCGCACTGCTTAGGTACTATCGGGACATGATGTGTAGGCTCAACATGAGTCTGTAAGCTGCAACCCACTGGAAAGATACAGGTACGTGGGACAAAGCGGTGCTGCTCGTGGCCATGGCCGTAGTTTCGTCGAGTACGTCCCGAATATATGCATCGTTTCGTATGATGTAGTCTGTACCCTGCCGCGGATCGGTCGCTAGTGCATGTACACTTTAGTGCTGAGCTGTCGGGAATTTCCTGCCGGTCTGACGACATGTCTGGTGTGGAGGGCACGACGCCCGATGCAAGGTCGGGCAAACGCACACAATCCTAGAGTGTCAAGTTCAAAGATACAATTTCCAGGATGCTGCAGGAGCATACTGATGATTTCCTACGAGGCAGGCCAGTCTCTCGGCCGCAGGGCGTACATTCGCACAGGGAGCAGTCTTTGGGGCGGACGCTCCGGCAGCCCTCTCTGAAGCTCGGTCCTGACAACCACCAGGCCCGCCTCCTCAAAGATTCTGCAAAAGCTGCTATCCAACCTGGCAGTGTGTTAGGGGCATTAAAAAGCGCCAGTTTATGTATGCCTTCCCGGGGCGCGACGTACCTCGTGACGCTGCTGTCGGTGCTGTCGAAAACGTCTGTCGCGCTCGTGCTCAGGTTCTCCTTGACGACAATCAGGCCGGTGGCGGGCGTCAAGACGGTCTTGCAGAGCGCGAGAAACCGCACCAGCTGCTCGTCTGTCAGGTGGCCCAGGCACCACTGCGCCCAGACGAGGTCGTACTCTTGGCCCGCGGCGGGCTGCCACTCCTCGAGGCCGACGTTGGAGATGGCGCGCACGCCGGGCTTGCCCTGAAGCGCGGCGGTGAACTTGGCAATGGGCTCGACGACGTCGACGTGCTCGGAGACGCGGAGGAGCAGGCCCTCTGTCACTCTGCCGATCCTGTTTGCAGTGTGAGTCCCGGGCGCGGGAGGGCGCGCGTGGCGGCCGGCGGGCTTTGGGTTCGACTCACCCTGCTCCGCCCTCGAGCGTGCTGGTGAGCGTGCGGCGGTCGTGCTTTGTGCCGATGCCGAATCTTGCTAGGAAGGTTCGTGATCCTTGGAGGTCGATGCGGCTGATGGAGGAGAAGCCGCCGTGCGCGGGGATGCCCCCGAGCATTCCGTTGACATTTACCTGCGCGCGTTGCCAGTATTCCCTTCCATTGGAGGTGTTGATGCGTCCGTCGGGAGCTGCAGGACCTTCTTTTGATTCGGACATTGAGGGCAGAGATTGGTCAAGACTTGGGATTGTTGGTGGTGCTGGGGAGAATTGTTTTACACATTTTGACTGGCGTGGGGTATTAGTCAGCAAATCGTGGAGGTTGAACTGGCAAGAGTGCTTGTTTTTTTAGTGCAGAAATTGCAGGTTTGTACTCCGTAATCCACGTGGCAAAGACTCGATGTATCTTTCTTTATTGCCTAGTATATCGCGTTACTATTACTTTTTTCATTTTTTCAAATTTTTCCTTTCAACAACTATGCTTGTTTTCTAGTAGATGTACAGTACGCAACGCACTGCAAGTCATGTTGTAAAATGTTGGGTGGCAAAAAATGTTTACCTTGAGCTATGGTAGGGAACTTTCTAAACTCACAATAACATGGATGTGAGTGGTACCAGACATGAAATATGCCATCGAACGCGAGCTGGGCCGACAAGTTTACAAAAGTGATTTGGTGGGTCGTTGACGGCAATTTCCCCGAGGGTGCCGTATTGTATTGTGATTATTTGTCGTCTGACGCACAAGTTTGTCGTCTATTGATGTCACTACTCAGGAGCAAAGACGTCAACTATTTGCAACGCGCCATGACGGCACTAGTTGCAGGAAAAGAAAAGTAAGGGGAACAGGTGGGAATGCATCCATGAGCGACAAATTATGTCTCAGGCAAGTCATCAGAAAACACGGACACGATTCCGCCGGCCAACGAAGGCATGCTCCTAATTTTAGAGGCCTTGACCAACCGTCAACGCCATCCCGCGGGGGATGACTGGACCAGCATCAACATTGAATTGATGGCAGTTGCGCAGTTGCCACCGCCAACATTGAAATGACGTCGAGGCTTCGGCTGCCCGTGGCCGCCCGCAATCCATCAATGCAATAGTCTGGTACGAAACAGGCTGGCCTATATAAGGACATGGTCATTCCATGTGGCCGGCCCAGACTCTCCATGCTGCCATCGTCATCCATGCACAACACACATTCTACATGATCCGATATCATGAACACATCAAAAGACATGTACTATTTCATTCCTGGCCTCTGCGCCCTCGACCCTTGGGCACCCGAAGTCGACCCTGACACGCATATGTGGGTGCGCGCCATCCAAATTGACGACACGGACTTGATGTTTGAGGGTAAGTCGCTAAGCTCGTGGTTCGAAGACGACCGCAGCCTTGATCGCAGTAATCGCAGCAGACGCCACAGTAGCAGCAGCAGCAGTAGCAGCAGTAGCACCAGCACCAGCACCAGCCACAGCAGCGACAACGACAACCAACAAGGATAGGCGGAGGTCGCGGGTACATGACAATGGTCTTTACATATAATGTTGGAGCTTTATAGTTGGGTAGTAGTACAAATTAAGTACTGAATAGAGCTTGCGCCTTTTGTCTGCTACTCATCTCTGAGTAGCACACCGGGACAGACACTGCCTCTGTCAGACAAGTTAGGATTGTAGTCTGTAGACATGCTGCTAAAAATCGTCTGATTGTCCGGCTATTTCCGTCTCCTGAGATTGCTCGGCTAGAGCGCCCGTAGGAACCCGCGAGGATTGCCAGCAAGCGGACATGTTCACGGACCTGTTTCCCCGGCCTTGATGAATATTCGGTTTGATGCACCACGTCTTCCGCCCCAGGAGCAAGGCGACGATTGAATTATGCCATGCATGACATCATCAGAACAAGCGCCCGGTACTGCATGTCCCCAAGGCGGGCGTGCCAGCGGAGGCAAACTTGCTTTTCGGCCTTGACTCCGGATCTACCCACCAATAGGATGAGCGTACTGCAGAGCTGTCTGGCTCCCTGTGCGGTACATTGATCAACGGTCGGGAGAGCGTCATACCCCTCGGACTATAGTGTCTGGTCCGACCAGTTGACCCCATGTGGATGGAATCAGACGTCAACGGCTCTCCTAAGGGACCTACTATCCGCTCAACCTATTCATAATGCAAACCCCCCTAATGTTGTAACTATGGTGGCTGACAGAAAGACACTCCCCTCACCTGTCAACATCGCCGGCCCGGCATCTTTCTTGCCCTGCAATAGTCCATTGACCCTTGATTATGTATGACATGTTAATCACGGGGGTTTTAGAAGGCGGCTCTGCTGGAGGGAGCAAAATGACACTGGACCCTAGCCTGTTGAATCCCAAAGATATTGCGCTCTTTCAGCTCGCTCCGGCGTGGTCGTTTGATGAGGCTGGACCAGACTGGGCACCGTTTGATACTTCACCGCCGATGCCAGTCAAGGACACGCCGCAAGTGGCACCTCTTTTAGACCAGTCGAGCAAATCAGGCACGGGTCCCTGTGCTGGCACTTTGCCAGGCGACGGGAGCGGAACCAAGTCATCAAGTCCACACGGCCAGGATCAACTACAAAAGCGAAACGATACATTATCAAACCCTACAAGGTCAAGGCAGACCAGGCCCCGGAAGGCAACCGCCAGCTTGCCCAAGAGACAAAGAAGAGAACAGCGAACGGAAACAAAGAGCGGTAATGTGAACCGGGATCATGAGGCAACTACTCACCGCGAAGGTTCGCTGGAGCGCAACCGCATCGCCGCTTGTAAGTGTCGAAAGCGCAAGAAGAGGTGGGTGAATGATTTAGAAAAGAGAAACTCTTGGCTTGAGAAGCGCCATAAAGATCTGGGAATAGAGTATTTCCACCTCCTACAGGAAATATCTGAACTAAAGACCCTTATTATAAGCCATGCTAGTTGCCATGATGCCAATATCGACACTTGGCTGAACAATGAGGCTTCAAAGTATGTGTGTAAACTGGCGAGGGACGACACCAAGCGAGTATGTGGTCTGAAGCCTGCGCCGAGTCGAGATGGTAAGTAGTCCAAAGTCAAGCGGAGGAGTTATTGAGTATCTGATGGCTATGCATTTTACTAAAAAAGCTTCGCACTAGCGACGTCTATGTTAAAGGTGTCGTGGGAGAGTAGTTGATACACGGAGCCGTCAAACAGCTCTCTCCAAGTGGATAGTGAAGATTCAAATACTACTTTGGACTCGGATACTCCGCCAGAAGGCGATTTCGACGACCATGTAGCCCCATCTTGGATGTTCTAGGCACAGCACACCTATAGGCTTACAAGGGAAACTCTGAAAAAAGACAAGAAGAAAAATATGGGTAAGTGTTTGCATTTCCTCGTCACGGTGAAGGTATTTCCCCCGATTTTATGCGGGCCACTTGCTGACATTGTGTGGTTCAGATGCTATTAGCCTGCAATATTTTCGGGTGCCTGCGGAGGAAGGTTGCTTCAATCAATACAGGTATACGTATTGGTATGAACATGTGCAAGCTTTTGAATGATGACTCGAACGAGGTGATGTATTAGTGACCTTTGTGAGGAGATGGCCCCATTTGAGGACCTAGATAGCATGAGCTGGAGGTTAGGGCCTCCCCTTAGAATCTCTAACTCTCCTTTTTAATAATCTTGATCAGATTATATGTAATATTACTCGTGTACTCTCTGTAGAGTCTAGGCTAAATAGTAGGCTTGGTGTGGAATATCTAGGTATGTTAATAGATACAGCCAGTATCTAGAGGTTTGCTTCAGCTGGCCCGACTTATGTCTCTAGGTGTCTGCCTTTACATCTTGCCTGGGATAGTAAAACGATAAGCCTGTCATGAGTCTTAAATATCCACAACCATTGGACTCCGATGCTCATGATAGCTAGGTAAGAGCCTGAAGACCTAGTTGAAGCCCTAGGCTGCAATCCTCACAGCTGCTTTGTATAAATAAAACTTTTCTGTCCCCAAGGGCTCCAAGGACCTTTGATCAAGGACCTTTGATATCAAAGAGGACTATTACAGTTAAGTTGAGCCACTACTATTAGCCCTTATATTGAAGTCTTAAAAGATCTTGTCACACTCTGCAAAGTTGTTCTCAACGTGAGCACTTTATGAATGTACTACTCGGGCCGTCCTGAACGTGGGTTGAGAGCGACTTGTGAATACGGTAGATAATCTTATCCGCCTCGGAAATGCTGTGCCCGTGATTCTGTGAGCTCAAAAGGTCCGCGGTTTACCACACCTTGGGAACGCCCGTCGACAGTATCACGATGGACAGCTACGGATTGCATTGGATGTGGGATTGGTCATTGATTGAACCTATCTAGCTCAGAAATTGAGTCTCCTTTGTAGCGGAACATTGTAGATGACCCTCTCAATTGATCAAAGAAGACAGATGTGTTGTTGGATAGGGTTTATTAGCTAGCCTCTACATTGAAAGTCACCAGCTAGATTGAGCCTACTATACAAAAGGCCCGGCTCGTTTCCCCAATAGTCTAGACGATCCGATTCATGACTCACTCTTTGAAAATGCACAACTGCGAGTGCCTCCATAAAGATAAAATGCCAGACTGTCAGGTGCGTTCGTTCTAAGGGCCCGGAGTCTCTGAGCCTTCCTCTACATCTCGTAGTGAGTTGCCAACGGGGTTACCATCCTGCTCCTCCGGATCTAGCTTGACGGCGGCGTCGAGAGGAGAATACTTGCTCCTGCCCCTGATGGCCTTGCCGTACCTATGAAAAACAAACGGGACCACAGCCAGGACGCTCGCAGCACCTCCTATCAGTGACCCGCCACCGCCAACACCTAGGGTTTGAAACATCTTGGGCGTAAAAAGGGGAGCAAAAGCACTGCTAAGGGATCTCGCAAACGTATTCACAGCTATCGCTGAGGCGGCGCAGTCGACATATGAGTCGACGAGGTAGTTCATATAGGAGGTGAATGTAAGGATGAGAGCTGTAGAAAGAAACCCTCCAGCAATTGTAGGGACAGACCAGTGTATCGAGCTAGAAACGTCACATTAGCCATTTACTAGGCGAAGATATCACGAGGCCAACATACTTGTACTGTGCCGTCCATGAGAACCAAAACATGGTAATAGCAAAGCCAATCCCTCCGACCATTCCCATAATCAGACGGTCCTCCGGCTCGAGGGTATACCCAGCCTCAAGTTTGTTTTTCCGCCTTTTGGTGTCTAAAAAAATGATGACAGCCCCGACGACCGACCCTACAACTGTACCAAGCAGGGGAAGCTGCCCAACTCCCTCGTTCCAGCCACGCATCTGCTGAAAGACGATGGGATAAATGGTAAAGAGCATGAACTGAAGCGCAAATACAAGTGCCATGTATACAGCGCACAAGAACGAAATGGGATCGAGTAGAAGCGCCCACGGTCGTGTCAGTGCCGTCTTATAAATAGTGAATAGTGACATATTAGCCGCCTCGTATTCCGTCTGGACGTGTTCATATCCCCGAATCCCCGCCTTTCTGATCCTCCTTGCCCGCTCCAGAAGAATGATCGCCCCATTGGTCTCCGGGATAGTGAGCATGAACAGCATCGACACGCCAGCAAGACACAAGACGACATAGAAGCCCCAGCGCCAGTTCTTGTGGAGCACCAGGAAGCCAGAAATAATCGGCCCCAGCGACGGTCCGATCCAGACAGACGTCGAGAATATAGCCATGGCATTACCCCTTGCCAAGTTGTCCCATAGGTCGGCAAGAACGCCAGGTGCGTTGCTGAGAACCGCAGACACGCAGGCCCCTGCCAAAAACCTTGCCGTCAAAAGCGTCCCAAAGTTGGTCGCAAAGGCACAAAGAATGCTAAAAAGGACAAAGAAGGAAAAGGAGATGCGGAAGATGGGCCTGCGACCGTAAAACTCTGAGAGTGGTGCAAATATGAATGGACCTAGGCAGTAGCCGAGCAGAAAGAGAGTTACGGTGAGAGCTGCTACCCCCTCAGAGATGTGGAAGTCTCGAGAGATATGTTTGAGAGACCCGGACGGTATGGAGGAGGCCAGATTCCCGACCATGGCGAGGAGCGAGGTGCAGAGGGTGATGTACCATTTCCGGCTCTTTGACCAGTTTCGTGGATCGCCGGGATCGCCGGGGCCAAAGTCGACAAAGCCATGGCTGTTGGTATGCGGTACCGGTAAAGTGTTATGAGAGTCTGTAGATTGCACGGATTGACGAACGGCCTCCATGGTGAGCAGCTATTATCAGAATCTGTGCCTGGATGGTCGTCTTTGGCGCCGCATCACAAGACGGGGGCTTGTAAGAGCAAAGAAGCTGGGCTCATATACCCAAACACCGCTATTGCCCTATTGTCCACGCGTCCAGGGGTAGGAGTCTCATAACTTGCAAGATTCGTGCTCTCAGTATCAGAAAATATTCTTTCCAACGCCGTCAGTTATTTTGCGGAAAGGTTGAGGTAGGCGCAGTGCACAGTTGCTCGAGATGTGGCCGGAGAGTGTCTTTGGCCTCAAAGGCATAAATAACATATGGAAGCGAGGACTAGTTGATGTGGAGAGAATGGAGTCCTCAAATTAGAGTTTAAAAGCTCTTTTGCTAGTCTTAACATGCTGAACGGCCTCATGCTGGTTTCGGTACTGCTGCACTGCAGGGTATTGCTGCTGCCTGAGGTCGTGAGTTGCGTGGCGCGATTAGAGTTGGGATCCCGCTTATGGGCGGTATTGGAACGCTTTTTCTGTATCGTACGTGCTAGTAACTTGTGAGTAGCCAAAGAAACCTAAAGTTCTATGGCAGCGGGACCCTTTCAAGATCTAGTCGCTCACACAAGGCCTGGCTAGGATTGCACCAAGACCTGGTGAGTAGCAGTGTTATAATACATGTAGTTTTGTATAGTTCTATTCCTTTCTAATTTATAAAGAAACTGAATGCCGCTTTATCCAAGACATCCTAGGAAATTCGCCAATGTGAAAAGCAATATCTTTACTAACTATTAGACAGAACGACTCGAATCATAGTATCTCACATAACTACATCCTCTTGTTTTGGTAAATAGAGTTTCCTTACCTGAATTCTTTGACTAAACTCTAATTGACATCTGCTCAAAGCTCAGAATTGGTTCTCCGCACCTGAAAGCTAGGTCTTGAATCTCGGTACGTACTGCCGAGACATGGTGGTGAGGGCCGTTCTGTCACCTTTTCTGATGTGCTACATCTAACGGCAGACTTGTGGGAGTTGCCGGCGCCACCGGAGTGTATCTTGATTGACGTAATAATGGTAAGCTAACGCCCCTCGCTCCCGAGTCAAAAAAAAAAAAAAAAAAAAGGGAAAAAAAAAGCTCTGAGTTCAAGCCATGCAACCCTAATGGGCATGCCATTCCCCAAGTACCAACGATGCCGATGCTGCTCCCTCCTCGCATCTATTCACAGCGCGCGAGCTGCAACATGTCAACGCGATGAGGGTATTGGACGAAATTGTTCTTCGCCTATCACAGTCATGACTGGAGCACTATCGGCGCGCATATAGCTTGACCCCCTCCATCTTCCACCAGAAAGAGTAGCATGCGTAATGACAGCGTCATGAGACTAAACTGTACAAGAGTAATACCACCGGCCCTTGACAAGTACGTCAAAGGCTGCGTAGGTATCAATTGATATCAGGGGGGTAGTGGCCTTTGTATCCTGTAGTGGCCATCTCCCCTGTTCCCGTACCGAATGCCTCCTGGTGTACACTTGTCATGCCTTTGCCCCCGACCAAAGCCAGCATAGTATAAAGTACCGAATTATTTTTCGATTTCCTGCCGTTAATCGTCAACTTTCCCGATTATGGTCTCAAATCGGCTTACGGAACTGGGCAACCAAGGCTGTGTGTCGGTTTGTTATTGGATAGGAAGGCTCGGAGAGACCGGAGGAGGAGCGCCTACCAGACCGCAGTCCGACTGGTTCCGCAGGATGCGGCGTAAGACACTTCCACCGCCTTGGCTCTCCAATAGACGTCCCTGAAGGACGGGCACAGGACGACTCATATGTGACTGGCTCAAACAGTTCCCAACCAATTCCGGTCCAGAGCGACAACACTAGGGTGGAGGATCCCGGTGATGTTAAAACGGCAGACTCTGCTGTGCAGCTAGATAAGGAGATGGCGGAACTGCCTTTCGCGTGTCCTCATGAAGTTTCTACCTAAAATTCCCTAGAGAAGGACGATAAGAAGCCATTAACAAGTCGAACAAGGTGAAGAGAAGAACTAGAGGGGGCAAAGCCTAGAGACATATATAAGGAACCAAGTGATGATCAATCCTTGGGTAAATAGGACGGAAGACGCTATTAGGCAAGAATGAGTTGTAGCCCATGTCTTCCCGTGGTGGACTGGTCTACATATATTAAGAGTGCAGTGAACGGGCCCCAAACACGGAGTTGATCAATGAAATTAAGACTCGATACAAGAATCCAAGTCTACCTTCTTCACAAAACGAAGGTTTGAACTGTCAACCGGCCGAGCTTAAACTCCAGCGGAGAACTCCATACAACGGCTAAACAGTATAACCATTAATATCCATCACATGCAGCGTGCTAATTTCGTGGCGGGCCATGCCAACAGCATCCTACACCAACCCATTTCTTTGGGCCACAGGGCAAATCAACCGTCGCGTCAAACTCGCCATCACAGAAATCAGGCACGATTGGGTCGCAGCTCAACCCTAGCTTTTCGCAAGGATTTCCTGGATAAGCGCCTAGCGCCCCTAGTTGCCTGGTTAGCTTACGGATATACAGGATCTTGAAATACAAACCAGAGATCGAAAGACTGACAATGTTAGCATCAAGTCCATTACATGTGAAGACGATATATACGTACCCAAGAATCGTGAGTGCGATGGTGTGTTTCATTGCGGGCTATGTATTGATATTTATTCAACTTGTTTTAGAACCGAAGGGGAAATAAGTAATTAACAAGGAAAAACTGTTAATAGATATTTTAAGGACGGACCTGCAATATATAGTCGAACAACTTGCAAGACTTGATTCAATGCCACACTAAAATTACTAGACAAGATTTCCTGACGGTTCAACAGCAAGACTTTAGTTTTGGGGGCAAAAGTGGATGATTCTATAATTTTAAGTTAGTCCAAGCAAGGTTTGTGGGATACCCGCAAAAAAGGGTTCGATCAAGATGGAAAAGATTTAAGTTTTATGTTATTGCCACTGATAAATCTACTATAAATTATAATTTCTGTAAGATATGCTGGCAAAAGTTTCTATAGTAGCAGTCGAACCTCATTTATCTGGAATAGAAACATGTTGAAAGTATAGCAAGTTGCCATAGTTCTGTTTGTTCTTGCTAGCTCTTGGTCGCACTGTCCCCTTTGCCTTACGCTTGTGAGCAGACCTTGCATAATGCAACCAGATGCTAAAGTGATACAGGTGTGCCAGAGTGCTATCAATCGTGCCATTGGATGTGAATATCACTGCCGAGATACCGCAGTAGGGAGTTTACTTGACGATCTAGGCTCCGCCGTGTTACCAACTCTGTAAGATACCACTAAGCGCTCCTCTTCCACTAAGACAATAATTAAAATTCTCGAGAACTGGTTGGTGGGCTGGGTTCTAGACATGACGTGTGCTTATATCTAATTTGCCTCCACGTTCGCTCTTAGAGGGCGCTTGCCCTGTAATCCTGCATTCCCTCCAGCCCAGACATTCCTGCAACCAAGCCGCAAACCTTTTATAATTCTTCAAGGTGTAGACTAAAGATGGATAAATAAGAAATTGATGGCTGTAACAGTTCGGTAAGTTGGATTAACTGACCCACGATAAACAAGGGTTTTAGGCGGCTTGAAGGCGATACTGCGGTCATGCAGGTGCGTTCTGCGCCTAGCGGCATCTTCTACAAAGATAAGGCGGTTTACCCCAGAGCCAAGTTATTTTTCACGGGCTGCCATTACCAAATGCAAATCAGATGTCTAGCGGACGTCCTAAGAGAAATTGTGAGCCGGAATACACCACTCCCGGGAAAGCGTTTACGATAAATACTCAAGGTATATTTCTCAGATCCTGAGCCAAATGCTTATACGGCTTTTTAGAGCCGAAATTCAAGCTTCAAGCCAGTTGTCTCGCCGTCTCCCCCTCCCATGTTGGAAGACTTTATTCGCCAAATACCCAGCGTGGTATTTCGACTAAGCAGACTCTATTCATGACACCGAACGGTCCACAGATTTGACTGTTCCCCCAGTATTGGCTATGTTCTTTAGTAACCGACCTTTACGATTGTCGAAAAGGAGCGTCAACTATAAATGGATACTCTTTTCCGTTCGTTTGTTCATTCATTCGCTCCCTTTAACACGCTCGTGTGTGAGAAGCCAAGCCACTGTATGTCCAACATATGAATGCCGTGTAATTGTCTAACCAAAGCTAAGGGGTTCAGACCCACAGCATGGGCGAGTCGAGCCTTACGCTCGCGACTTGATATTCTCCTAGCATCTAAGGTGGAATGAGGGTATTTGAAGAGATTTTACGGTGGCGTACTGAATGAAGGGATTGGCCACTTGATTCAGTCAAGTTCAACTCTGGGCGAAGCATTTCCTCCGCATATATGGTAGTTTTTAGGGGGTGGCTTATATTACATTCTTTCTAGAGAACTGCTGAAGCATTTTGGCCCATAATCTGGTGATGAAGGAGGGCAATGAGCCGAGTTACCATCTGTTGAATGAATTCTCATCCCCTAGTCTCGCTTATCACATGTAATATAGGCCACTGACACCGCAGGAGTGATTATTCCCTCGTGTCTAAATCAGTACATTCTATGAAACTAGTTTCAATAACTTGACCCCCCCGTCCAGACATATCTGATAACTGGTTTCGCAGCCCGCCAAGCTCCGTTTCTAGCTCTTGGGCACTGACGGCCCGTGAAGCGTTGTCAAAATCAATGAGCGTCGCCTTCCCTTTGTGAATGAGAAAGTTATGCTTGTTGGTATCCCCATGTTTAATGCCCAACTGGTGAAGTTTTGACAAAGCCCGATAACACAGAGTGTAATCTTCCGGTGTGGCATGACGACAGTCATCAATGCGGGCCATGACAAACCCAATAACCCTGCCTTGCTCAGTCAGGTGTCCAAGGAAATCCGGGCCAATCTGGTAGCCCTCTATCCATTGATAAGCTGCGGTCTCGGCTTCCAGCAGAGGCACCTCCCATGGGAATCGGGCGAACTTGGTGACAACCGGTGACCTGAAGCGGGGAGACGTAGCCTCGTAGACGTTGGAGCGGAGTTTTTGTCCCATGTGAAACTCTAGGTGGTCGATTTGAGTGGGATGCCAGGTCTTGGTGATTCCGGGGAGGTTTTTGTTGGAGATGGCGGAAAAGTGAGGAGCCCCCGTCTCGGGATTGCGCGAGATTCGGCCCTGGTTCCAGTCCCCGGGTGGAAGAGGTGGAAGCAGGGAGACGAGAGAAGGCTCGAAGCACATGTCATCTTGGCTAAATATGCCGGCATCAATGGTGATGTATTTGACCAGACTGTTGTTGACGAGGAGACGGAATTCGCTTTCGTCATCGGGATCAACGCTTGCTTGAAGTAGTTGGAGATTGGGGGGCCTGCTAGCCATCGTTGGCAGTGTCTGGTGCTCTCTTGATGTGGTTGACAGTGGTCTGGTCTGGTCAGGAAGTGGTCAATCTGGGCAACTGATATCAGGCGGGTGGATTGATTGGTCAGTTGGAAGTGCATTGATCTCTTCTGGCACAGCGCATCTGCAGACTCGTCAATGTTGCCGCCTACAACCAAGTTGCCCCGCATTAGAGCTTGACAAGCATCAACTCGCTCAATGTTGGTTCAATCTATTCTTATGGCACGGGTGAAATGCAGCAGCGCTCAAGTCAGCCTGGCCGGGCCGTGTAAAGGGCAATCGTGTGGTTGTAAGAAGTATGAAGAATTTCGCTAGTGCTTCCCAGCATCACTCCACCTCGTTCCGTCCATGTGGGTTTCTTCTGCTTCCTTTTAGATTTAGGCTGCTTGATGATTTCCATCAATTATATCCCCACATTGTATTATGTGCTGATCAAAAGATTCTGGCGCGAATTGCCGCCTCCAATGAAGGGGAAAGTCCCTGGACCTCCCACAGCCAACACAATAAAAGCCCCATTCCACCCCATCCTGCGACGTTCTGTTCAGCCACGGCACGCGAACAATCGCCACGAATCGAAGTGGATTTGCCGATTGCATATCAAAGGGATCCGCCACCGGAGGCATCCGCGTGCGACGTGAAGATCCGGACTGTTGTCCTTGCATCACCCTCATTCTATGAGCTTGGAGTTTCTTTGCCGCGACACCTGCCACGAATTCATCCATGGCGCCCGACGACCCGTGCCGGGCGATGCCAGCATCAAAGGCGGACTCATAGTCAACCAAGGTAGTTGTAGTAGCCTTCTTTTCGGTTGGCGAGTATATGCCAGGTATGACTCTCATGCAAGGCAGTGTTTGAATGATGGCTCTCTCCAATCCAAACTTCCGGCACGCCTGGTTGGGCCGCAGTGGTAGGTATCTCTTGTCCTGTGTAAAACAGAGGAAGCAAACCCGTCTGCAAGTGAGAATATAGAGGTAACCGCCGAAATCGCCACATTGTTCGCAAGCTGATGTGCGTAACTTGTCGAAGAGACTTTTACAGGTAATCCACCTGCTCGTTCCAATTCTCAGGATACCACGTAGCGCATACCTTGCGTTGGTGGTAATGGCCTTGTATTGTGGAAGATGGTCGGCCAACTCCTTAGCTCGTCTATTGGTGCATCGGAACGCCATGAAAGTGCTCAAGTCAAGTTGGATGAGAATCTCCTGAAGTAATTCTATTGGGAGACGGTCAAGGGCACCGAGGCTTGCAGTAGGCGGTGGGTCGAGGGAGTCGTTTTGAGGTTGAGCTTGCAAGGGAGGCAGGTTATCATCTAGGGTATGGTCGTTGAGGTTTAGTTTTGGGTACGTGAGATGAGGGTGCTTGTCCATTTTCCTCGTCTTGCGCAATACATGGCGAGGTGAAGTTGCCGAACGAAACACGTGCAGCGTTCGCGTCTGGAGCCATTCGCGCAGCTCGCACGTGACTAGTCATCAGCTTGAATGACCTCACCCCGCGCCCTTGTAAGTGCGAAGAAGCAATTAAGTTAACTACGAAAAAGCTAAAATTTCTCCTCTTTATGCGATAATATGAGCTATTATCAAGTGAGGTATCAGAATATTCCCTCGGCTCTGTATGCATAGAAGCGGCCAGACATGGCAGCTACGTTACGCTGCTACGTTTTCATGCCAAGGAGAAAATGTTCAGAAGATCTGTAGCATTTATCTTCATGAATTCCCTCCAGTAGCAAGTCAAGTAGATTCTAGGCCCTTTTGTTTTTTGTCTTCTATGGTGGAGATCTGATTGTTTTTCATGCCTATCTCTAACATAACATCTGACAGATATATCGTATTAGCTCTGGTGACTTTGGCTATCAAGGTAATATTTAAAACCAATAGGATTCTAAACGCTTACACACGCATCGACCTACACATATGCCACACCATGAGTTTTCAGCTTAAAGAATCCCGAATACAACGTCTCGTAGCAGAGCAAGGGGTCTAAGTCGTCAAGTGCCGCAACTTGTTGTCAAGCTGCTGAATTCACGGGTTTATTGTGACAAGGGCTTGTGTTCAAGGGCTTGGAACATTAATCAATATTCAGCTAATACTTCGCTTAAATATGAAAGGTCCTTGGTTTTCTCAAGACGTCGAAGGGCGGATGACCCTTATTTATATCAAACAGCGGTGAGACTCGTGAGAGGGCCGGCCTAGGTGTCTGAGGCCTCGATGTCCACTAGGACTCGAGCCCTTGTGTATCTATCGTGATGTTCAAGGTATGGCCCGTGCCTTTATGGCAACGTGACATTCGTGTAACATTTATATAGCCTCGTGACTAACATAATAAACGCTAACCCGACAACTCTTCAAGCTGGCCACTTATAAGCCATGTCAGACGTGGCCATATTTACTACACTTGTGGCTTTGTAATAGCCCCATGTAGCCGCACACACTTATACCTTTACAAACCCTCGGCACGGCCTCCCATGCCAGACGTCATGTCGCAACCACAGAGCTCGGCTATGCGCATGAGGATCCGTATACATGTCGGCGCCACGGCCCTGGCGGCGCTGACAGGATCATACGGTCCTAAATGGCCATGCATCCCACGAGACCACTCATGGCAGAGCCGCAGGCGACGATTGATGTTTTCCTGCCATGCCTCGGCATCCAGCCCCTCCTGAACTATCGACGCGACCAGAAGCCGCACCGGATTTGTCGAAGCGCCACCCTCGTCAACGGGCAGGGGCCTGTCCAAGTCGCATGGCAACGCATCGGCGCCGCAAAAGGGGGCAGGGCAGCAGACCACCGACTGCGACGGACTCGGAGACACCAACCCCCGTATGTACTTGTTGTGCCGGGGGCTCGACAGCGCATACAGCAAGCCAAACACGATGCCCATCTCCCGCGGGCGTCCCGAACAGACAACGAGGTGCTTGATCTGTCGTATATACATGGCGGCGCGCCCGAGATGGACGATCGGGTGGCCGGACCATACGTCCCTTGTCTCGGAAGGGTCCAGCAGCGCCGGAAACTGCCCGGCGACTTGGATAAAGGCCGCTATGTCACGGTTGTCCCGCGACACGCAGTCCGCCACCAGCATCCCGCTCCGGAACGCCATGACGTCGCGGAAAGCAGCCACGTCCCAGGCGCCCTCGTGGCGGGCCCGGGGCACCATGCTCCGGAGCGCAAAGTTGACCACGCCGCGGCCGTTGTGCCTCGGCAGCTCGTCCCGCGCGTCGTGCGGCCCGGCGCCGACGTACATGTGCTTCTCGGGGTTCACGCCGGCTTCCTGGTCGTCCGACTGCCGCGACGGCAGCCACGCGCACCACACCTTGATCACCGGGGGGACGGAGGACGGGTCGTACTCGGAGAACCAGCAGCTTGCAAACAGGACCATGGCGAGCGTGACCTCGCCCGAGATCCGGAGGCTGGCGGCGCTGCGTAGGAGCGGTGTTTTCAGGCTCGCGTCATGGCTGCGGCTTTGGATGAGCGCGGTCAGCAACGAAGTATACATCTCCACGGCCGTTGGGTCCAACTGTTTCTGGCGGTCGGGCTCGTAGCCCATGTCGGCCATGGCTCCGTGGAGAAGAAGCTGCACCGTGTTGCTCCCGTCTAGCCTGAGAAAGGATTGCAGCTGCCTCTGCAGGTCACCAAAACAGCGGTCCGTGGGCATCGTCAGACGATCAACGGCGGCATAAGCGTCTCCTGGGCGGCTGTAGAGGTGTATGAGAAGGTCCAGCATGGTGGCAAAGCTCAAGACTGTCTCGGGCATGCTGTGCCTTTTTCCGGAAAGTCGAATTGCAGTTGTAATGCGCTCCCATGTCTCTCCGCACGACGTATTCATGGTCCGGCACTGAGGGCATCTCTGCGTGCGTGTGCGTCGAGCGGCTTCAATGCACTGGCTGCGCGTCATGTAGAATGTACTCAATAGATTGCCGCAGGTGCTGCTCTTCATCTTGGGCTGCATCTTGATGGCATCGGCAGAGCCCCTCGGTTGGCTATTTGGATGGAATTCTGTGTGCTCATCTTTCGCAACATACCCGACAAGGTGTATTATATAGTGAGCACTACAGAGATTCGCACGCAACGCCAACTATTCGTACGTGTCTCTTCGGTCCCAATTCGTCTTGGTCGAGCTGCCGACGGGGCCGACTCTGAAAAGCTATTCCAATATATGCTACCTTGCGTCTTATTACGTTGGGGATTGGCTCAATCATGTCACAGGTCTGCCGCGTCGGCCCATAATCCTCGTCCCAGTGCCCACTTGCCGCAAAACCCACGAGATTAGCGAGAAGTATTGCGTCTCGAGAGTCGAGACTGACGCTCCCGCGTCAATAGTTCCTCGTTCGGCCCTCATCGCCAACAAAGACCGAGGAGGACGCGGCCCTTTGGGGGCTGCAACATTCGATCTGCAGCTTCTCTTCAGATCATCAAAAGCCCTTGGCTTCTCAAAGATCTCTGGTTCTTGAGGCTCTCCATGCGGGAGACAATGTAATCCGACCTCGGCCCTGTTTACAGAGAGTCGGTAACGTCTGGTGAGGGGTAGTGCCGTAAACGGGCCGTGTGATCAATCCCTTTATTAAGCAAAGCGAAAAGGGGAAACAATGTGCCTTTTAACTTTGCTTCTTTCATGAGTCTGGTGTCCCTGAGTGCTGCCATACCGCAATTACAAGCCTCAAATCAACTTATAATTGGTTTAAAGGACCTTGAGTTACTACTTTTAGCTTGAATTTTCAAATTGGGCCTTTTCATACCCTGCTGGAGCACCCAAAGACGCGTGTGATGGCCCTCATCCTAGCCCCAATCTTCAGGCCCAGAAAAAGCAAATATCATGACCATCGGACCTCCAATTATCGCCTGTTGGGCTCAACAGGAATATCTACAGGATGAGTACGCAAAGAGCCCCTCCGTTTCAGGGTCGTTGGCTATTTGGATTGAATTTTATGTGCTCATCACCACATAGTACCTGACTCATGGAGCAACAGTCTTGGAAGACGTCGTAGAGTAATGGACATGTAGCTACCTGTAGAAACATGCAGCCAGTCGCGTTCTTAAACCATCTCTTGCCAAGAGAAAAGTATAGTTGGCGATGCTCCATCCCGATCGTACCAAGGGCTGGGTGGCTGGATAATAGGGGACTGCGACGTTCGATCTACCGCTTCTCTTCGGATCGTCGAAGGCCCTGTTTATACAGAGAGTCGGCAAAGTGAGGGGTTGTCACACGGTCAGGGCCTGGCCAAAGGCATTGGACGTTCAAGGTTACACAACAGCAAAAGATATCACGGGAACCAGAGTCGCACCTTGAGCGAGGGCTGCCTCGGGCGCTAGTCCCCACCGATTTCTTGTATTTATAGAGACCTCTGGCCCCTCTCTTTGTGTATGTAACCCGTATGAATGCCTTTGTTGTGACGGGGCTTCGTTGGGCAGCGAAATGCTGCAACATGACGTCGACGCGCTTGAACGGGTGGCCAAGGATATAAATTCGTTCCTAGAATAAGTATAAATCAATTGCCCACAACCCCTCCGCTGCTATTTTCGCAACATGTTTCCCCAAACTTTCATGCTCGTTGTTACTGTGACAAGGGCTTCGGCTTGCAGCAATAAATCAATTCATCTACTAACAGTCTTTGGTATCAAAGGTCCTTGGTTTTCCTCAAGGCCTCATTGACTAAAGGGGTCTTTAACTACAAGAAGCCGGTGAGGGGCTTTTTCCTAGGTCTCATGACCGTAGTCCTTGTGTAACCGTGTGACAGTTACACGGATGCCACGTCGCCATAAAGGCGCGGGCCGTACGGAGTGCCTTGAATTGACCGCACATGACGGCAGTTACACAAGGTCTCGAGACCTAGTAGAGGCCTTAGGCACCTATGCCGGCCCATTCACCGGGGTTCGATATATGAGGGTCATCTGCCCCTCGAGGCCTTTAGGAAAACCGAGGACCCTCGATATCAAAGCGCGGTATTAGCTGAATATCGAATACTGTTCCAAGCCCCTAAACATTAGCCCTTGTCACACTCATGGTCTAAACACTCACGTCTCAAATGATGGATTTCTTCGTCCCCAGATTCTCAGCTATAGCCTTGCTACCTGCCCTGGTCCTCGTCTACTGGATCCCTCTCACGATATACAGGATATGCTTCCACCCTCTTTCACGATTCCCCGGCCCAAAACTAGCTGCATCCACCTCGTTGTATTCACATTATTTTAATTTCGTTCGAGGCGGCAATTTTATAAGGCATCTGGAATATCTACACGACGAGTATGGTAAGTACTAAGGGCATTTAAAGCCCAAGCATCTGTTGTGATTATGCCAATCAAAAGTCCACACAGGACCGATAGTAAGGACAGAGCCCAACGAGCTTCACATCCGAGATATAAAGGCCTATAGCACCGTCTTCAAAGTCGGAAGTCGCTTTGAAAAAGACCCCAGATTTTACGGTTTCCCCTTTGACGGTTCCCACTTCACCATGGCCACGTTGAAGCAGGCAAGACCTCGTCGAGACCTGCTCCAACCCCGACTATCCAAGGGCGCCATTGACAATGCTCAGCACGTCATGGAAAAGTCGGTGTGGAGGTTCATTGACCTCCTCGACCGGCACAGAAGTCACAGCGAGATTATAGACTTGTCTCTGGCCTATCGCTGCGTCACGTCCGACGTGTTGCTTGGATACGCATTCCACAGCCCCTTGGAGGCTCTCGACTATCCACGTTTCAACTATCCTCCAGCCGTGCACATGGATGCAGCAATCATGACATCGTTCCTCGCCAAAAACTTTCATCTCCTCTTCACACTCGTATGGAACCTCGCCTCTTGCCTGCCGCGCCCCTGGTTGAAGTATTTAGGAATCAGCTTTATTTTTGATATTCAAGACGTGAGACATTTTTGCTTTGCCTTTGCGCTTGTACGACTTGTGCTCATGTTTCCGTGTGCTTAGCATTGCGAAAAACTGATCCTAGACCTCAAACAGAGGAAGCAAGACGACCAACTGCTCTATCCAACAATGCTCGACATGTTGATGGATCCCGACCAAGAGAAATTCGGACCTCCCCTTCCGATGCGCGATCTAGTATCGGAAGCCACTGTGCTGTTGTCCGCCGGGAATACAGCCCCTTCGCTGACCCTGACACTCGGAACATTTTATGCTTTGAATAACCGCCACGTACTGGAGACGCTGCAGGACGAACTTTCCCATGCCATTCCTGACAAGCGCAAACTTCCTCCCCTGGATACGCTGCGACAATTGCCATACCTTGTACGTGTATACCTTCCGGCTCGTTGTATTCCATAGTACTTAGATTATAATTCCAGACCGGCATCATCAAAGAATCCTTGCGGTTTTCTCTCGGTGCACCAGGCAAATTACCGCGCATCACACCCGACGAAGGGGCGTTTCTCTGCGGACGCCGGATCCCACCAAAGGTCAGACTCGGGCGAGTTCTTCTTCCACGTTAGCTTACGAAACTAATTCTTTTTATTTTCTTCTTCTTCTACTAGACGTCTATATCTCTTAGCCATTGGGTGTACCACTTTGACCCGACAATCTTTCCGGACCCCAAAACCTTTAGACCAGAGCGATGGGTGAATGACCAGAAGGGGGAATTGGACCGATACATGTTGTCCTTCTCCAGAGGGTCTCGCTCTTGCATTGGCATCAAGTATGGCGTATACAGCTTTCCTTGTAAAGAAACACCTTGCTAACTAGTAGGGAGTCTTGCGTATGCCGAACTTTACCTGCTGTTTGCTGCCTTTTTCACCAACTTTCGGCCCGTCCTGCGTGGAACCAGAGAGGAGGACATGGAGATTCGCGACTACTTCGCGCCCGTGTGCAAAGGCCGTCTCAAAGTATCGTTGGGTGTGTAGTTGTTGCGAGATGAACAGTCGCGCAACACCGCGTTGGCCGTCACGACTCACTAGTCTCTGGTCGATGAGAGAGCAAGACATGGCGCCAGATGTCAGCGGGCAGCCCTGTCTTGCGTGCCGAGTCTCCGAAAACGCTAACGCCGCGAGATTTGGAAAACTTGCAGCCCTCCTACATGAGATGATCTGTCGTGGAGAGGTGATGGAGACTTGTCCAGGTATCCCTCGTGCCTGATATGCCTAAGCTGCGGGACATTGTTCACCAACGGTAGAGCACTGCTAGCCGGAGATGGGGAGGACATCGTGTCGCTTGCGTGTTATGACAAGGGCTAAAGGCTTGGAGCAACATGACTCAATTCATCAAATAACAGTCTTTGGTATCAAAGGTCCTTGGTTTTCCTCGAAGCCTTGAGGAACCAAAGAGGTCTATTTATATAAGAAGTCGGTGAGGGTCTTCTTCCCTCATCCTGTGACTGTAGCCTTTGTGTAACCATATGACGCCTGTTCCTTTGTCCATATTAGCGGGCGTTTAGGTGGCATTGCAAATGGCTGTCTGGTGTTGTGGTTGAGGTAGGCAAAGACTGCCCTAGAGTACCAGTAGGAAAACGCAAGACAAGTATAAATTTCACGCCCACCGCACAGAATTAGAAATATCTCTTCCATATTAGTAATGTGTGCAGAAACTAGGCGAGTCTTTTCGGGCGCAGGGCCCAAGTTTCGCGCAGCAAACCAAGCTCGGAATCAAAGATCCACCAGGAACTGCCACCAGATGAAGGCGAGGGCGAGGTAGAAAATGTATCAGAGGCTTTTTGCAGCAGCAAGGCAAGCTACGCATCTCGGAGCTTTGGATTCAACATTTGATCCATCAACCCGTTAGACAAAGGCAGAAAAGCGGGAGACGTTTGTATTCTGATTCCTCTATATACTCAGCCGGCTTGCTTTATATTGAGCTTCTCTGATACATATTCCCATTGAGTGTTCAAATGTCGAAAATATCGCCAGAGCTGAGCTTTGCCCCCGGGCACGAATCACATAAACACCAGCGGTACCACAGATTCCGAACCTTTACAGATCCCCTCTCGTCTGGTGGCCAGCATTCTCAGCAATCAACCGAGCTATATCCTGCCAAAACGAACAGATTGACCTCGTATTATGCTCATTAACAACATGATGAAATTCTTCTTCTGGCGAGCCTCCTACCTGCACCCTCACAACGCCCGAGTGTACATCACCGCCGCCATCCACGGGCGACCGCGCCGTTTCATCGGGGGTTCCCAGCGGGTTTCTGCCCCCAGGGGGTCTTTTAATTTCTTAGTTTTCATCTGATGGCAAGTGACGCTCCGGTTTTCTCTCTGCAAGGCATCATCCTTCCAGTTCGGGGGTGACGGGGCGGAAAACCGAGGAGGTTCGGCACCGAATCGCACGTTTTTAAAGAGGTAAATCTTTGATGGGTCAGAAAACCGCGCTGAGACTCTTGTTCTGTTTCATTAGCAGCATTTCCTCACCCACATTTGGATCTGGTTCGTACTTCTGGGCTTCCATTATACCCTATGGTAGCCTTAACTTTGGGAGGTCATGGGCCCTTGCTGCTTTGGTAAGTGCCAGAGCACCATATAGCAATACTGTTAGCAACATTAGGATAAGGTGGGTTCAACAAAAGTCTGGTTGAATGATGTTTTGCAATACAAGTAAATAAGGCCATGGTCCTCGATCATGGCTTTATACTGACGCTGTAGGCCCCCAGTAAGCGCTTTAACAAACACATTTTACGTGACTTGCGAATAAGTTTGCTTTTTGGAAATTGCTTCTGACTAATACATAGCTCCTAAGGTCTTGATTCGAATCACACCCATGACGACGGCGATAGCATTGTGAGACAGCATCTACTGTCATCATGGTGTCTCGCCATCTGTGATACGGGGACAAACATCGATGCCTTTTGGCACAAAAAAATGACATGTCAAGCCGCCATTGCTTTGCATACATCAGCGGGATTTCTTTCATTTCCTCGTCGTCTTTTTCGATGTATCGTATTCAGGCCCCGCGTACTCCGTATCTACCTGGTCAATGACAGCCACACCTTTGACAGTTTGTTATAGTGTGATCGATCTCTAGCAGCCAGTTAGAACAAGACATTGCCAAGAATACTGCCAGACACATTTGTCACGTACAGATAAACCAGATATGGCTGATCTCTTTATATACTTGGATAGAGCTTTCTGACAGACAACGACATATCCGCAATTATGGTGGTATAAGAGTGCCTTCCGTAGGTCTTCCCGGTTCAGGATTATGCTGGGTTGCATACCAAGTAATCCCTACTGGCAAGACATATTCAGCCCTCGCATCCTAGTCATCACATCGTGTTACATAGCTGTTCGAGCCACCTGGCCCGAGGCAAGACACGTCAACTAAAACCTTGCGAATCAAAGCAAAAGTAACGACACCACAACGGATGACTCGACAATGTGGGACCGCACAGAACAATACGAGACAGTCCCCTACTCGGCACAGCATACCGCCAATCAAGAAACAGTAGATACTCCAAAGACAGGTGCCCGTATGTGATGGCGACCCTGAGAGAGCTGAGCCGTCGACAACATGATTGGGTTAGACCGTCAGAATGCCTCGGTTGAACTCTCCTCATCAACGCCAACAACCATTTTCCTTCCTCCTTTTTGATGCCAGTTCAAGTTGGACTCAGAGTGTCTTGTAAGCAGTCTAGCTATTTACATGAACACACAAAGTCGTAGTGTGGCACGACTTGGGGACAATCCACACGTCGCCGTCTACCCCCAAAGCATCATGGGCACAATGATGTCGTCGTACTGCCACAGCGCCGACTGGAAATTGACCGACCACGCGCCGCCAGTCCACCAAGTCGACCGTCTCCCCTGCAACGCGTACAGTTTCTGGAAGAAGCCTCGCTGGACATCCCCGACTGACACTCTTGCATGCATCGGTCCGTGAGTAGAAAAGGCCACCCAGTGGACTTTTTCGGCAGCAGAACCCCGTAGCACATGAGCATCGACAAGAGTCGCAAAGTCCTTGTCCACCAACGCCTTTGCACCTTTGTCGTCAAGCTTGTCGTCGCCAATGACAGTCACCCGGAAGTAGTGCCCCGAACCCATGTAGTCGATGCGGGCAGTGAACGGCGGCTCAGGGTACGACAGGTAGTTGTTTGGCGCTGCGTCGGAGGGAAGGTTGAAGTAGCTTGCGTGTGCAGCGAGGGCGGCATTGTCAATGATGCCCGTGTACTCGCGCGTGTAAGTGAACTTGGAGAAAATATGCTTCTCATCGGGGTCCAGACTAAACGGCCCCGTGTTATCCCCTGTCGGTTCAATAGCAATCAAGAGAGCCTTGGCAGCAATGTAAGTGAGCCTCCGGGACTTCAGGTGCCTGACTGTGACAATGACGCCGAGGTTGGTGCGAAGAGTGTTGACGACTTTGCTGGCGTACAAGACATCGCTGCCGAGGACGGCGGCCACGGCGTCGTATAGATCCTGATTCCGCCCTGAAGCTGGTACAAATGAATCTTACAGCCCAAGAGCCGACCGGGCCATGGACGCACCGAATGCCTGCAGCGCGAACAGTGTAATTGCCCTGGTCATGTTGCCGACCCCAAGACCCGTGGTCTGGTAGATGAATGGCATGGCACGCTCAAGCCCATGCTTGGACACAAAGTCGCCAAAGGGAACGAGAAGCTCTCCGGGGATATGGCTTGGCTCCGGAAAGTCGAAATAACCCGGCTGCAAGAAATGCTCCCACGGCTCGACGACGCGCAGAAAGTCGGCCAAGGCGTCGAGCTGGGCGGCGGACGGGGGCGGCGCAAAGTCCAGCACCTTGCCGCTCTTGAAATCAATGTACGTCGTGTTGAGGGGGGTCTTGGTGCTGCGGCCGCGTTGGACGCCCAGCCGATCAAAGAAACCCGTCGCGTTGCCCGCCTGGATAAATTCCTTGACGCCAAAGTCGTACGGCGTGCCCGTCTTGGTGTCGACGTACGAGTCGACGTGACCGCCCTGCTGGAAATGAGCCTCCAACACCCCCACTTACATGGTACCAGTGAGGACGTACGAGGATTTCGTCCTTCTCAACCAGAGTAATGGACTTTCCAAAGTCTTCACGAAGGCGGACCGCGGCATAGGAGCCTGAAGCACCACCACCAACAATCACGACGTCTTTGAAGAGGACGTTCGGAAGCGCATGTATTGCTACCAGCAGGCTGAGAGAACAGACTAATAATCTCACCGTTGTAGATGGAAAGTCTATATCGACTGGAGGCATCAGAGTGGCAGTGGGTGTATTTTGATCAAGGAACTTTATTGCGCAAAGGCCGCCAAAAAAGCTCCCCGCAGCTACTATCGACATGTAGTTGTACCGTAGTTCCAATTCCATCAACTGCTGCATCTACAAAGCGTCACATGACATCAGACTCGACCAACCACGTTCGGGGGCCCGTCGACCGGGGCTGGAACAATGCATGGCTACGAGACGGCGTGGCTGGCAAGAGGAAGAGACGTGCAAACGGCGAAACCACACGAGGCTCTAGTCTCCATCATTACGAATTCGTGTAGGTCAAGAGTCGTGACGTGATGTCAAATGCAAGACACAATAGAGGCATAGTTGGATGAGGGAGGGCCGCAAAGTGATTTATATGCCACAGCCTCGGTTTAATGCATGTAATGAATGCTTTTTTGTTTCGCCTAGGTTACTAAACAGAAATTACGCAGTTGCTATATGCAAATCTTGCTCAAACCCCCTTTCTGTTCTTCTCCCTTGAACTCAACCAGCCTGCTGTCACATTGCCAAAATTGAAAATATACATGGTCCCTACAATGTCTGGTCGTTGCTCGTAATATCATTGAATTCGACCTGTTTCCACAGAGATGTAGCCTTATTGAAAACTAGATCTCGGCAGCATCCGTCATTAATTTCTGTTCAAGTACGGCAACTACTTTGGCTTACCTACGTCAATCACCACTGCACTCAAGTCTTCGTAGCACAATAATCTGTCACTGAGTAGATATTTTTCTTTCAAGTTACTCATTTGGGCCTGTATTATTTAGGTTTATTTCCAAGTACCAAACCAGGAGATACATACTCTTCAACACACTGGGAATCCGGATAAAAAGTTGGGCTTCGCCAGGTGAGCCGCTCGGCCTATTAGAGTTCGTCCAGCCTTTCGGAATATTGCCTTTAATGTAGCGGATCCTCGGGGTACGGCAGAGCGCCAAGTAGAGTGGGTGGCAGGAAAGGCAAAAAATAATCAGTCCGTACCCGGATTTGAACCAGGGATCTACAGATTTGCAATCTGCCATCCTAACCACTAGACCATACGGACTACTTGATTATGTCATAAGGGGCCTTATTATGCATTATGACTTGGCACATCATTTTCCAGGTGCTTGATGCCGGAGCTGCTTCTACGACGGTTATCTCTTTTACTGGCCACTTACTTGCATGTTTTTCTGTAGGAGACTCGCTGGACTGCACCTTTCCAGGGGCAGTCAATAAGTCCAGCGAAAGAGGGCGGGCATGCACGCCGAGTCCCTTCCACGACTCCGTACACCAGACGGTTTGCGTGGCCACCTTTCAGGACGGTCAGATGAAGTAAACCCATGAATCGAGTATCCCCTCCCGTCTGTGAAACGAAAAAATCATTTTGCCATGGTAGAAGTCAACTATGTTGCCAGAGTCACTGCGAGTCGTGCTATGCGTGTTTATTTTATTTTTTTTTTGGAACCAAAGGTTTATTGGAGCTCGTTCACCGACTTTCGCCTCCAACGCGAAATCACGGCGTTACAAAGCTCGCGCGGTACCTTCATGGTCCCAACCGCTAAAGGCGTCCTGAAAGACGCGCAATCAGGTTAACATAAAATGCTGCATCGTCGAGCAGACCGGCGCGGCGAATTTTCCTTTTACGCATTCAGAAACTGCTCAGCACATGCCGTCGCGTCGTCATTTGACGCGAGCAGAGGAGACACCTGAGGCCAGCGAAGCTGTTTCAGAGTCATGATGTGGTTCAGGAGGCAAACGCGCTGAAATCAACAATATCCAGATGAACAGGCGAGCTTGTAGCAGCGTTTATATAAAGCAGTAAGAACTGCAAAAGTCGTACTATCTCGTGGGAGTTTCTGTCAATAAGAACGCTCAATACGATGCACACTAGCGATTTTGTTGCAGGAGAGCACTCATCATTTTGGACATGTATTGGTGCAAGCGATCTTGTGAGGTCGTTGCATCATCAAAGAGTAAACAAACTCATTCACAAGTTGATTCTGGAAAGCGGCCGGGATGGTTGAATAAAAGACGAACCTACCATGACAAAAAGCTTCTGACTCGGGTTTGGCACCTGGAATTACGTGGCGGATTGAATCTGTAAAGCTGCTAGCGAGCTGGTCGAGCAAAAGGCTCCCGATGACGTCAGTAGCGACTCACGAATCGCCCATCTATATGATTCTTTAGTTGAAAAATTATCAAAATAATACTTCACTTGGCCGCTGGCCCTTGTTGTGCGAGTAAATATCTTGCAACTCGCGTCCCTGCATTTGTCGCGCAATTTGTAATGTCCTTATAAGTTGTATTAAATGGGCGTCGAACACAGCGTACTGGCTACCTTCGTCCGTGTGGTCTAGTGGTTATGATGGCAGATTGCAAATCTGTAGATCCCTGGTTCAAATCCGGGCACGGACTAATGGATAGTGGTGGGGATGTCCTCACTCGCGCTTCTTTTTGCATTTTCCTCCTCTCAACACTTTAGAGCACTTTTTTTTTTTGCAAGTAAGATAGTATTATTTAATTGATGTATACAATCCAACATACTTTGCAATTGCTCTCCTTCAAACCACAATCCCACGTTCAAGCCCCGACCGATTGCCGTAGTCTAGTCTAGGCTATTAGTTGATTGTAAAACAGACTTGACAGTACAAACGGGGCCGCGCGGTCAATAAATAAGGACAAGTTGACACTTACAGATTGATCGGCGCGGCGTTGTGGGGGATCATGGGCATCTTGTGCTTAAATCGACGTCATGCGCGAATGACTTGAGCTCTAGCAACCCGCAACCAACTGCCGACAAACCGTGGTCCACCCACCGGTATTACGTCAATATAAGGGGTTGGTAACTAACTTGGTTGCTTGGCCCCGAGAGGTCTTATCACGGGTGAGCTTTACGACGCCCTCCTGCTCCTTTAATGAGCACGCAGGTTTCAGGGCCAAGGGCCAAGGCTGAACCAGAGTCATGACGACTAATGTTGCCGCTTACACGTAAATGCCGCTCTCTATTCTACAATCTCGGGCACATGTATAAGAGTCAATCTCCGTTGGTTGCTTGCAAGTCTCTCATCCCAGTGTGCCGGCAACACCCGGCAAAGACTAACTTCAAGAGGAATGCGTTGGCGGGCATTTATTCTGCTGCGATTACAAATGTAACCTTGGGTTCTACAAGCAACAAGGACTTGGCTAGTTGCGTTGGCATCGGATCGGGTTTGCGAACTAGGTAAGCCTTGCTACACCCGAGATCCCACTCGGGCTTATAATAGCAGATTCACAACTCTCGGCGCAATCAAACCTCTGTTAAATTACAAAGTAGAACTATATATTTATTCTACAGCGTCGGACATTTCATTTCATTCTGCACCACCTCCATCTCCATCTCGACAGCTAGCAACAGCAGTCACTCAGCAAGTCACAGCTTGAACGGGCTAAATATAACCGCATTTCTTCCCAGTTGGTCGAATAACATAGAAGAAACAAAAATGTTATTTGCCCTCGTACCTCTTTTCGCCGCGGGCGTCGCCCAAGCCGGCCCTGTCCAAAGCAAAGAAATAGTCATCAACTCGTACCAATTGTACCCCGAGAATATCGACTATGATACCAAAACCCGTCTTGCGTACATCAGGTACATGCCGCTTCTAAAATTCCCCAACCCCTGTAAAAACGCAAAATCCATATATCCACAAAACAAAGTACGCAAGTGGCTAATACAACTATTTCAAATCATACAGCGTCCTGTACAATTCCACAGTCGCCGTATACAACCCCTTCACCAACAAAGTCACAAAGACCATCGCCTTCGACAAGCTCTCCTACGACCCGGTCCTCCACGCCAGCGGCGTCCAGGTCGACCCCCTCGGCCGCCTGTCCGTCATCGTCAACGCCGGCGCCGCCTTCGACACCCGCGGCGCAAACATCTCCGGCGACAACTTCCTCGTCAAGTACGACCTCGCGCGCGGGCAGGAGCTCTGGCGGGCAAACCTGACCGCCGTCACCGACGGCATCTACAGCGGCTACCAGGACATCGAGCACGACGCCTGCGGGAACTCCTTCGCCGTGGGCACCTGGCCGAGCAGCATCGTCCGCGTGAGCAAGGACGGCAAGACCGCGGCGCCGTGGTACCTCACCAATGACAAGGACCACACCAAGAAGGGGCTCACGGGGCTGGCGTCCAAGGGGGATATTCTGCTCGCCACGGAGCACACGGGCAGTAGACTCTTGCGGTTCGATATGAAGGCGGACAAGGGCGTTCCCGACGTCGTGCCCGTTGGGCAGGACGGCATCGGCGAGAGGCCCGATGGCATCTATTTGCCGTCAAAGTTCGAGGGCAAGGTGCTCCTCGTGTCGTCGCAGTTGGAGGGGACGGTGGTGCTTCGCTCCGACGACGGCAAATGGACGTCTGCCCAGCGACTGGGTGTTGTGCCGAACAAGTTTGCGGACGAGGGGGGTTCCACGACGGCCTCGGTGGAGATTGAAGGCCGCATCTTTGTTTCGACTGAGTGGTTTGGCGATGCGGCTAACAAGGTTCCTGACACGCTTTCCGGGAACAGGACCGAGTTTCCCCTTTACGACATTACTTCTGAGGTCGTAAAGCTTCTTGTCTGATGCGTCTGCTTGTTGCGTGTTGGGGCAATCTGTTATTTTGGTATTGGAATATCTACCTTTCTAGTTCTGTGGCAAGGGGTCAGAGAGGGCGTGGAGTGAACAGCTCAGTTCATCTCATGACAGTCTTTGGCATTAAAAGTCCTGCGTTTTCCTCGAGGGCTGAATAAGTAAAGAGTTTTTTTTTATACAAGAAACAGTGAGAGCCTAGTAGCCAGGTCTCGTCGTTGTGGCCCTTGCGTAACCGTGACACGTTGTATTTTCCGTGGTCGCTTTTATAACGTACTGCTAGCCCATTATCTAATTACTTATAGCATGACAACAAGAGCATGTATAAACTTTGGTACTATCAAAGCAATACAGTACAGGGTTTATTCCGTAGCGCCTAGTGAACAGCACCTGACGTCAAAAAAGCACAGGTTAGGCGACCAGACCTCTACTATTCAGCCTCATATGGGAAGATGTTATACCGCATTGGGTACTTGATATAGTCATGGTGGAACTCTTTCTTTACTGTATTATTACTGGAATTCGCAACGTAAAATTGAAAATACCTGACCATAGCTACTACGCTGGCACACAACCAACCTCTTAACGCCATCACTTTCAGACGCCACCGCAAAAATTCTAAAGTAAGTAAAGTTAATGTCGTTGTTTATAAACCCTGTTTCTCCGACCGACATCCTCTTCCATTTAAAGTTGAGCTGAGATTTCCATCGCCGGATATGCTTCATAGACTACAGGTAGAAAGAAGCACAGCTGCTGCACAGGTATTCTACTACATCTTGAACAAGGTCTCCACGCACAAAGTCAGGGCCAAAAAAGACAGTATATGTAAACATTTTTATACGAATCTATAAAGTCTCAAATACGAATGTAATGTATCTCCCCAAAGTCTATGCTTCCACCCTCCATAGTCCAGTTGCGTACTACTCCCGCACAGCAAGACCAGCCAGACCAAACTACACGTCCAGAGCCAGAATCTTACCGCCCTCCGTGTATGTCCCATTGATAGGCCCAGCCTGGCCACCCGAGGTCACCACATACAGGACTCGCTTGCCATCGCGGTCCTGGGCTTTTCCAAGCCAGGCGGCAGTGGGACCCGGGACAAGAGTCGAGTTGAGATTGCCAGCAAGAACCTCGGCGTCGCCGTCCCGGTCAACCCTCACGGCTTCATTCTCAGGGTTCGCAGCGATATACGCATTGCCCTGGTTGTCGAGGGCGAAATCGTCGCCCATGACATCCGTGCTGATCGTCTCAAATGGCCCGGCCGCCTCGCCCGTCGCGGGGTTGATGGCCACCCGTCCGTACACGGAGGCATACGTATTGGTGTAGTACAAGTGGTCCCCTAGGAGCCTGATGCCGTTGATGCCGAGCTGAATAGGGGCGGTTGGCGCAGGCTGGAAGACGTCATTTTCCAGGACCGTGGTGTACTCGCCGGACTTTGTGTCCACGCGGAGCACAAGGCCGCGGCCGCTGTCGCTCACGAGAACCTCGCCGGTGTTCGCGTCGAGAGTGGTCATGCCATTGAGAAGCTTGGCCTCAGGGATATCCACAATCTTGGACACCTCGGCGCCTTTACAGCCGGCAAAGTCGGTGCTCCAGATGGCGTAGGTGCCTTCCTGGGTTCCGGCGCCGGGGGTAAAGTTTCCAGCAATGATGGCAAATACATCAGGGGACGTCTCGGTGATTCCAAAAAGGCTGGTGTAGCCTGCAAAGTTGTGCACCAGCGTGGCGTTGGCCGGGTTGTGAGGATCAACCTGATACAGTTCCGGGCGGTCGAGCAAGGTAACGAGCAGGTTGCCGTTGCGGCGCTCGGCAATGTTCTCCAGCCAGGTTCCGTTTGGAAATTGGTGAATGACACGAGCATTGCTGCTGCCGCTGCTCTGGCTTGAGCACGATGCTTGTTCTGTTATTGGCAGTGCAGAGCTGGCGGCATGCGAGGCCAGATACGTCGAGGACAAGGCGAGGAGAGTATGGAACTTCATCATGGGTGTGTTTGCAGGGGGAATGGTGAAAGAAGGGATTTGCTTGGATCGTTGCATTCCAACCATGGGAGGGCTGAACCTTATTTATATGCCGATGATGCTACCCCCCGAGTCCCCGGCTGCCGCTGTCTCGTTGCATGATGTTCAAGCTCATGCTCATGCTCATGCTCATGGTCGATTGCGCCTTTCGTGTGACTGCCGATGCAGTCCTGGAAACCGGGCCAATGAGGTGCATTGGAGGCACCGCATTCGGCAGGTCACGCAAAGCCGCGCAATATTGAACGGAAGCAAGAGGCATTGCCTCGCTGACATGGTCATGGCTCGCGGCTCGCTCCAATACTTCGGCCAGGCCAATGGATTTGGTTCATGCACACGACGGCCGCGCGTTTTGCCCTTGGACTTGATGCTCCATCATGTCGGGTTTGCAGAAAAAGGCCTTAACTCCGGGGCCGAGTTACGTCCAAGTGCTTACCAAGCACAGATGACAAAATCGTCCCAATACCACCACCCATCCTTCTTCGCCATGTTTTTCCATGGCATGACTAAGAAAAGGATGCCAGAAGCCATATTTGTCAGTGACGCGTGCTAAGAGGGTCAGTCGGCTTTTACTCTGTGAATGTTGCGAACTTGCGATATGGAGTACTCACTCGACATGGGAATACCTGAATCAAGGTATTATGCATAATTTATACCCTGGCTCAATATTCTCCTATTCTATATCTTTGGGTTGCAAAGGAAAAACAACATTTACCAAAATAAGACCTCGACTTGTAGAAGGCCTCCATGTTGGCAGAGTCGTTGGAACAGTAGAGACACATGCCGATCCATGAATTGGATAATCAAAGGGAGCATGTAGAGAATTTGAAATAGCCCAAGGCCCACATGAAGCCTAGATTCCGGTGAGATCCGGCGTCCAATGTCAGCCTGCAGGCCTCGAGATGCTCACAAATGGAACAAGAAGCCGCCCCCCTCGACAGGCGCAAGCATACAAGAACGCTACGTCACCATGCATGCTGTCCGTGTCGGAGCTTTCTGTACTCGTGGTGTTGTACATGATGCCATCGCTGCATTCTGGAAAATTCCTTTGTAGTCTAGCCATTTTCGTGGCTGGGAGAAGCGCACCGGCACCTCGCATGTCAGTCGTCACCAAGCATCTACGCCGTGCCGGACACCACAACATGGTAGGAAAGGACTCATTTTCTCCTTCTTCTCCCCTATCCAGAATATAAATGGCTCAAAGCTATCGTCCGCGCTGTTTCAGTCGTCCTCACGCTTACCCTGGACGCCCGGGCAGTAAGCGGCAGACCGGGCCAAGTCCTCGCGACACAGCAGATCTGCGTACTTTCAAAAACGCCGTCGATTCGCCACGCTCATGATTCAAAGTAAGAGTTGGCTTCACCTGCAAGAGATGTATAGGCGCCATATCGCTTTTTGAGCCAGGGAGGCTCGTTCAGCGGGTTGCAGGTCTCGACGCCGCTAGCAGCAAGGCCGCGATCAGTCCCGGGTCAATCACAGTCTATGACTCTATATCCATTTGTTCATCAATGTTTCGAGGAAACACGTCGCTATTGCTTCTTCTTCTTCTTTTGTCATCCTCCTTGGCTCGATTGGCAAACTCGACAACCATTGTGGCACCCGCGTCTTGTTCTGAATATCCAAAGTCGACTCGGCGACGGCGTCATCATGTCCCAATATCCGTGTTGACTCAGACCGCCTTTGTTCCGTCGACGTGGTGACAATAACAGCTTCGCAGATGAGTCCACCGGCCTTGAGCACGACATATGAAACCACACGGCCCGTTAGAGGGTACAGCTGCCAGCAACGGATGGCCACCACCACAGTGCAGCAGTTCCTCGAGCCTGCAAAACAAAGTGCGGAGGAAAGCCCGCCAATGAATCCGATCATTCGATGACTCCTTCACCGACCACGACCTCCACAAAGCGGGCGGTTCGGCCGGACGACTGGTGGAGAAATAGCCAGGTCGCTTACGCCACCAATCTCGGAGATCTGACTGGTTTGCCGGCCGGGAACAGCGACTCGAATGGGACACAAAGACGGCAAGAATCCAAAATTAGATTCTGTATTTAAGCGGCACGCGAGTTCGAGCACCGCGGTTCTCGCCAAGGCGCGTTCGCATCAAGTAACACCCAACTCTACTTGTTGTCGTTCCGAAACAGAAACATCAAAAGGGACAAAAAAAAGATGTCTCCCGCACCTACCGTGCTCATCATAGGATGCGGCGTCGCAGGTCCTGTTCTCGGCAACCTTCTCATACAAAAAGGCTACCATCCCATCGTCTTTGAGAAGGTTTCGGAACTCGGGGATGCCGGTGCGTCACTGATGCTCATGTCGAACGGGTAAGTCGAATATATACATACATTTCCCATCGAACGGCAGCAAGACTTACAAGCAATCAACAGCCTCAAAGTTCTGGAACTCGTTGGGGTCGCTGACAATATTACTGCCGAGTCTTGCCCTATTCAGCGCTTTATTGACTCAACTTCGGACGGAAAACTACTCGGTTCCTCAGACCTGCCCAGCACCTTCAAGGATAAGTATGGCCATCCTTTGGCTGGAATCAAGCGTACGTCCATCAACTTGATGCTGAAAAAGACGCTTCTCGACCGCGACATAGAGGTGAGAGAGGGCTGGGAGCTGCTGGATATTGAAGAAAAGAAAGATTCTGTAACCGCCTACTTCAATCACAAAAGGGCGGTCACCGCTTCGTTCCTCATTGGCTGCGATGGAATTAAATCTGCGAGCCGGAGGGCTCTCCTTCGGTCCAAGGGTATCGCGGAAGGGCTCCCTTCATATACCGGCCTCACACAGGTAACCATGTTTTCCCTCTCTCTCTCTTTCTCTTTTTTTCTCGCCATTGTTCAACTAAACTCGCACTCCATAGACGGCTGGAATCTCCAAAGTGCCCGATTCGCTACTCACTCCCGCAGCCATGCGCAATTGGTACGGTGACGGAACTCATGTCATTGCTTACCCCATCTCCAAGACGCACATATCGTGGGCGATAACTCGACGAGAGACCAACGAAGCAGCGGAGACATGGCGGCCGTATCGACAAGAGGAACTCCCAGAGCAGACAAGTCAGCTCTGTAAGTTGCTGGAAGGGTGGAACTCTGTGCTCACGGACATGATCAATGCCTCAGAGAGAGTCATCAAATTCGGACTTTTTGATCGCCAAGAGTTGGAGCCAAGCCAGTGGTATTCCGAGAGATGTGTTTTGGTAGGAGATGCCGCACATCCAACCAGTCCGCACCTTGGCCAGGGTGCAAACCAGGCACTGCAAGTTGTTTCTTTTCTATTGTTGCTACTCGGCATTCATGATCTCCTGGCTAATCTTCCTTCTTTTGTTAGGGAGGACTGCTTCCACTTAAGCCAAGCCTTGCCCGACCTAGCTTCAGTCGACACGCGTTTCGAAAAGGCTGTCGCGGCTCTCGGGCCGAGTTTGTCTGATGCTATCTTCAAGCCGTATGCTGAGAAACGCCAACCGCGCACGTCGCACTTGGTTAGGGGAGCACGAGCAGTGGGGGAGCAGAGAACTGCTTCGGGCGAGGAAGCATGTGTGTTGCGAGATGGGTTGATTACGGAAAAGTTTGCGGATGAAGCTTTGCTTGCAAGTCGGATGGATGAGCTTTTGCGGGAGCCATTCCAACGCACGCAGAGCCCAGCGTAGTGCCAAGTTGCTCAGTCTTCTAGCTGTAAATATTCTCGTTCCACACTATATAACATCTTTCCATCATGTGGTTGGCATTTGCAGCTCGAACTGGACCAGGCAGGTGGAAATTCATCAACCGTACGGTTATAAATAGCTGGTGACTTACAATCTCGGTTTGCAAGGGCGTCAATTTGCCCAACAGAATGCGCTGGACTGGTGCCGCAATTGCCCAGCTGAAGAAACTTTTACACGGACACATTTTGCTGTCTGGTGGGGACGACCAGGGTTTTGACGACCGTCGACAACTCTAATGTGGTACGCCATGTGTTTTACCATACGTATCATACGGCCATCGCACAAGACCATCAGGACTCGTGATAGAAGAAATGGTACAGAGGGAGTATGCCGGCCTTTCGAGGCATTCCAGCCACGTAGGATCTCCAAACAGCGCGAGGAGTTTGTGATAGATGTGCTGGCTGTGAGGCCATCACGACATTTCACTGCCAGACCTCGTAATCCGTCGCGTTGTATGTGTCGGGCAGGCCAAATTTCGCAACTTGATGTGCAGAGAAGGCCGGATCTCACTTACCATGTGTACTCCGTAAGCAATGCCTGGAAATGAAATGGCTTTCGGAGACCGGCAATTAAGAAAGTGGATGTTGAGCTCAGGCCCAGAAACCCTCATAGCGGCCATACCCTTGGCCCCACGATGGCGTCGAAAATTTTCCTAGATAAAGACCAGGCCCACGTGGGCTTGTAAGCAAACCGTTTGTGGTGCATTCTACACCGTGCAGTGGTAAAGATATCAACGGGCTTCGCTCATCTGTCGCCATGTCTATGCAATAGCAACAGCATTAGCTGTGATCCGGATTGAGGCGGGTTACATATGGGATGCAGGATTCCAAGCTGCGCTCCGGTTTTCCTACAAACTCAATATCACGTCGCCATTTGACGATGGGCATCAAAGGCCGAATCCCGGCGCTTCCGTCGACGAGTTTACCCTCCTTGCGAGAGTTGGCTGTGTTGAGTGCCGCTCAGATTGGGGCCGCATTACGCAACTTGCATGGCCTGTATTGCCCGTTGCCTACGTCACTGGACTTTCAGACAGCCGGCAAGAGCCACTTGATAGCCACAGATTCCGGTTATGCTTCAGAAGCGGATGCTGACGAGAAGGATTCGCCCGACTGCCTGAGATACGACGAGTTTGAGCGCAATTTTGCCAAGCGTTGGCTGACAGGATTCATTGGCCGTGCTTACGAGCTCTCGCTGGATGAGAGCGTCTCGGAACGTTTTGTGGATGAGGCATGCTCAATCCTGGCCTTCCTAAGCCACGAAGTTGAGGATGAACCAGTTGATGATGAAGATCTTGGAATGACCCGGGAGTTTATCTTCTCATTCAAGAATGATGGACTCGCAAGTATCAATGTTGAGCTGTATGATACCCCGATGCAAACTGGAGAGGACCACACGGATGTCGGACTTCAAACCTGGGGTGCATCCATCGCTCTCTCGGAGAAAATATCCAAGGAGCCAGAATTTTTCCGATTCACCAACGTCAATCTCTCGTCAACTAGCCGGATTGTTGAGCTTGGGGCAGGAACTGGACTTGTCAGCTTGTTCCTGTCAAGACTCATTCCACACATCACGGAAGCTCGCCCAGCCATTATCGCAACGGATTATCATCCCACTGTATTGTCAAACCTGGAAGCCAACATCAACTCGCACATGTCCAAGACGCCAGAGGCAGCACCGACCCAGGCATGTCATCTTGATTGGTCTGCGCCGTCACGGGTTGCACCTCTCGACGTGCCAGCAGACGTGCTCATCGCAGCTGACGTGACTTACGCCCCAGAACACGCTTTTTGGCTGCGAGATTGCGCCAGCTCGCTCCTCAAAGACGATGGGGTATTCTGGCTAATGGTATCTGTGAGACCAAATGGAAAGTTTGCCGACATCAGCGACAATGTCGAGGTCGCATTCCGAGACAAGGAGAAATGCAGGCGGCAAGATGGCAAGGTGCTAACCATATCATCTGTGCAGCAGGTTGCCAAGAAAGGCGAAGTTGGGCGAGCGGATGAAATCGGATATAAGCTTTTCGGAATAGTTTGGTCGTGAGAGCTGCTGAGCCTGCAGTTGGGGATGGCCGGTAGTGTATGGCGATGGTGATCTGCTTTCAGTCAATTTCTGCGTGCATACAAGCGTTTAGAACATAGAATATAGAGTCGTGAAATAGACATAGAGAACTAGAGCAAATTTATACAGTTATACAGGGGGGATATAGGTAGCGAGTGTCATCACTTGGTACGTAAAATGCGGGTGTAGCTCGAAAGTCAAAATACAACATTGAAGCAACTGGTCAAAACTTGGTAACTTACCTGCCTACCTCGGGGGAGACCATGGAACGCGAGATCGACAGTGGAGCATCAAGGTGGATGCTATTGCAGACTCGTCATCAGCTTGCAGACGACGCAAGGATTGATTCAATACAAATTGAAAATGAAGCTCGTTTGGTGGGCAAGGACTTGGATCGCCAGTGAGTAGGCACTGGATGAACACTCATGCCCAGCCTCTTGATGCAATGAGCGAGGGGCATAGCTCTGCTACTCTGCTACTGCGAGACAAAGTCGGCAAGTGCGTTTGAAAACCAGCGTCACCTTGCTTGCCGGCTCCCTCCGTCGCGCCCCTCCACAGCCCCCGCCATGGATTGCGCATATCGACTAGGTGGCTCAAGTACCAATTACTGCGGTTCTGGTCCAATGGGTGCGGGGGGAGCATCGGCTCCGGCTCTTCGCCCGTCGTAGTCCGTTGTCGACGCTGCTTCACTGCTGTTGACAATGTACTCCGTATTGACCAGACAGTATTAGATACAGCCCCCGATCGTCAATGGCGCCAGTGTCCTGAAGCCCATGACTAGCGCTCCCTTCTCGGCGCACCTAGTGGAGACCAAAGGAGGCACGAGACCAGCTCCTCAGCGCCTAAATCATCCACCTTGAGCTTCGTCCATTGTTAACCTTCCACGTCAAGTCCTCGTTTTCATTCTCTCCATTTCATAATCGTCGGGTTGGTGTACATGTCGGCCAGTGCAATGGCTCCGTCAATATCGCCCATCATCCTTTAACGCATTTCTTTTTTTCCCTTTGCGCTGCCTTCCGTCTTGCCAAGGTCTCGGTTGTCCGACCCAACAAACGCCCTCTCCTCGCGTTGCTTCATCGTCTTTCATCGGCATTGAACAGCCACCCATCGGTATAATTCCATGCAATGGCGCGATTCTTTGATTTGGAAGAGGAGGGTGACGATGGCGCCAGTCATCCGCCCGAAGATCTGATTACACAGACGTTGCAATCGAAGAGCCAGCCACAGAATAAAGGTGGCCAGCTTGCAACGGCGCCAGCTGCCACGTCGCATTGTTCAGAATCAATTGCTAGGGCATTTCAGTGTTATCCGTATGTTGATCTCTGGCTATGACAAGCTGCAGAGCAATTGCCGTTCCATCACCAACCCTCTCAAGGACTTGGCTAACAGCTGCTCTATGTCTACTTTTGCTGTAGCATCATTTCCTCAATCGTCTCGTCCATCGATTTGAATACACTAGACTCTCTGGCACGCTCGTGTCGTTCTGTACACGACGGCCTCATTCAGTATCGTAATGTGCTCGTCACGTCGACATTGCACTGCACCAATGAGCAAGTCCCTCTGAACCCCGAGGAGCTGCTTCGCTACCGCGCCCGCGCCAGCAATTGGCATTACATGGAAGACGGCCGCAACTACAACGGCAAGTCGGGCACCTGCGCTCGAGACATGGTAGATGAATGTAGAAAATGTGGCGAGGTGATCTGCCGAGTAGGTCTCTTACCTGCGTCAGCAAAGCTTGCCGCTTGGAGCAAGCCTGCCGCATCACGCTAACGGCCGTGGCCCAGAACTGTTCAATTAAACCGCCTGCGCCAGTCGCGCTCCGTGAAAGACATCGTAGGCTGTGCAGAACATGCATCAAGGCGCCGATTGCGGCCTTGGCGATCCCCCGCCTCGACCCAGAGTTGCCATTTGGCTCTGATGCTGTGCAACAATCCCTTTGCAAGTGCGAAAAAGCGGGTGTCTGGCTCTGCCAGCCATGTGGCAGAAGCATCCGAGCGGCTGACCATGAATACCGAAGGTTCGTCTGCCCATGATCCAGACACAGCGTCCAGCAAGAACTCGTGTTAACGTGACTGCCTCGTCCTAGTATATGGCGCTGGCGCAATCAGTATGGAGAAGTGCTTGGCGGGCTGGGCACTGGCATTGGTGACGGTGACCGTGGCGTCATTTGCGGTCGAGGAGAAGAGTGTCTCGCCGCCAAAGACCGCGAGCAAGAGACCGACTGCGATGCCCAGGACGCTCGTGAAAGTGGCACAGCCCCATGGGTCAATGAGCCCCCAGTGTGGACGACAACATCAACGCCTTCGCCTCCCGCCCTGGGTGTGTCTGATAGTCCTGCGGGGTCACCGTTTGGGCCAGCCACGCCTCTCGGGGCACTCATTGAAGAAGAGCGCCATGAACGCACCCCATCGCCCCAGCTGGGCCCTGGCTATGAGCGGCATGAGATTGAGGGGATTGGCGGCAGAGTCAAGCGCAAGCTAGTCCGCATGGTCCGGATCGGTGCCTGCGTCCCTGAATGGGACGATGAAAAGGGCTTCGGTGGTCGTGTGCTCGAATCAGAAATCAAAGGCTGCGCCCGGAGTTGGTGCGGCTGGTGCTGGAGGGTGATTCCCGGCAAGAAGGACCTCCATGTCGACAAGGCCTCCTCGTTTAGCGGTTGTGAAAACCGTCAGTGTGCCCTATAACGCGATTATGAATCTCCTTTGTCTTTTATCCTTGAGGCGTTATTTCATTGGGATCGACATGATTTGTTCCGTGTCTAATATCTGTCAGACACAAACTGCTCAGAAGAGAAATAAATGGGGGGTTGCTGTCCCTGTTGTTAACGAATATATTTGCCAAAAAAAATAAAAAGTAATTGGTATCCATGCCCTGCGAGATTTGTCATGTACATGAAATACCCGGCTTCCTCGTTCGCAGAAAACAAACTCCTCTGTTTTTGTTTCACATAGATGGCCCTTCTGTATCCTACAATGCTTCATCCCCTCATGCTGTATAAAATGTACATGTGTTCCAGTCCGTCAACCAACGAACGGGACAAGATAAAAAATCGTCTTGTTCCACGGCTACAAGTCCCCCCGGTAGACGAGGTCAGCTCTGCGCTTCCTGTCCTCCCTCGCCTGCGCCTTCATGGGGCCCCACCGCGCCGTCTTCCTGTCCATCTTGCCCTTCAGCCACGCGAGGTGCTCCTGCGGCGCGGGGGCGGCCATCTTGACAAACACCTCTGAGCACTCGAACTTCTGCGAGAGCCTGGCCACGGTCCACTCGATGGGGTCCTCGGCGCGCAGCCGCTTCATCTCCGCGACGTCCTCCTTCTGCAGGTTGTACCGCGGCTTGCGGTGCTTGTAGCGCATCCGGGGGGGCATGTCTGCCTCTGTGGGGGGCTGGGCGGTGGGCGCCGCCGGCGCGCGGGGGTGGTTGCGTATTCGCAGGAACGCCGACCTGCGCGGGTCGCTGGGCGGGAGGAAGAGGAAGGGCGTGTGGGCGGGCGAGGCTTCCGACGCGGGGGGGTTGTAGATGATGCTGTCGGCGGCGGGGGACGCGGCGGTCCGGTCGGGGAGGAAGGAGTCGTGGGGGGCGATTTTGAGGGCCCGTTTGGTCCGGGCGGTTGTTTTGTGGCCGCGTTTGGGGGTCAGAGGTGTGCGGCGGGCGGTGGTGAGGAGCTGGGCTACGGGGCGGGCGAGGGAGCGGAGGTCCATGGTTGCGTTTTCGAAGGCCGTCCCGACGCTGCTGGTTGGGTTGAAGATTGGTCGGTTGAGAGAGCGGGTGGATGGATGGAATGAGGTTGAATTGAGGTGGTGATGGGGTTAGATTGGCCGAGAGCACCGGCAATTGGCGAGGGGGACGGTGGTGCGTGGCCGTGTCGTGTGAGCTTGTGATGGAGATGCGGGAGCTGTTGGAAATTTTGAAGTTTTTGGCCCAAAGCTCGACAGTTGGCTTACATAAGGCGTCAAGTCAGCAGCGCCAAGGGGGGCCAATGGGTGTTGACGCATCATCGGCGGTCCCACTTGTTCGTGCCCGTCAACTAGCTTATTTGCTTTGCGAAGTGATCAAGCAGAAATATGATGAGACGGTTGTGGTTTTCTTGTCTTGGTTGGGGCGGTAATCAGGGAAGTCATATATTTTTCTCTTGATAGGGCATTCGATATGCGTCGCGTCGTTCACGAATTAGAAGCTATTAATATATAATACATCTACTAACCGTGCCATTCTATCTCTAAACGTCTAATACAGAACTTGGTCCCACCGGTGACCAGCCGGCCACAGCACAAATTTCTATAGGTGTATATTCCTTCTTACTCTCCTTTATTTTCCCAGTAGTGCGAGTCATGAAAGCCAGGTCGGCGCAGTAGCTGTGCATGCGCGAGTACAATGCATTCAGCACCCCTTTGACCCCTACGCAGTCTTCCCGTAGACACCATTCGCTTTCTCCGTCTTCGTAGATCCTAGTACGTACTTTGCCGCCAACGGCACGGGCCAAGCTAGCAAAGGAATTGGATCGGCAGTGACTTGGCCGGTTGTTATTTCATCCACTAGCGCAACGGCGATGTAGCCGCCAATTGCCGTAAAAATATGCCACCTAAATAAGCGCAATTAGAAACCGGACGTGGACAAACCCACGATTCTAGGCTTGACCAACTCACCACCCGTGCAGCTCGAGGAAAAATGCCGCCGGCAGCCCAACAGACTGCCTCGCCCCATTCAACATGCCGCATGCCCACTCGTCAATTAACCAGACGAAAAAGCCGAAGCCGAAGCTAACTGGAGAGGGGCCTCGTCAGTCACGGGGCCATTTTCAACGGGGTTCCTGTAAACGTACTTGTGCCAAACCTGGCAATCTTTTTGATGTTGCTCCTGGTCTGCGGATCGGGAACTTGCTGAGGAATGAGCTTCATGACGCTCGTGCCAATCATGTAGACGGCAAACCCAAACGTGGTCGCGTGCAGGAGAAATTCGTCCATGAGCATGTGAGCGGCCATGACGACGGTGAAGAGTACAAAGAGAACGACCCCCGCCGTTTTGGTATATCGCTCCGACTTGTTAAAGGTCAAGACGCGATGGAGCAGCGGCGTCGAAAGAAGATGCATCGACAACTCGTCGGCTGTAAAGCAAACATGTGAGACGCGGGCGGTATCATGACGCTGAGAGAGCCGAGGTCAACTTACACATTTGCGTGTGGTATTTCAGCGTCATGTGGTATCCGGCAGAGCACACGCCTACTCCGATCAGTCCGCAGTAGGAAACGAGGCGCGAGCCATTTCGTCGCCCATGAGCCAAACCATAGATTCCATAGGCAACTATGACGCATTTTTGTCAGTTATCTTCGTCTTCTTGTGATAAGAAGGAGCGTCGGGTTTCAACTCACCATATACCAGGCTGCTCAGGGTGTTGATGAATTCAGCAATGTACCGCGTCACGAGGTAGTCCTAACCACGTTAACATTTTGCGTCCTCGTGCTCAGTCCCGGGTGGTGCATCATGTACCTCTTCACAAAAGCTAGAATTGTATAAGCAACGAGACTTATCGACAGGGGCCGAAGCAGTCTTGGGAGAACCTACTTCAAGTTGGACGTGGGCGCTCCCCAGAACGGCTTTGCCCGCTGCACATTCATGGCGCTGTTGTGCAGAGAAGGAGTGAGGCGGATTTGATGTCGGTGCAGTCGCAGCATTTTGGGGAAAAGGGCCCCGCTGCGCGAATCGAGTGCAACATTCCGATCCGATCGAACCGGCGACGATACGAGGCATTAGTCATTAGCGTCCGTGGGTTCTGCTCTACTTGGAGTTAGAACCCTAACGTTTGAAGTCGTTTGGTCTGGTGCTTTCGCCACCGTCGACGCGGGCCGCGGGTGGCGTTTTGAAGAAACATTTGAAGCTTGATGCCTGCTGGCTCCACCAATCAACTGATGGCACTGGGCGTTTGGTGCCCTGCATCCATCAATCCATTCAATGTTCAATATTGTCCCTTGACAACCAAACCAGGCACAAACCTGCCAGTCAAGTCTCACACGCCCTCGCTTCAACGAGACGTTGTTTGCAGCCATCGTCTCGAAGACATGTGATGTGCATCATCCTCCCGGATACGGGCACGACTCCACCAAATGACATCTGTCCTTGCAGCTCAAAACACCAGAGAGCGCCGACGAAAACACCGTCCCCCGTCTCAACTGCCATGCACATCCGTGACGGATAAGTGAATTGACAGCCTCTTATTTTTCCTTCATTCCTGTAACTCTAACCTTTTTGCAGCCGTGGCCATCACCCTTCTCAAATATGCTCGCCATTTCGCAACTTTCGCAACTCTTTCTGAAGGACGCCGGTTTCGCAATCCCTTGTTTCGAACCCGTCAGCATGACCCCAGCCTTTTCGAGCTTCTCCATCGCATCCTTCATTTCATACGGTCCCCGTGCAAGAAAGCGCCAAGTATCGTCGTGTTAAAGACTGTGATAAATCCTTTGCGGAGCTCTTTTTCGCCTTGCACTTGAACTGAAATATTTGTTGCCGAAGTGTTGTGTCGATCAATCGCGACGGCTGTGGCACGCTTCTTCGTCTGGACCTCTCGTCGCTGAGTTTTTGCATACTATTTGTAAGAAGAACCGTCCCTCCATTGACGCACCACCATGGAGATGACGGGTGCTTGCCGGAGTCGAGCGCGATGAAAGCATTCTGGCAGAACGACTGGCCGAATGATCCGCTAGAGGTATTTTGAATCTCCATCCATCGGAGAGCAGAAAGCTTGTACTTGAGTCCAGTGCCGTCCGGACCGCCATGACGGGAAAAGCCCCGAGTACTGGAATTGTCAGCCTCCAGGCGCCGTTGAAGCCCCCCTTTGAGATTTCTTTTCAGGCACTCCTTGTACAGGACAAATTCGACCTTGACAAGGTTAATTGCTCGGCGGGCTTGTTCTTTTTGCTAGATGCGCTTATGTTTTAATGCCTAGAACTTTGAGTACTTTATAATAAAGTTAATTCATTTGTTTTAAAATATATATAAAGATATTTACTTACTTAATAACCAGGTACTGGGTAGAGCGTGAGCGCACCTAGCAAAAAGAGTAAGCCCGCCGAGCAATTCACCTCAACAGGCTCATCAAATCGAGCAACAACCTCATCCGGCGCACAACTACCGCCGGTCCAGCCGACATGGTAAAAGTCCGGTGTGTCGCAGTCATAAAGTCTTTTGAAATACTTGGGGCAGACTTCTCCCCCGTCAAGGTGGTTGGGAATTGCAACGTCTTCAAGACAATTGCAAGTAAAGTCCCGCCACACCGGGCCCGATAATCCAAACCCTATATATAAGCTTCCTCCTTATTTTCTGGAGCATCCATCATGGCATTTTTAACACCTCTTCAGCAACCGAGCGTTCCCTGTTTCTGGTCGAGACTTGGTTTGTCTCGTCATTGAAAAGGGAATCAGTAGCTAAGTTACCCAATGTATATGAATTGTTGCCGACGCAAACTCGAGCATGGAGGCTTTCGAATCCTTGCCACTCCATGTAGATAGGGGGGCGGCTTGGTGTGCATAACTTCTTAGCAGCTGACGCGTAGGGACACAAGTCTCTGCAAAGAAGTTAGACCATGTTTTCTCTTCAGTGATAGCCACAAAACGTTGATATATTACTTGTCCTCGTATCATGTCCATTTGAATCCTCCCACGCGCGCATTATCAAGTCATGTAAGGATGTCAGTCTTGTCTTTATGCCTGCTCTGTATCCGAATGTTTAGGCGACATGGCGGTGATATTCCCACAATATGTATTACGACAACTGAGACATAATGTAATGCTTGTCATGAAGTTAATTGGGCATGGTGGACTATGCCGTTGTTACACGGATGACACGTTGCCATGAAGGCACGGGCCGAGCCTTGAACCCGACGATAGTTACACAAAGGCTCTGATCACGAGACCTAGGACAAGGTCCTTCACCGCCTCTTGATATAAATAAAAGGTCTTCCGCCTTCAAGGCCTCATAGAAAACCAAGAACCTTTGATATCAAAGCAAAGTATTAGCTGAATATGAATACTGTTCCAAGCCCCTAAACACAGGCCCTTGTCGTAGCTGTACTGTGACAAGGGCTCGATAGGGCTTGAAGTCAATAGCTCAATTCATCTAATGACAGTCTTTGGTATCAAAGGTCCTTGGTTTCCGAAGGGAAGGAATGGAACAGTGACCACTATATATACAAGAAGGGAACGCGTGTGCCTAGAGCTCTTGCCCGGGCACGTGTTCAATCTGTGTTACCAACAGGTCCTTTGTCGGTGAAGTCCCTTTTGGGCCTTTTCCGCGCAACACGTCCGCAGAGGCAAGGTGATGGATACTGAAACACCAGGAGCAAATTATGACGGTCGTGACCTCCAACTCTAGAGTGCAGACTCACAGCTCCCACGGCTTCAATTAATTCCACCGAAATTAGATTAACACGGCGGGTGTCTGCCCAGACTACCCCTGACCGTCTCGCCCTCACATTCTAGTATGCCTCGTGTGTGTCGACGTGGGTGACGAAAGGCGCCTCGGACAAAAACAAACAGCCAGCGCAATGAATATTATTATTTCAATAAACATGACTAGTTTCAGGATAAGTAGTGCGCGGTTTATGCAAATTCTGAACCATGTACACTAAGCTCTAGCGGCTATATACCGTCTTTTATGCATCCCAGCTTTAGATTTAAGCTATTTGCTCCGATCGGCAAGGCCTCCCTGCACCCTTGGACAGATCGGCAGAGGGGCTCTTGACGAGACGGCGAGTCAGTAGACCGCTGCACTCGGTTGCATTGCAGGCGGGGAAGGAATTTTATGGTGTTGTGCTGGACCCGGGCATCGGATTCACACCATGTCGTCCATGAAGCCGGGCAATCCTAGGTCGGCAGCGGGCCAGACGCCTATGACGTAGTCTATTAGATTTACTTGAAGAAAATAATGATAAGAATGATAGTATGGAGGAAGAATTAATCGAGCCAGATAGCAGAGCTTTCTTTGTAGTTGAATATCTTTGGTATAAATAGAAATACAATTTTCGATTCTTTACATATAAATACGTATGTATATATAGATTACCTTCTACATGAATGTATTCTATCTTCTGTTTTATTGGGGCAGATACAGACCCCAAAAAGCTTGGTATTGACGCTTAATTTCACAGCCATGTTAGAACCATGCTCTTCCAAGTTCTTGGTCTGACTGCGGCCCGCCCGAGGTGCTACCTCGGCGAGATTCTGACTAGTGCTAAGTTTCCTGCAGGGCAAATTTTGACAAAATTTTAAGACGGCATAAGATGCTCATCTGGGTCCGACCTGCCGACAGTCTCCTTGCCACCCATGTCCGTTCTTTTAGATGGATTCAGGATCCCGCGTAATGGGAACGTTGTGGCGTGATGGCAGCTGGCTTGTCGATGGCACGAGAGAAACTCGCCTAGCGCGCTTACGAGTGCGCTTTATCCCGACTGGCTGCGTCAATTATTCCTGTAGCGTTTACTAGACGCGCCGACGGCCCGCGACGTCCCTACCCGCGCGGCCTACTCGCCGTCTCCTCCACTTTTTCGGATCACGACTTCACATGACCGATTCTCACTGCGTGCTATCGGGATGGGCTGAAGCGCCAGGTGGCCGGTCCAAATCTCTCATCTACCCGCAGTTTGCATCGGGCGGGACGATTCGCCCTTTGAGAGCGGATATCCTTGCGACCGGGTGTCGCCAGCAATGTAAAAGTCCAGGCGGGGATTGGATTGTGTCGCTGTCACCGATAGCAAGGCCCCGATCAGTGGTACGGGCCACATGTGCGGATCTGAACAAAGGTTTGTCCGAGCCGGACATGCGGGAAGCGAAATTCTCGGCTACTGTGAGTGACTCCGGCGCCGGCAGCCAAGGGAGCACTGTGGGAACTTATATCACGTTAGGAAGTGCGAACTAGAGTGTTTCCCAGCCAGATAAGAACCGGAGAAATTTAAGATTGCCGGTGAAATTTGAGACTCGCTGGTATCGATACCGCCCGTGGCAGCCAACGTTTCCCGACACAGCGGACCTTACTACTGAGTAGAACTCAAGTATCACTGTACAGAGTAGAACTTGTATGCCACGCGCCAAGCCGATGCAAAATTGTTAAAAGATACCCACAGGACAAACAAAAGCCCAGGTTAGATTACACTTTCTCAATGGAAGCAAGTAATTCAAAGGAACCATCATGAAAGGAACATGGTAAGATCATACTAAGATGGCTGAATAAGCAGCAAATACCTCCGATGTACATGCGACACACCCAACACACCAGAAGTTCCTCCATTGTTCAATCTTTCATGTCTGTTCACTCTTTGACAAATCCTCGTTCAAAGGAAATGACAGGCGCTCTTTCTTCTGCAGCCCTGTAACCTCTCAGCCACTTTTTGCTCGCCGGCACCAAGTAGCGCCTCATGTTTCGAGGAGCTGGGCCATGTGTTTGCGTTTAAGGACATTGCAGCCTGCATCCATTCTCGTGAGTGATCTCGAGCGCACTTTTCCCCAAGGTCCAGACGATGAGCTACGTCGATATTGCAGAGGCAGGGACGGGCAAGACGTAACGAGATGCAAATATCCCCTGTCGCTGAATCCAGAAAACACTTCACCTACAAAGGCAGACGAAATGCTGTCGGTGCCAACCAGTTGAACGTGTCCATGGCCAAGATTGCACAAAGAGAAACAAGCTTACCGTCATGGCATGAAACCCACGCCCCTGTCCCTTTTGCTTCCCCGCGTCATGTTGCAATCATCACATCTTTAGTTGGTATTCCCTAGTTATACAAAGTACATGGGTCACTGTTTGGCCTTGTTGTCTTCTCGACTGCTCATCAAGCTGTTCACAAATCTGGCAAGATTATGATGGGAATGCCTCGTTGTCAATTTCAGTAGAGAGTGCGTAACTAGTCCGGTAGAGACTGACTGGTGAAGAAAAAAGAAAAAGAAAAACATCGGTTGACAATTGATGAAAATTTGCGCATTGTATCCAACCCGTCGTCAAATCCTAATAGTCCATCCTTGGGCGCTTGTCCGCGCGCAGTTGCAGATGCCATTGCTGGCGCTTCTGCCCTCGATCTCGTCGTCGTGTCCGGCATTGTTGGTTGTAGAGCTGACCACCTGTAGCTACCCTCACACGTGTTTCTTCTTATGCTCGGTTGGACGTTGCTTCAATTGACGCAATCTCCGTGTCCGCTCATTTGGCCATTTCCTTAAGATCAGCCATTTCCAGCAACTTAACTTGCTGGGGAGAAAATTACTGTTTTGTCGTCATCGTCGGACTCCTCGTCATCATCGGGCTGCTCAACATTGCTGGACTGCTCGGGCTTTCCGCCAGCCGCTGGCTTTTGCGATGAAGTGCCGGATGCCACTGGAAGCGATGCCGGTGAGTAATACTTTTTCTCGATCCAGCCCTTAGCACAAGCTGCAAGATCCAACATCTGAAAATTCCATGCGATTACTTGCAGCTGGGACATGGCGTTAATATCTACTTCGATGCCGAATGGCCGCTCCGGAAACGCCTTTGCCGCGGTCAGTTTGAAGACGCGTTCGCTCCCGCCCTCTTTGTTGGTAATCTGTGGAAGTTGGACGTATTCGAAAAACACCAAAGCAGCGGGAAGGTCAACATTCTTCCCAAGGTAAAGGCAGGATGTAACATTTTCCTAGAATTCATCAGTATACACTTCATGCTCAGGGATGTCCGCCTTGACAAACCTTTGGAAGAAAGTCGCATGGCTTCATTGCCTCCCTACACGTCCAATCTCGCCCATCGAATAACCTAACAGGTAACTTTCCCACTTGATTCTCGCCGCCGAAGATGATGCACTGAGGGACCGAATCTAGCACCGGAGTTGGCGGGCCCTCGGCGGAAAGGGGCGGTGCAGGACGGCGTTGGACAGCGGCTGGCTGACTCTGCTGGCCTTTCTGCTTCGGCATGGCATAGTGCTTGAAATGAAGGTGTTGAAGGTCAACAGTTGAAGATGTTGAAGCTGTTGAAGCTGTTGAAGGTCAACAGTTGAAGCTGTTGAAGTCGATGAAGATGAGGAAAGAAATTAGAGCACTTTCACGGAATGAGCGACGTCTTATATAGATAAATTCTTGCTCCATGGGATACTGAACTCGATATTCCACGCAATACGGCACGTCAGAGTGTTGAGCATGTTCACAACGCGTTCCAAGCAGCTCAAAGATGGGTGTAACACGGCCTGCATATCCCTAAACACACCAAGAATAGCACACAACCAACCCAGCTTCAGTGTCCGCCTTGTTCATCCATCATGTCGGTCCGAAATGATGCAATTCCACGCCACGGGATCCCCAAAATCGAATATGCTCGAGCTGTGCTTACCCATAGCCGCATCGACATGTCCACATGAGCCATCCCAAGCTCCCTGGCCAGACGCCTTTAACCCGTCCTTTCCATTGTTCGTCTTTTGTTGCCAAATCGTACAAAAGGAGTTCATGTCCTCTACACGTCGAAAATGTCACCGATACCCTCGCCCCCACCCCTCCTAATGTCGACAATGTCTAGCCTCCAGCCCTCCCAGTGCTTCAAAGTTCGCTTGATCTCTTTGATCCTCTCCAGTCGCTGTTTTGACTCCTCCTCTTGGGCCTTGCGGAAGGCATCCTCGTCAAAGTCAAAGTCGTCGTCATCCATCAGCTCGTGTTCAGCACTTGCTCCTGCTCCTCCAACACCACCACCAGCTAAGGCGTTGAGCCCGTTGGTCAAGAACTCACCGAAACCACTAGTCGAGTGTTTTCTTTGTGACGAGTGTCCCATCGAGCCTCCGGAAAGGTCCACGTCATGGAATCCGGTGTTGGTGGCCTCCATTTCCCGGCGTTTCTCGATCCATGCCCCGCTTCGCAGTTCGTGCACTTCGTGTTCAAGGCTTCGAATCTTCTTTTCGAGTCGTAATCGTTCCTCGTTCTCAAGCTCGTCCACGCCCTCGTCATCAAGTCCGCCACCGCCGTCTGCCGACTTGCGGCTGCGAAGTTTCAGATTTTCGCTCTCCAGCTTCTCCACCTTGGCTTTCAGGTCCTTTGCTTCCTTTTCGGCACGCTCCTTGTCCTTTCGCAAGGCTTGGGACCTGGAGTCCTGCTCCTTGTGGATGGTGGTCAGTGTGGCCACCTTCTTCTCCAACGCGTCAATCTTGACCTCCATGTCAGACTTGGCCTTTGTTGCTTCCTCCAGCTCGTGTTCAAGCGTCTTTACTTTGACCTCTGCACTTGAACGTTCACTGCCCTCGCGGACTGCTTTATCCGTTGTTCTCTCGAGATTGCGTTTCACATCCTGCAATTCTCGCTGTGCCTTGCCTGCGGCTGCTTCGGCCCGAGCAAGCTTTTCTTCAAGCGCATTTACTTGTTCTTTTTCTGTTTCGGCGCCAGTTTCTTGTCGCTGCACCCGAGCTTTCAAAGTGGAGATTTCAATTTCCATGGACTCGATGGTGGATTTCTTCGCGTCGAGTTCGGCCTGCAGCTCTGAAGGGGGGGTAGCAATAGAAACCGAGGGCCGATGGCCATGGCCCGAGCCTCTCGAGACTTGTTGCTGCAATTGCGTGTTTTGTCGTTGAAGTGAAGCAACTTCGCTTTTCTGTATCAGTCTGTCAGCCTCATATGATGCCCGCCCCTCGTTGAGGCAGCCCACTCACCAACTGCTCCGTTTCATTATTCGCTTTGCCCTTCGCTGAAGAATCACCATCGGCTTCACGGAGCTCAGCGAGCTCATCCTCCGCCTTCTTCCATCGTTTTTCCGAATCTGAGAACTCTTTGGATAGTTTCCTATTCTCCTTCTCCAGCTCCTCGATGCGAGCGACCTGCTTTCTGTAAATCTCTGGCGCGGTGTCACCATCGGGGCTGAAAGGGACTGGAGAAGTGGTTCCAGCCGCACCGGCACGGAACGATGTTGATCTCATCTTGGACTGTTGTGCCAGCGATGGAGTTTCCGACGGTGATTGGTCGTCTGCATTTTCGTCTTCAACCGCCTTGTCGTTGCCTGCGGCGGCTTCCCCTCCCTTATCTTCGGCCGGATCTGCGGAAGGCAGTTCGGACGATTCAGCCTGCTCTTCAGCATTTGGCGACGCGGTTTCGGGGACCTCGTCTTCTTCTTTGGCGTCGTCTTTCTTGGCAGTCTTTTTGCCCTTCTTCTTCTTCATTTGTTCGACCTATACGCGCAATTAGAAGCTATGGGAGCCGGAGCCGGAGCAGAGGACCAGTATGCTTACGCGCTTTCTCGCTGCGGCGATCTTTTCCTGGCGCGCCTTTTCCTCTGCGTCGGCCATTTTGAATGCTAATCGTCGTGCCGGGAATCAATTCTGTGCGCGAAATATAGCTTCTCGAGTTCAAAGGTCGGTGCAGGAGGATGATTGCCTTAAAGTTATGGATGGGGAATGAAGCTGCCGACAGTTGAGGAGGCCGGATCCGGATAGGTGGCCACAGCTTGGCCTGCTCACTGGTATTCGCGGCACGCAGCGACGTCAGCAAGCACTCACAGGTGCATGTGGAGCTAGTCTGCTCCAGGATCGACGACAACAGAATGTCGACATTGAAAAAAACACAGGCTTGGCTCGTGAACGAAATTTAATGCTTATCGCGCCGAGTCAACTTGATTCATAATGCCGCGTGGCTCTATCGACGAAGCGAAGCGGCAGCCTGTTAATCTGGCACCCGCCCAGGTCGCTCCTGCCTTCAAGTGCTGCTCAGACCACAGCGCAGAGTCATCGAGGACAAAAGGGTCTTAGGCCAGTCATGGTGCAAACATTCGCAGTGCATCACAAGCGGACTACACGCCATCATCATGCCTCGTCAACCTGACTCTCAGCTTCTATGTGGAGAGTCTGAGTTGTATCATCTCCATCTTTAAGAGCATGAACTGGACAGAAGGAGCGCGTGCCCGGGCCCCGAAGAATAGGAGAAGGGACGAGGAGCTGTCGCGGCAACAAGAGTTTTTTGCCAAAGCTCGGATGCGGCATGCTGCAGAAGCCAAATCAACAGAGGTTGCACGTCGTCATCAGAGCCAAGCCGCTGTGACCTTTGACATAGAAGATCGGCGAAACACCGCAGAAACCCTGACCCAAGAACGTGATAGGACAAGACGGCATTCAGCTCAGAAGAGGCCTCGGAATGGTTCAACGGCGAGCCCATCACCGCGAATAACTCCCGCTATCAACTCGCCGGCACAGCAGGAGAGGGCTCTTTCGCCGCGCAATGCAAACGAGGTCAATGTACCCACTGGTGCTGCCGATATCAAAGCCAAGAAGCAGAGACTGCTGAGAAAAGACGACTGGACGGGAATATCCCTTCAGAAATCCCTTACCATAGATTACCCGCAGCCTACAAAGATGCAACACGGTAGTTTACGGCGAAACCCACGCAAAGCTGTTAATTTTGAAGCAGCCAGGGTAACATCTACCAAGTCGAAAGCTGGCGACATTCGGGTCTGCGTTGGGAGTCAGAATTTCAGATAGAGTCAGGATGGCAACTCCCTCAGGAGCCTCAAAGGTTCTCAATACCAGCCATCCACTATGTCTTCACAAGCATCTCAAAGACAAGGTGTAGGCAAAGCTCTATTATCCGGAAGACTTGGCAGCTACCACAACCGACCAGCTATTGCAGAACTATCTGTGCCGGCTCATTCATCCAGCCTGAGCAACCGGTCTAGCGGCTCCAGGAGTCTGCAGCATTTGTGGTGGTCGGATCAATCCTGCAGCACAACCAGTTCATTACCTCGCGACGACGGCACTCCCCAGTCACTATACCACCCACGCCCACAGCGGTCGGTTAATATATCAAACCTTCTCCATGAAAAATCTCCTCTTCCAGAATCGGTGTCTAGTGTGAGAGCGCAGAACGGCAGCCAGTGCACATTAGACATGTTTCCATCTCTCGACATTGGGCGAAGTGTTGACGGATTCAACTATGGATATGATAATTCTTGTATTAGCCTACCTCGGAATTCGCCCAAGTGCGGAAAGCGTCCTGAGCAGCGCAACGCTGAACTAAGGTATATGAATCCCCCATATACAGTCCATGATCCTCAAGTACCTGCAGTGGCCCCAAGAGGATTGGACGCAGACGGCGAGCTCGTCCATGCAGGAACAAGGTATCCGTATTTCCTCTCCGCAAATGAGCAACCCTATCCGAAAACATTAGCAGCATGCGGCTCTTCAGCATCGATATGCCACCCCTCCCCCTCCAGTAGCTTGACAGACGACAACCTCCTGTCCATAGCACTACCTAGCAGGCTCAACACACAAGACCTCGTGGACATCCTACAAGAATCCAACACATACAAACAGCATCGCAATCAAGGCAGTACTATCCTCAGCAACCTGCCAGCTCACCCGCGTCTGACACAAGACATTGCCGGCATCGAAACAACATGCCGAAATCCTCTCGAGAGTTCCAGACCAAGCATCCCAGACCCAATGGCCACCCACGCAGCACAATACCTGTCATCGGCCCCCAAAACACCAAACACCAAGCCATATCTCATCCATCCATCATCCACCAAACGAAAATCTCCATCGGCCGACACCCACCATCCACCGCTAAAACCGGCTATATCCAAACCCGACGTCGTATACCGCCAGCCCCAACCCTTCGTCGGCAAGCTATCCTCCTCCGAGACACAGCATGCGCCAATGTATGCAGCGCAATTGTTGACCAGCCGTGCGCGAAAACGAACGTCGAATCGCCCTGATATTCGGGCATTGCCAAATCACGACCAGGATCCAATCGAGTGATTTCGTCGTGTCACTGTGCTTCCCCCAGTTGCATGGATGCCAGGTCAGGGGGGGAGAGGGGAGGGAAGGGAAATTGATGAAATCACAGCGTTATCCACCGGAGCGGACCGCATCCACATGATCTATCATATCATAGCGTCCTCGCAGCATAAACTCAATCATTATCAGTTCCGATCTGCCTCAGGTCCATCCAGTAGATCAGTCCAGTTCGTGTCATGCCTGAATGCCTGACAAGGCTGGTGCGAACAAGCACAGCCCCGACATGCTAGCCTGCCCATGCGCCCCACAACACCGCCCCCCTAACCTTCTAGAAGACTTCAATGTTCCTTGCCCCTTCCCAAACCTTCGGGCGCGGTCCACATCGCATGAGATCCAGGGAAACATCTTCTTTTTTTTTTCCGCTGTGGTGGCGGTGTGCATCACGCTGGCAAACGGGACAACTGCGATTGAACGCGAGGTGGCCGGTCCCTGGGTTCCGGCAAACCAGTCCCCACGATGCTTGATGCAAGCCTGGTTTCGGTAAGTGTAAAAAAGGTGCCTAGAGGGGTGCCTTGACTCGGCAGTGTCTACTGGTGGGAGTGTGTCTTGGTGGCACACCACCAGGCATGTCAGATGGTCTTTTGTCTCGGTTTTTGTTGGTGCCATGTGTATATCGGTGATTCATGACTTGATACGTCTGGTGAGAAGTCGACTCAGGAAGTGCATTCTATCACGATGCGTTTGGACGCCTACCTTGAAGAAGACGGGTGAATATGGCCATTGAGTCACATTTTTGCGGCGGAGATTGTGCAGTATATTTATGTATTGTATGTATACGTCGTGCTCATTTATTCGTAGACCTTCTCTTATTCCTACTTGTGCACCATGGCGGAGCCCCAGGCTGCCTCGCGACGTATATACATTGGTATCTATTTTATTGGAGGGGGTTGTGTGACACAAAACTGGCCAGCAATTTTGATGGTCACATTCGAGCCGCTCAAAGCGATCAAGCCAGCCTCATCGAGGTTGCAAACCAGGGCAGGCCAATTATTGATGAAAGCAGCGCGCAAAAGTGTATCCGCAAAAGAACGAGATAATGGGCGCCATTAGCTTCTGCGACGAGCCTCCTTACGCTTCGGTTGACACGTAGTCTTGCAGTGGGGGCACTCGTAGCCGTCTTGGTCAATATAGATTCTCTTGAGGCACTTTGAGCATCGCCACCAGGTTGATGAGACTCGTCGGTCTTCCAGCCACTCCTCGTTGATGGAGCCGCCGCGCTTCTCAATGTCTTCCTTGTGGAATTCACGAAGATGATCGCGGAAGTGGTCTAATCGATGGAACGGATCGCGACGGCGAGAGCACCGTGGGTAGTCGCAGTTGAACGAGACCTTTTGTGACTCTGAGGCGTGTCGGTGCTTGTAGTGGCGGTCTAGGTCTGCTCTGCGTTTGAAGGGTTTGGCGTTACACCCCGGATATAGGCAACAGACGGGGTAGTCACGGCCGCTTTGTGATCTGTACAGTTAGCATTTAGGACTGGAATCGAGGACCAGAGATATGACGCACGATGGTTTGGATCCTCGGTCTTCGGGTGACGGTCGCGGAGAAGGAGTGTCTCGGTCGATATCCAGATTAGGGGAAGAGTAATATAATGCCGTTACGGCCGAGGACGGGCTCAACTGATGGTGATTGGGGCTAGGAAAACTTCCTGTTGACGATGGACTCTGGAAACTAGGATGCAATCCGTTGAGCATCGGCGACACAGACATCGGAGAATCATAGACACTCCCGCTTTCGGAGCGACAGGTACGTGATAAAGAATCCGCTTGGTCAGACTGTTGCGTTGCCCGTGATGAAACCTCGCTCTGCGGCATGTATGGCGAACTCGTATCATAATATTGCCCAAATGAATATTCCAAGTGTTGAATATTTAAGCCCTGAGCAGTATCCATCTCGAATGATCCTAGAGACGCCCGGTCGACTTTACTGTACACGATGGTGCTGTCTCTGTTTCCTGGTGTAAAGAATATACTCGGTCACGAGACGGAGTTGTCGACGGAATAACTATTCGGAGAACAGCAATCCGTCGATACCAGGCTGTCTCGAGAGATTTAAACTGAACTTATGAACAACAAATCGCCCTTGCGTTACCAATCTAGAGAGGAGAAGGACTGAAGAGTTCCAATGTAAGAGTAAGAGTTCTCCGAGTTCACTTTTAAATCTGCGCTTTGTTCAAAAGGGGGAAGGGACTTCCTAGGGCTGACCAACGACGGATGGTTAAAGTGATCAATGAAAAGGACACAATGGGCTTAAGTAACAACAATTCTGCGAGGGTAGAAGAGCCAAAGCGAAGCGTCAAAGGAAAGCAAGGGCTTTCTAGAATGTGGAACCCTGTTCAGGGGATGTCTATGTATGTATGTACGGAGTATGTAGATATGATGTGGACGGGCATGATGAACAAGGGGACATTTAAGGCTGTGACCCGGCCGAGTGGGAATCAGGGTCAGAGGCCAACAGGCCATGTCGATGGAGACGAGATTCGAAAATGATGTGAGCAATATGGATCCCGTCTTATGGTTTCCATGTGAGTCAAACGCTCTGTCCTGGTGCGGAGACGCAATGCCACGACACAAACCACAGAACAGCATCCCAAGTTGACCAGAGCAGAAAGGGTGTAAGAGCTCCCGCTGGCAGACTTCTAGGCTGCCGTCTGGAGGAGCCAGTTAGGGTGATAGGGCAGGAGAGCGTGGCTGCGTGGTCCAGTGCAAGGATGCTTGGGATGCAAAGGCAGGGCCAGGGCCCCTTCAAGAGTGAGGCTAAGCCAGCCCAGATACTGGTCAATACTTGACGACAAGATGCAGCAATGCTCTCGATTCGGAATCGTCCAAAGGAAACATGGCTGCAGCCCCGAGACGAGAGCGCATGGGCTGGTGGGCCAATAAACGGCTGGGGCCAACGCTGTTAGCCTTACGGGTCATCTTAGGGCTGACGAACCGAGGGCCGTCCACGACCAAGATATGGGGAGTGTTTGACAGCCGCTTTTCCGACCATGATAAACCATTGGCAGGCGTGCATCACTGAGAGAAGAGTCGGAAATGAACTGCGGAGATCCCGTCCGACCAAGAGACCTTCAACACGAGTTTCCCGGCTCTGGGAACACCACGTTGTCCATGTAACCAAATCAATCACTTCGTTGTCTGGTGAAGGATCAGTACAGGCATAAACAAGACCCGTGTTTGTACCAAAGCTCTCTATCCCGAGGAGGTGACCGCTGGCGGCCTACCTTGGTAGGTAGGCGTAATGTTCAGCCAACGGTTCGGGCAAGCAGTGCAGCACAAGCGACTACATGGGTACCTAACAGTAGGTAATTCCCAGTGCCAAGGCGGAGTTTCCGAGCCAGACAGTTGATGAGTGAACTTGGAGGGTGACAAAAGCGAACCCCCCTCCAGATTGATAGCAGAATTGTGTGAGCATAGCTGGCAGGTTTGAGACGGTCAGTGACTTGTCAGAAGCTATCTAGAGTGGGTGGGAAACGGCGGGTACAGTAGGCTCTAGGAGGAAGACGACAAACACTGAACAGTGCCTGCTCTGATAAGGTTTCCGCTTATGGAGTGATATCGCCGCCTTGAGCACCGTGATAATATGCCATAGACCTGTCGACAGGCCTCTCTCTGTACGCGGCCTCTTCTCATCTCCCGACTACCACCACCCGCAGCGTAAAACAGGCCGTAGCTTGTTTGAGTGCGACAGTGTGATCTTGTGCAAGGCTCTGCTGTCGTCATTGTTCCTCTGCCGCTTGGGAACAGTGGATCGATCTATGCAGGTCATGTCCACAAGAATGTTGAGCGCGGCTGTTGTAGTGGGTTTGGATACGGCGGTCTGTGTGAAACAAACGCAGTCCTCACCAAAATGTAGTTTTAACGAGGTAGACGAGTTGAAAGGGGACTAGTTACGGCCATGAACGAAGGCTGGCGCAAATCCGTAGTGCTTCGAAGCCATTTCGTGGGGTCCATTTTTGGTCTCATTCCCTCTCAGAACGGCGACTATGATCGACGACACGGCTCCCAGTCGACGTGTTGGTACCCCGTACATTGCGTTTCTCTGCATAGTCAGCCACTGCCGTGGTATGTCTACCAAGTAGCACACATGGGCAAGGACATGGATGAGGCATTGAGAGGGGGGGTGCCAAACCCGGACGGGCTACCTACCTAGGTACCAATCTGCATGCTCCGTACGAGTATATCCTGAAGAGAAATCAGTGAGCCTGGCGATGTGCCTGGCCAATGCGGTCGCCAAATGGGCCGACGCCATCGGTGCGACCGTCGCAGCTCACCCCCCAAGACCTCGCAGAGCCGCAGCCCTGGGTCTTGTCGGCGTCAGCCGTGGAAAGTGTCGTTTAGATGACCACAGGGGCTTTTTGGCGGAGACGAGGAGATTATTGGGACCATTAACGGTAGATGATGCAAACCATGTCGTTTATCGCAAGGCTCCTTGCAATCATGTGTTCGCAGGTGAACCGTCCGGTGCGGATTGTGCACGTGAGCCAATTGATTGATAGGCACCTGCTGCCAAGCAAGGAAGTCAGCACCGGCTGACGACAGCAAACCCGCCGTGCCTGCTCTGATCTTGCCTGCTCTTGCCTGCTCTAATTAGAGAGGAAGGAAGGAGCACTCTGGTCTGGATGTGCTCTTGCCCCGAGTTGTGGTTTTGTCCGGTCCCCTCTGCCACACCCAACCTTGCGGAGATGGCTGCGCGTCCACATTACACAACCCAGCCCCATCCCCATCTACCCTGAACTTGCCTACTGAGGCATTCGTACAAGCATTTTACGCCACAAAAATGCTTGGCCCATGTGAGTCAGGTTGCTCGGAGGAACTATTACTGTATACATTCTCGGGATTTACGTTTAGTCTGTGCGATTATTTCAGCGCGAGCTTCCCTCTTTTGCCGATCACAGTGCCGTGGCGCCTAAGTTGATACTTCTGCCGATCCAGGCTGCTATTTAAATCACCCTCACTTGTGTCTCGTCAGCTTACACAGCGGCCTCCTGACGCACGTTGTATACCTATCCGTGCCACCGTGATAAGTCCATAGTTGACACAGCATGATAGAGTCACTGCGCGGCACAACAAGCACCCAAATCCGTCTGATCAAGAACCAGCCCTGGTTCATCAATTGACCAAAAAAATAATAGCAAACACTATATCCCCTAACCCAGTGTAGCCTACCACTACATCAATTGTCTCTAGAACACCGAGCCGAGAGAAAACGGGATCAAACACTATAATCAAGATACAAGCGGCAATTGGAATTGGGATGCGACGATACGCTGCCGACATTACACCTCGTCCTCGAGGAATTTGTAAGCAAACTTAAAGTCTGCCTTTCTGCGGTTCATCCTGCTCGCGATGTTAGTCGACCCCGAACCCGACCGCGACACGAACATGATATTGTTGGGTATAGGAGACACATACCAAGTGCTTTCATAGTCGAAGAAGCGATATGTGCCCTGCTCAAACTCCTCCGTAATATTCTTGGGCTCTTCATGCCGCTGGAACCACGTCTGATATTGCTTGTGGAATCTCCAGCTTTGATCCTTGAGTGCTTTAGCGGCGAGATACTGCTGAGCAGTTCCCTGCTTATAGTAGAAGACGTAGAACAGAGTGTCAGGGTCTATCCTCCCGTAAAGACGAGGGTCGTCAAAGATGGGCAGCGGTTCACGAGGAAAACCAGAGCCTGTTTGAGGCATCGGAACATCGGGTCGGTAATTCCGAGGGACGTCGGCATCTACCACGTCTGGTAATGCCGCCTGGCTGGCCGCCATCAGTCGCAACGTAGACTGAGCAGAAGGGTGCAGCGGCCGTTTTTTCGATGCTTCATAAGAATCGACTAGATCTTGCAATGACGAAGGCAAGTGATAAATGGACTCCTCTGGTTCCTCCACAATCGGCTTTATGCCATTGGTGGCCCCATTCGTCTGCACTATGATTGACCTTCAGTTAGCACTAAGAACAAGGCGGGCAAACATATAACCAGATCTTACCTGTTGAGCCTTCTGCGTGCTGGGCAACAGCAGGCTGTTTCCCTGTACCCTTCTTCTTGGATGGCCTCGTCATGATGGAAATCTCGGGCTCGGCTGGCGGAGCCGGGGCTTTCGATTCGGAGCCTGTTGCTGGCTGTGCCGGAGCAATAGCTGGAGAATTTGTCGCACTTGTTCTTGGCTGGACTGGAGGCAGAGGTGATATCCCCATGCTGGATCCTGGCGGTGGCGGCAACGGTGCAATGCCTACATTGCCCTTATCGCTTGCGGCAGCGGCAGCGGCGGCAGACGCGTACTTAAGACCCTCTCCAGCTGGTCTTGCAGGCGCAGCAGCTGGCTTCATTGACGGATTCGCAACACCACCAGTGCTTGTTGAAGATAAGGGAGTATGCAATGTAGCGAGTGCCGGCAAAGGGGACCTGGTTTGCGATGAGGCTTTCCGCGCCGAGGCCTCGATCTCTTTGGGTGCTTTTCTCGAAGGTTTTGACGACAGTTCGGGCTCGGGCATAATCTCGTCTTGAACGGATTGCGCATCCTGAGATGAACTCTTTTCGTTCTCCTGGACCATACCATACGTGCCTTCTTCGTCCTCCAGATCCAACTCGTCGTATATACCCTCGTCTTCCATGAAGTCGTCATTCATATTATCCGAGACATAGTATCGAATGTTCTCCTCCATTTCATTTACCTGTTCTGTCTCAACAGCACCGTTCTCCAAAGACCTTCGAATCAGCTCCAGCTTTCCTTGGTGCCATTTATGCCTTTCTATTACTCTGTCGATCTCGGCCATTCGTTCAGCCTTGGCAGACTGGCCCTTGCCTTTTTTCATCGTCGCCTGTATGGATTCGCTTTCGGCCTCTAGGGATTCAATTTGTTGTTCCAAGTCGTCAACCATATTGCTCAAAAATTCGCCGGCTTCAACCTTTGCCTGTTCCTTTGGATCCAGCTTAGCCGCTGCCGATAGCCCTTCTTTGGAGTAAGCCTTGGTTTTCATAGCCTTCTCGACCGCTTTAAACTTTTCCATTTGCTAAAACATTGGCGTGCGAGGTTAGTTTTTTTATTGATCAAAGGTGTGCTTGTGTCACAATGGTACATCGTTGGGCACCAACCGTCTCGATGAGTTTGCGGTGCTCTAATAAAGGAGCCTTGTCCTTGATATCGTTGCTCGCTGCCCATGTTTTGATCTGATCCCGCAACCGCTGGAGCTTCTTGATTTCGCGCTTGAGGTTGTCCTCGAGCTTTTCCTTCTGCGCTGGGTTGTTCGACTGCTCGATCTTGTCGTAGATTGCTTCAAATTCGGCGACCCCCTCGGCCACCTTTTTGAAGCACTTGTCGACTTCCTGCTGTAATTTCCTCGCCGCCATTGTTTCGACAGTGAGGAGCCTCCGAGCCCCGAGCCCCGCGCTCTTTGCCCGATCGTGGTGATTTTTGGGCTTGGGATTGGTTTGAGCGTCGCCTTATGGTTACCCCCAGCGTAGTGAAAAAAGTCAGCTACGTGGAGCTTCGGATGCACACGTCGCGTAGGTGGAAGAAGATGCCCTCGAGCGTCGGTGCGGCGTTGTTAAGTTGTTACTGATGCTTTCTGCCTATGAACTGGCTGTAGAAGTGGTCGTTCGCCCGGCGTAATGCAGTGGAAGTTGGATCTGAATTGACGTGACGGGTTTAGAGATTGGAAGGAGAGGTCACAGCCGTGTGGCTGACTAGCGGTGACTTGTCCTTACGTACGTATTGATGTTAGCGACCAGCAATTTTTCAACGGCCAATGGTTAATAAACAATAGACATGAAATCGGTTTTTTGGCATTTGCTTTATGAAAACTACTTGGATAAATAAAAGAACAATAATTTCAGGCCTTGAATTAAATTTTACGGCAATTAAATAGCAGTGTGCTTCGGGGAGCACTATCTATGAGTACCCGCGGTCGCAAACTAGATGCTAGTCGGATACATTAGCTATCTCACATGACATGGCACTCTGGATTGGACTAGCCAATGGATCAACTAATGATAGGCTGCGCCTTCGAATCATTAGTGGTTGGAACCAAGCACATCACTCACACCAAAAACTGGTCAGTTGCACTCTTTTTAAGTGCTATCCATATCAGCATTGCAGATGGGTGGCCTGGGTTTTACGGCTGGGTGGTAATTTTGTGACGCTTTTTGATACAATTTTGCGAATTTTGTTTCGTGCTTTTTGTCGAGTTTTATCTAGCTCCTACTGGTTACAGCTATTTATTTGGCGCACCCCCACCATAGACATCATGAAAGGTACGTAAGTATATTCCACAACCCAGTGCTAAACCTGCTTCTCTAATGTAATTTTTCCGTACAGCTATCATTCAACGGGTCCTGTCTGCGTCTGTGACGGTGGACAAGGAGGTCATTTCGTCGATTGGGCGTGGGGTGCTCGTTTTCGCAGCCGTGGCGCCCGGTGACTCAGAAAAGGAGGCACAGCAGATTGCCAACAAGGTCATCAAGATGAAACTTTGGGATGATGACAATGGAGGAAGGGTAAGTAGCATTATCGACTTTTGTGTTACCATGCCGTACCAGTGCTCTATTTTTATGTTGTTGCTGACTGGCTTCATAGTGGAAGAAGAGCGTTACGGACATTAACGGAGAAGTGCTATGCGGTACGTAGCTCTGCAGATGCCGAGAGGAGGGAAGCTTGCTTACATGACTGGGTTCTGATGCTCATGCCCAGTCTCGCAATTCACTCTCCTCGCGCGCACGAAAAAGGGAACCAAGCCCGACTTCCACGGCGCTGCGGCACCGGAAGACGCACAGCGGCTATACCACTACTTTGTCGACCAAGTGAAGGCGGGATACGACGCGGAGAGGGTCAAGGACGGCAGATTCCAAGCCATGATGGAAGTGGCATTAGTCAATGATGGCCCGGTATGTGGCTCTTTTGTCTGTCCGTGTGATGACTGCCTACAGATGCAACTAACACTTGAACAGGTTACTCTGGAATTGCAAGCGGGCAGTCAAAACAATGACAAGTCGGAATGAGAGGCTTGTCCGTCAGAGCCAGTGATATCGAGGCCAAAAGCATGCTATAAGATACAAATGTATAGAAAATATACATGAGTGGCATCACCATTGGCCGGGAGCCCTTTGTCTACGGTTGTACGAGGACGAATAGTCGGGCAAGTAGGATTTGGGCATGAATAGAACAGGCTGGATGGCGACACAAAAATAGCGGCATGATTAGAATGTAGTATGTGTAAAATTAGACAAGGCCATCGCTTTCGTCCACACGTGCATGTATCTGCCCATTGCTCGCGATGGCGTTGACGTGCACTGGTCAATGGTAATGGTGCATTCCGTGCACGGCAAGTCAGCTAGAAACTTCCACAGCTCCAACTGGCAAGGTCAATGCAACCCCACCAGCGGATTTTAAGGCCTTGTTATCTCGAATCCACCTCCACACCAACGAAGCTCGAATCCGGTACAACGAGATCTCACTTGATTCCCTTCAAGAGCCCGGCAATCCGCCTTGCGTCACTGACCTCAATCGGCGTCTGTGATTTATCCCGTCTCGATTCTTCCTTGACGTCCGGCCAGGTCATCTGCCACACCCTCCTCTGTAAGTTGCCGCCTTCTCTCCTCGTTGGTTTCACAACTTCGCGCGTACCCTTCGCCGCCTGACGACACTCTCGCCCTTCTATTCCACGCACGTCGAGGCAAGCCGTTTCTCGTCTACACGCCGCCGTATCCCTCGCAGTATCTGAATCCACCAAAAGTGCCCCTTGCCTCTTTTCTCGGCAACATTGCGTTTGGTTCCGAGGGCCAGCCTACTCAAGCACGCGGCCGCGCACCATTTAAGGCCCCCGAGCTCGCAGCTCTACTCAATCCTGCGACCTAAGATAACCCCGCATATTCAAAGGTCAGCATTGCTTTCCATTTGAACACGCGTGCTGACACTCATTTCCAGCCGAATCGTGTGTGCCTCAAAGGCTCCAATTGCCACTGGTGCTATTTCTTTCTTCTGGATTTTCTTCCAAGAGTCGCCTCGAGACCAGAGATAGCTTTGTCTGGTCCTCTCTCTCAGTTCCAAATCATCTTCCCAGTCTACTCGGAGGCACTCGCCCACCAAACCATTCGCCATGACTACTGAAGCCTCCGCCAGACCTCGTGTCTTTTTTGACATTTCCATTGGCGGCAAAGCTGCCGGCCGCATTACAATGGAACTTTATTCCGACTTGGTTCCCAAGACGGTTGAGAACTTCAGGTGTCTCTGCACAGGTGAGAAGGGCAACGGCAAGTCTGGGAAGCCCCTGCACTACAAGGGCTCCGCCTTTCACCGAGTGATTAAGCAGTTCATGATTCAGGTAAGAATGCTCCCTTGACACATGACTTCGAGTGCCTCATGTGTCCATGAGTGTGCTAATTCTGATAGGGTGGTGACTTTACTGCTGGCGACGGCACTGGGGGCGAGTCTATCTACGGCAGCAAATTTGAAGACGAAGCCTTCCCTCTGAAGCATGAGAAACCCTTCCTCCTCTCCATGGCCAATGCTGGTCCCAGTACGTTCTATTCGAATCCCACAGTTGCTTTTGCCACTCCACTGGTCGGCTTGTGATAGTAACCAAGGGCAGATACCAATGGTTCCCAGTTCTTCATTACCACCGTCCCTACTCCCCACCTTGACGGCAAGCATGTTGTGTTTGGTGAAGTTTTGAACGGGAAATCTCTTGTTCGCCAGATCGAGAACCTCAAGACGGAGTCCGGTGACAAGCCCGTCAAGGAGGCCCTCATTGCCGACTGCGGTGAACTTACCGGCGAGGAGGCTCAGAAAGCCGATGTCAAGCAGCCTGATGCCATGGGCGATCCCCACGAGGATTACCCCGAGGACTGCAATACCGAACTCGACGCCAAGACCATTCTCAAGATCGCCACTGACTGCAAGGACTTTGGAAACAAGGCCTTCAAGGCCGGCAGCCTCAACGTAGCCATAGAAAAGTACGAAAAGGGCCTCCGGTACCTCAACGAGGACCCGGACCTGGACAACGAACCCGCCTCCACCAAGCAAAGCCTTGACGCTCTCCGATTCTCGCTGAACAACAACTCGGCTCTGCTCAGCGTCAAGCTCGAATCCTGGGACGACGCTATCCGCCACGCCACCTCTGCCCTCAACGTGCCCGGTGCCTCTGACGCTGACCGTGCCAAGGCTTTGTATCGTCGTGGTGTGGCTCACGTACGCGCCAAGGACGAGGAGGCTGCTCTCAAGGATCTCGAAGAGGCAAGCAACTTGGCCCCCAATGATGCCATGGTCGCCAAGGAACTTGCCTCTGTCAAGACCAAGGCTACCGCGAGAGCGGCGAAGGAGAAGGCTGCATTTAAGAAATTCTTCTCGTGAGGGGCGGTAGTGTATAGATTTTGTAAATGATGACGAGAAACTCTTCTGAGATGTACTTCTGGGACATACATAAAAGTAAAATACAATTGAGGCCAACTCTTTGACATATTGACGTTTGAAAGCATGTGCTGGCGAATTTGACACCGGGATACAAAATAATTGATGCACTTGTATAAAATCCGAGCGCCCAGCCATGCTGCTGTGTTCTGGCAAAACATTGAAGCCCGTTTGTAAATGATATTTAAATGAGCGGTATTTTGGTAGACATATCTCCCGCTAATCATACACAGACCACATATTATTCTAATCATTAGCCCATCACCTCTAAGATTACGGAGTAAGTGTTTGTCGAATGATATATTTCCTATGTACCACGCCGGTACTCCCTCCTTTGCCTCCTTCAACACAACGCTGGCCACCTACCCAAAATGCATGTCCGAGCAATGCTAGCTCGACATTGTAAAGAAAAAGGGTGAAATAAAGAAAATGGTTAGCAATCATCATGACTCAAATACAAGGGTCATCTGGAACCCTTTGCATCGGGGCTCTCTGCCCGTCCCCCGATCCTCATGATGCCGTTCAATATGGTTCTGCCCACTTTGCCGTTCTTGCTGCTTTTGGTGGCACTTCCCATGCCGCTCACTTGGCGTAGCCCACCCGCCTTTCTGTACTCGAGGCCGTCTCTACCACGACGCCATTCTTTGCTTTTGCGGCGGGATCCGCTTTCGTCGCCGCCGTCGCTACCTGAACTACCCGGTGGCCGGTCATCGCCTGACGAGGATGGTAGGGAGTAGGGGACGCTGAGAGATTCTATAAGAGTGGCCTGTTCGAGCGACTCGGCAAGTTGTTCGGCCACGCCGCGAGATGCTGCGTTTGCTGCGCGTGTACGCTCAACTTGGGCTAAGCAAGCATCGGCGCGTTTCTGTAGGCCGGTGCATAACTCGTTGAAGATGAGGAGCTCGCCGTCTGCTTGGCCCTTCTTGACGTTTTCGGGCCGTGAATCTACCCATATGCGAACCAGGCTAGCGAAGCTGCGGGCATGGTCAATTAGATATGGTAAACTGGGGAATCCTTCCTTGGCTGCAGAGCCCAAGCGACCTAGTATAGTGATGGGCGTGCTGTAGGCAGCCGGAACACTTTTTACACTGCCGCTTTCGGCGGGGATGCCGCATACTTGGTCAATGTAGTCGCGGAATACGGGGCGCTGGGTAGTCAGAAACCTGTTCATGGGCTCCATCCATTCTTCGCGTTTGCCAAAGGTAGACATGTTGGACATCTTTTGCAGCACCTTTGCGATCAAGGTCAATGTTCGCTGAGCCCGCGGCTGGGGGTGGTCTCGCAGCAGACCAAAGAGTTTAGGTGACAAGATTGCAGGGCAAATGAAGCGAAGGAACAAGAAACCGGACACGGCAGTATAGGAAACCGTTCGAAGGAAATCGCCGTAGCGGTCCTCAGCAACAGCCCGAATATACTTCAAAATGTGCCATAGCTCACTTGGCAAGGAGTGCGCCGATTCTGCAATGCAGTGCCACACTTCCATAGTATATTGTATCAGTCGATTCCACCTCTGGTCGATGTCTGTACCACTGCAATTGGACAGCCTACTAGTATCAACCTCACAGTCGGGATTCAACTCATTGATCTCAGCAATCTTTTCCTGCAACACCTCTTCCAGGTATTCCATGCCCAAGCGCCGCATATGAAACTCAAGGGATTGTGTGAGTAGGGTATTCCCGCGAAACAGCAGATTGGCTTCGCCAGCAAGTGACTTGCTCATGTCTCTCACGATCAGCTCCCTCTCACTGGGGGACTCGATCGACTCATTAGACTTCAAACGGTTGCTGAATCGAAATTTTTTCATGGACGTGGCATTTCCGATGCCGTCAATTTCGTCCTCGACCAGCGCCATGAGCCAGTCAGCCGCATGGCCAGACGCTTGGAATATATTGAGGAAGCTCTCGGATAGGCGGCGCAACTGACCGGGTAAGGATGCTGATATCATCGTCGTCAAACCCGACGTGAATCGATGAAGGATTTCGGATAGTGGTTCATACTCGACGGCAAGTAGTGCGATTTGTTCCGCATGGGAAATTTTAATCAACATGGAACCAATCGGCTGTTGCTTGTCATCTATGATCTGCAGCCAATCCTCATGATCCTTGCCTCGTTGAAGTTTATCCAGGGCAATGTGCACAGTTCCGTACAAAGATTCCTGGTTCGGCCCAGGCTGCACTGCTCCAGATCCCGTCGATGCCGTATCAGGAGTGCCATCAATCCGCTTCAAGACAACAGAGACCTCCTGTACGGTATGCGGCAAGTCGACAAACTCGCAGTCTTCTCTCCAGTATGGGTTCTTGGTTGCCAGCTTCGTCGTGGTTCTCGCCCTGACTTCGCCGTCTAAAATTACTTCGGCGACATAATTACCAACCAAAGGATCTTGACCGGCTCTGAAAGGCTTTTCATATACATGCGCTTCCAGACCGGCAGGCCGGGCTTTGACTTTTGCTTCTGTTACTCTTACACCAATAGTCTTCTCTATTCGGAATGTCTCTTCACAGGCTCTTTCCTCCAAATCGGCCACTTCCCGGATGGAGTCTTGATCGTTGGCATCCAACGTATATAACTCTGGCACTGCGAACGCCCGAAGCAATACGAACCACACCTCGAACTGTACACGATTGTCCAGAGCCAAGTAAACAGGCCTGAATATGGATAGTTTCGTCGCCGTGCTAGAGTATATTGGGAAAACTGCCAGACAAAACTCCTCGTCCAGCACCGTGTGGTCAAGTTGCTGAATGGCACATCTTGACAGCTGTGACAGTTGTATGACACAGAGAGGCGAGATATCGTTTTCTAGGAGCAATTTCAGTTCACCGTTGTCTTGGAGAATGCTAGATATCCTCCTCCATGTTGCGCCTGGTGATAGGGCACCTCTGGTGGATGATCGCTGGACTAGGTCGTTGGCGGAACCTGTAGAGCCCTTATCCCACAGCAAAATAGTTCCAACTTTGATAATAGTTGCAGCTTTGGAACCTTCTGCTGGCGTTCCTGTCTTGTGGATGGGCGGTCCAGCAATGCCGGCGGGGATGTTGTTCCCAGCACCATTCTGCACTCTTGGTGCCAAAGGTCTTGTTTGCTGCCAGCATAAGAATGCAGCAAGCCACAAATTCCACTCTTCGGGAACTACAGGTCGCAAATATATTTCAGCTGTAGGGCTCGTGGCAAGGAGCTTGAGGCAATCCTTCCCATCATCAGGATGGTTAGTGGGAAGAACGATACAGTTACGGAGGTCGGAAATGAGGGTGGCGAAGAACGGCCCTGCCTGACCCGAATTGTACATGAGGCACCCCTTTTCGTCATCAATATAGGCAATACCGGTATGCCAAACACCGTGATCACCCTCCGTTTGATACTCAATTTCGCCCCGCATTCGGCCACCAAGTGTTTTCATCAACATGATCAACTTGGTGGGTTCAGAGACATGAATAGGCAGTGGAAATGAGTCAACAGAAGGAGAAGGGGTGGGGACTGGTGAAGAAGGTCGAGATGCTTGTCGTTTTAATAGTCGCTTGCCAGACCTCTTTTCCTTGGGCTTTGACGGTGTTTGAGGCGTAGCCGGCTCCTGGAGCCGGGAAACATTTGTCGATGAGTAGCCGACAGACTCATTTGCAGGAACTGGGGAACGTTGGTCATCGAGGAGTGGCTGTGACCCAGATGAGCTGACACTACCAACCCTATGTCTTTGATCAATTACCGTTGGCGTTCGCTGCGGCATTAGCATGGCTGCATCCAATGTCCTCGTTCGAGGTCGTATTGGCGCACTGGGGTGTCTCTGCTGTAGCTGGAGTTGAGCCCCTTGCTGGGTGCCAGCTTGCAACGACAGAGGGGATGCTGCAGAATCGGCCCCGTCGTAGGAATTGTCGTCAAGGTTGTCACTAAACAACACTATGCCCTGTCGCCGACTGGCGCTTCTTGGAACAGTCAAGGGAGAAACATGCTGCATATCGCGAGACATTTCCAGTGCCGAGCTGTCAAGTGCACCTGCGCCAAGCCGGCGGCCATCTGATGAGTTGTCTGGAGTTGCAGAGCGCATGCCACTGCTTGTTTCCGGCTTGAATGCCGCGCGCAGAGATGACGCGGCGGCCACCGCCGCAGCAGAAGGATTCAAATCGGCCGCATCGGGCGCCGCATCTACTGGCGGCGAAGGAGGTGGGACAGTAGGTTGCTTGGGACTCTGGAGAGTGTCCCGGATCTGCGATGGCTGCTTGTCTCCAGAGTCGCTACCGGCGTCGGTAGGGGGTGGTTTTTGTCTTTCCATATCTGTTGATGACATTACTATGCCATTTCCTGATTCCGATCGACGGTTGATGCTACATTGAGAGCTCGTGGAACCCTTTTGATTCTACTTCGCGAATCTCTTCAAGGGTGCGCCCTTTTCTTTTGTTCCCGATACGTTTGCAATCCTCGGAATCGCGGAAGCATGTGAAACAGGAGTTACTGATGTGCGCCACGGCGATTGTATTCCCGTGAGAGCAGCAGCAACCCCGACAACAAGCCCAAGAGTGGGAAGCGAGCTTGTTGACTGTTGAGTAACGGGTCAAGCCCTTTGCCCCGCGCCTGGTGATTCTGAACGTTGTGCTTTTGTATAGCCACGGTCAGCAACGAGCAGCCATTCTATGCGACAGAATGACGATGCGTGGTCCGTATAGGCGACGAGGGCTCCCACCGTAAGAGGCAGCGACGGCGGTTATATGGCGGAGAGTTCAGGTTGTATACGATGACTTCGCAAACCGTTGGAGTGGACGGGCAACTGTCCGCCAGACAACGGTGTCGGGACCGGAACCGACGTTTGGTGTATATCTGGGTATCTTTAGTTCTCGCCCCGCGGAAAGCTGGCCTCACTTCTGGACGGCCAGGTTCCAAGTCTAGCAGGCTGAAGCTCGTGCCAAGCGAGGGCACGGGCAGCTTTAAGCTCAACCGGCCAATTTACGGCGTGAACTTCAGGTGTGCGTAGAGAGGGCTGGTCGGCAGTAGGCCAGCATGATTCTGTACGTGTGTATGGCGGATTCGACAGGTCGGTTCCTTGCAGTGTCGTCGGTCGGGGGCGGCGTATGCAGCAGGATGAAGTGGTCGAATGGGTGACAGAGACGGTGTTGGTGACTGTAGTCGAATGCGAACTTGGGAAACTTGGGGGAGTGAGGGCGGGGAACTCGGGAGTACATTGGCGGGCTGGAGGAGTGGTGTGGTGTGCGTGTACCGCCTTGGAACTGTCTGGTGCCCGGGCGCTTAGGTGGACAAGAGGAGCTGATTTAAGTTGGAAGGTGCAAGTCAGGCGCCGTGTACATTAGGTACCTCCTGTCCAAGTACCGTGTAGCGAGTACCGGTTCCGTAACGAGCACGTAACCGCGCTGGGATGACAGGTGGGGCTACTCTGGACCACTTTGGACCACTTTGCACCTCTTTGGGACTCCTTGAGCTTGCGCGACCAGGGGGCTGACTTTAGCAGGGAGAGGACTGGCCCCATCATTCGTCTAGGGCAATAATCCATTATGTATGTCCAGATGTCCAATGATGCCAAGACGAATTAAGTATGTTTGCGTATTAAAGTGCTGGTTCTCACCTACCTAAGTGGAAAGATATGGTAGGCACTTGCTGGAGAGGCATAGAAACGCGTTGCGCTGAGAGACGCACTTGTGAATGCCTGCTGTGCTCGGATCAACGTTGTTTCGCCAGTTGCTGAGCCTGAACAACTCAAGTACTAGTACTACCTTGGGGAGGCACATAAGCCCTAGTGAACGAGCGGCGGGAAGTGGGAAGTGGGAGGTGGCGGCACTGGGACCACTGGGGACTTGGTACTTAGCTGGGCAGGGCGCCGACTGGCCTAGGCACTGGCACAGTGGGTACTTACGTAAGTAAAGTACCTAACCTACCTAGGTACTTGCGCTGTAGTCGCTGGAGTGCGTACTGCGCGTTACTCTCTCAATTCATGTCTGGGGCTTGCCAAAGGATAAGTTCAGACGAGCAAGACCGCCGGCCTTCTTCGATTGCACATGCCACTTGCGCAATTCCGACGTCGATCCTCCAAGACTCACCAGGTATCATGGGCCTAGGGCCTGGAGGCTGGGCTAGCTGCCAATGTCTTTTCTTGACCCCTGTCGCAAGATTGCTAGATCTGCGAGAGTGCAAGATTCGTAACATGGCCGTCATACCTCCGAGATCAGCAGCTACCTACTTACCTAGGAAGGTACTACTACACTCAAAACAGTACTTGGAAGCAAGCACCCCGATTATACATACTGTAAGTTACATATGTACAGACATCGGCTCTGCTCTCCGTATCAGGAACTGGCGGCAAATAAGGCTCTGCAGACTCTACGCTGATGATGGCTTTGTTGTCGGTCCGTCTACGAACTCCTAGCACGAGGACCTGTACACTTTATTCGCTCTGACTTTTCTTCTACTATCAGGTACGGAGTAGTACATCCCTCAGGAGGTGGTTGTGGCTGGCAAGAATTCCGCTGTTGTTTTCTGTCCGACGTGGTCCTCGCTACCCCATCACACGCCGCAATAACAAGCTTTCTCCCGAGTCCGCTTGTCTCATTACAGACATTGTATCGTACAGGACGACCCAGGTACCCCCACCCCTGTGCCATGGATCTGGTAAATTGGCAATCATTATCCATGAACGACGCAGTACGCAGTACGGTGTATGAAATCCACGCCCCTCCCAAAAAACCCGAGTCGCAGTCTTTTCCGAATCGCTCTTCAACTCGCGATCCGATACTACACCATATGGATCTTTTTCGTCAAGATTGTCAGTTGTGGATTCTGGGGCACGAAGCTCAAGTGGGTCGATGAAGCTTTGACAGACATCAATCTGGACTCTGGACTCTCAACCTTCTCGAGACCTCGCAAAAGAGCGGGGGCTAAACGAACAGCCAGTATCCGCCGACCATGGAAATGGCGTCAAGCTCTCTGTTGCCAGTTGGGCAGCTAGCTGATCGGGAGGCAAATTGTGGCTGTTTCTTGTTAAATGCCTCTTTTCTTAACCAGATGCCTACTGATCTAGGCCAGTCTCGTGGCCTCAACGGTGCGAACTCCTGTTCAGAAATGTACTTGATCAATGGATTCTTCATGTAAGACTATTGACGCGTTACATCACACAGCCGTTTCTCGAATGTACTCAAGGCCCCACTCCCGTCAATAGTGCCTGCTTGATGACTGTCACGACCCAGATAGCCGGGACGCGATGCCGCCTCGTGGCCTCATCCACCATAACAGGCCGGGCGTTATGGCCGTGCTGGGTTGAAATCTGTGCTTCTGATGCGTGGCACATACGTACTATGCTTCGGAACCTCTCAGCCACTGCCATACAGAGGTGCGAGAAATCAAATGCCTCATCTCTTACAGTACGGAGTATTTCGACCTAGTCTCTCAGGCATTTTAAGGCTTGCAGCGCGGGCCTAGCGGTTTGAAGTCCGTCTCATTTCCGGTTACGCCTGCACACGGTTCCAAATTTCTCCCTACGGGCATACGGAAGCGTCTGCCGGCTACCCTCTTTTAGTTCCAATGGAACTAATGAGAAGCGTGGACGAGTCATCCAGGCACTGGACTCGGTGCACGGCGCAGCTTGTCGTTAAATTCTGGACTAGGCGTATGTCATCCAAGACAAGTGTCAGTTCAGAGCCAACATAGGATTTTCATACGTCAGGCATGCCCTTTTTCTCTTTGCCTTGCCCAGAATCAGACAACGGGATCTTCATGGAAGGCGTGTTCAATTGCAACGTCGGCACAACACGTGTGTTCCTGTTCAATGTTTCGTGCTCATGCTGTCGGCCCTTTTGCCCCTTATGTATAACCCGACCACCTAACTCTAGAACACAGCCTCGGCGCCAAATCCAAGACCTTAGCCTCCCTCGTGTTCCTGTTACTCGGTCTGCCATCAGTTTGCCATGTGAAGGATTCATTGCCGTCGGGTCTGACTCTCAGCCTGCTACGCCTCTCGCAGTCCGTGGCGGCGGGGGAATTGGTCAAGCGACAGAACCAATAGTCGTGGTTCAAAAACCGTTGCTGGGCTCCAGTACAAGAGCATTCCGATGCCCTACAGCTTCTTCGGACTGTTCATGCGGCGAAAGCTAGTGTATTTTGGCGCAAGGGTGGCTTGTTGGCGGAGGAGAACCACGCCGACGGCTGGCAATCAAGCGGTGGCTTGGGGGACGGAACGTTGAGCGAGGAAGTTCATCCCTGAATCAAGGCATCCAGGTCAGCCAGCCGCATTACGGAGTAGATGTTTGCCAGATGCGCTTGATGATTAGTCTACACGGCAAGACCTGCAGAGGCATACCCAGCGTCTATGACTCGTCCCAAGACACGGCTGCACCCCTGAGGTCAGCTGTGCGCCCGCCGAATCAATGGCTCTCTTCCACTAGATGTCTTGAAGCCTTCCAACCTATTTTTTTCGGCTGGTATTGGCTCATGGTGAGCAAAATGCATCGTGTATCAGGATATTCTGGCTGTCCGGGTGTAACCGAATCGTAGCCGTGTCTGACATCGGACGGATGGACAGGGTTGCCCCTTTTTCCTTTACGCCAACCTAATCCCTGTGTAAGTTTATCTTCAGGCGAGCTCCATAAACCAGACCGTTTTACCAAAGGTCCAGTCGGCACACGCACATGGGTGTGGGGGCGATGCGCGGTTGTCTGGTAGAGGTGCATGTGGTGTTATTAGGGAAAGACGGTGGTTAGGAGACCAAGCAGCAAGTATGGAGTACGCGCCAATGATCCATAGAGGCGAAAGAGGCCAGTTGACATGGTCTTGTTTGTCCATGGCTGATCGAATTACTGTTTGGCGGCTCACCTCGGCTGGCGAGACTCATCGTGATTTGCAATACCCGGCAAACCACTTGCAAAGGACTCGCTTCAGACGCGCCGTCAAGGCTGGCATTCACCGACAAACCGCACACCGCATCCCCGAACCCGCACACCATCGCTTTACACAGCGGCACGGGAATCTACTCCGTGCTCAGGCAGCTCGGCACATCGGCCAGGCCTCCAGTCTGCAGATGCCGCCATCCAAGCATTGACCGAGCCCGCCGCATCCACCCATCTTGCCCCCTTGTCCCAGCAAACCGTCAGCACGTCTTTATCTGAGACCAAGTGGCCGTCGCAGAAAAGCGTCTTGACTCGTGTGCGCAGCGTTTCATGTCCCAGTGGAGTTTTGTTGACCACGCTTGAAGAAGAAGAAGAAGAAGAAGAAGAAGAATAAAAATGAAATAAAAGCGACATGAAGATCAGGATCGAGTACTTGGGAAACTCGGCCCGTGTACAGCCATGTACCGTGCTTTAGTAGATGACAAATGACTTGGAAGAAAAATAAATGAACTAATCAAGGGCCAAAGGTCTATTTCGGCTCTCGAAAACATGCTAGTTGCCCGAGGGCAAGGATATACGGTTCCGATATTCCGTACTCCCGTCCCGAATAGATTAAGAGCCTCACCGATTTTTGGCCTACTCGCCACATTCGCGCCTTGACACTGAGAATCTCTTCAAACACACTGATGGATGGCCTCAGGTCCCTTCAATCACGCTCATATCGAGGCAATACCGTACTGCAAACTTCAATTCTTAAAAGGCCGATCCATTGGTTCATCTTATTCACACGGCTAATCCCTACAGCTTTCTTGACACCTAACGATGTAACAGGGGTTTCACATTGTGTAATATTTGCAGTTTGCTTGACGCCAGCCATCACAGGCTCTTCCAACTCCCAATTGCCAAAAGATATCACCAAGTTTCGACGCTATTCGCATGCCACCTGCTAGATAATAAAAATAATAACGAATGTTTGTCGAAAAAAAAAACTCCTCCATGAACCCTTCGTGGCCTCCGGGGACATGATATCAGGGATTGAACAAAAGCGTCATGTAAAAAAAATAATTTGCGCTGCTTTTGTGGTATATGCTCGTCGGCCTTTGTTTTTTTTTATAGCGCAGGTGAGATTGTATTTATCGAGAACCTGGACCGTCGAGTGGGCTTGTCGGGTTACTTCTAAAACTGCTCAGGTCGGCGCTTCCAGTTCGTCTCAGAGCCTGTCTCATTGTTTCGATATTGAGATCGCCGCCTGGAGCAGCCAGATTCTGTTGCCCGGGCTTGGGGCTACCAAACGGTTTTCGTGTTGGGCTCATCTCGACTCCCTTCATGCTCCCCGGGTTACTTGTTGGTGGACTTGTTCCCTGTCCTTGGCTGGACACGGGTGATCGGATGGGCGATGGTGATCGATTCAGAGCTGCAGACGGAAGCGAAGTTAATCCCACCATGTGAAGGCTGTCCCGCGACCCTGGTCCTCCGGCTTGATTCCCGTGTTCTGCCTGAACAACGTCTGCAAATGAGATGAACGATAGCCGCCGCACGTCGGCAGAATCCAGCGATCCGTAATTGGACGCACTGTCCGGAGGGAGGCCAACGCGGCTGGCAAACGAAGCCAGCTCAGCGGCCCATTCAGAGGCCATCTGGTCGTACGGTGACGCAAGTCCTCCAGAGGCACCCGTGACTGTTACCGAGGCGGGCTGGTGCGACGTGTGTGTTACAATTTCCACTGCGTCGGGATCCAGTTTCTCGTTGGTGATTGCCTCTGAGGCATCGTCGAGGACGGGGGGGATGTAGTTTTCGGTTTGAATGTGAGTTGGAATAGCAGGAGAGTTGGGCTTTAGCACGGTGCTGTCCTGTACGTCTCTCTCAAAAATCTGTGAGCCGGCTGGAGACGACACCCGTGGTGAGCTGGAGAGAGCTCGACCAGGCGATGATGGGTGCACGAACACACAATGCTCGCCGGTATGCACGCGTGTTGGGGATGCGGTAATTTTCGATGTCGTCGGTGATGTTTTGGATGGTTGTGATGCCACAGGCGACGTAGGCACCGTGTCGGAGCCAGCGGTCAACGAGCTGCTGCCCTCCTTCTTTTTTCCAAATCCAAAAAGGGACCGCTTCTTGACCTTTGCACCCTTCTGGTTCTCCATGTTGGGATCTGAATCGGTCTCCTTGACAGCATGGGGGGTAGAATCGTCGAAACTGCTATCGTCGGCGACGTCACTGCCTCTCGGGAACCGCTCTCCCCTCTTTAGAGTTGGCGATTCGGCAAGACTCATGATGGCGACAAAACGGGGACGGGGAAAGGGGCGAGAGAAACCCGTATGCTCTTATTTTTCGCACAGGTCAAATTAAGCAGAAATAAGGGGAGACGTTGTGGCAAAGCAGCCCCAGCGATCCTTCTTGTCTCTGGTGCTGTCAGGGATGACGACAGTCCTTCAGCCGTCACCCAATAGTGCCGGAAGCCAGGTCCGGTGCTGCGGGTTGCACGGGCGTGGTCTTTGTGTTGAACACGAGGCGGAGCATCAGCACCAGCAGAAAGGATGCCAAGGCTCGAGAACCAGCAGAGTTTCTAACCTTGTCGACATCAACAAGCTCGTGTGCGGGAGTGCTTGGACGAGAGCACAGAGGAACGAGAAGTTGGCCACTTCGCAGAAGAGCTGCAAACGCAAATAAGGGAAGGCATGAGCCCGGCATGGCAATCATGGGCAGGTGACGCACTTTGACTTCGGGGAGCACCTGCCGGGATTGGCCAGAGCTGGCCGAGGCAGGGACCAGGACCAGACACAGGCAGACGGGAAGAGGGGTCAATGGCAATGGCTCCAGATGTCCGTCTTCTGCCTCTGGTATTGGACAGTGCACATTGACAGGCAGCGTTGAATGGCAGTGCATCCCTTGACAGGCTTTCGACTGACCATTACCATCATTCGGTTGGCAAGTTGCTTCCTGCAAAGTTCCGGAAGGCTCCTAGCTCCTGCTCCTAGCTGACAAGCTGACAAGCTGACACCAGTTGACCAGATCCGAGACCCGCTCCAGCCCGAAGACGACACACTCGAAGCTTTCCGAAACTGGGACGATGCAACACAGGCATACATACCTAGGCACACATATCGAGGCTTCACCTGGCAAAGTTGCTGTTGTCTCCTTCTGGCCTGCCACTGACTCCGGCACCGTCGACACGTCTGCTATCCTTACCATATCCTGCCTGACATAGGCCCGTTCACACCAAATGCCTCCGGTCAGAGCGAGCAATTAAGGGGGGCCGAACACTTAAAGCCTGTATGGCCCTCAAAACTCAGGGTTCCATGGCTAAAATTACCAGGCAAGCATCTCAAATCCCAGCAGCTCCGACGAGTCGTCCAGGGTCGGGGCTCTCTCTGGGGTCTAGCGTGTTTGGTGCCGTGGGCCAGGTGGGTTTGGCTCCCAAGCTCCTTCATCGAGACTACTTTTTTAATCAAGAGGATTCGCAGTCGATCCAGCATGAGAAGATAAGAGGGTGGGACAGACTGCTTGAGCCATTATTTGTTGTGCGAGATGATGCGGACGACGTCTTCATGATGCGCTGAGATTCGGGGCGTCACTCGCCTTACCGAAGATCAGCCTGAGACTGTGGCACCATGTCTTACAAACTGCTTCAGCCAAGGAGGGTGCTCATGTTTCGTACCACACAGTTGACGCATCAATACGGAGTGCCGAGGAAATGAAAAAGCAGAAGCCGAAGGCCAAAAAATCCAAGGCTGTATTTATCACCTTCAACTCCCCGTCATTACTTCATCGATCATCTCACTCGAGTCCCTTTCGCAACACTTGGGGTGGGGTGGGGTGACATCAACCATCAATCACCAACCCCCGGTTCAGAAGTCAGGGTTGCGCTCTCATCTCCCAAGAGCCGCATCTAAACTGAGCTCAAACCTTCCTATAGAGACTGGGAGTTGAGAGATGTGCAACAAACAGCCTGTGCTGTTGGTGTCAGGTATTGGTGAGTCGAGGAAATCGTCGACCCCAAGGATGCTACTTTGAACTGTGCAAATCTAGGAACTAGATGATGTTGATCGATTTCTGTATACCGCGTGAGCCGGTATATTGCTATATATCAATCGCAGCCAGTGAATCCGGTTGCCTACTCAACACGAATTTACGGGTTCTACATCACAAGCCAGAAATATGCGGCTACGTTCATTCATGAAGCTGCTTACAGCAAGACTCATCTATATACCTCCCCAATAAACTGATTCAGTCATTCAGTTCCACCGAACTCCAAAATCCTGGGCCGGCCCCGTGATGCTACCCCTCCTTTAGATTGGCCCCCAAACCCCAGCCAGCACATGCCATCGCATCACCACCTATGCCATGCCGGAAACTGCTACTCGTTCCCCATGAGCGAGGGTGCTTCCTGTGCAATGATATCACAAGGTAGGCCTGTTTTGAGCAGCCAACCCATGTCCTATCACACTGTCCATGGATGGTCTGAACAGGACGGGAGAAGTTCCAACACCATGTGGACATATTACCACATTCAAAACAGCATGCTTTTGAAACGAGCAAAGAAGATTGGGATAGACAGAGAATATGAAAGGGACAAATTTATCTCGCACATGTGAGACCACCTTCTCGTGATGCAGTCTCTGCTTCTAACCTCGTTTTTGTGCGCGGATCAATGGGTGCAAATCCAATACCTAGACTGCTCTAGCCGCACATACGCCCGAGTACGTCTGATGTTCGAAAAGAAAGTCCTGGAAACATTCCCTCCTATGTCTATGTCTACCAACGGCCCTGACAGGTGCGGAGTGTGGACAAATATATGGCTCATAATCGCATCAAGTGCAGGTGAGAAGGCTGAAAGTCACTCTCACCGGGGCATACCTTGTCTGATAGTATTGCACAATTCTCATGTCCTGTCCCGAAATTGATCGAAATAGTGCATATCACTCATTACGCTGGCCAGCTTTTCCCAAAACTTGACGCTCCTGTTGTCCGCATTATTTTTGAGGTTTGTTATGCTTCATTCCTTTTCATCATGTCACCTTCAATCATGCTCCTTTTGCCATATGTAAATGGAATACACTAAATGTCTGTCAATCTAGCCTTTAACAACTATTCACTGTGAAGCATGCGTAACTATCGAAACACAGGTACATCGCCGCACTTTTTTCTTCTCGAGACTTTAGCAGTATTGTGCCAAAGTCAATGTTATGCATTGGTACAGCCTTGCCTCTTCATGACGGGCACCAACTACCTAGGTCGCCTAGGTAGTCTCATTCAACCACGATCATACTTTGAGTCTGAGGAAATGTAAATGTCAGCGTCACTTCTCGACCTCCGAGACATAAGACGTGGTCTTATCGCCAAGGTCATCACTATGTCAACCCACCATGAAGTTGCCGCTGGGCAAACACACATATGATATGAGCAGCACGGTGTTTACCTGAGAGTACTTTCTCATTCATACTTTCAGCTTCATATCTAATATCTCGAAATGTCTGGCGCAGGCTGCTTGTGAATTCAATGCCGAAATGAAGGCCATGTTGGAAATTGGAAGGCGTGGCGACACAATATGCTGGCCGCATTCTAAAGTAAGCACACTACTACTGACTAGAGGGATATGAAACAATATGACGACCACCTGTTGACGCTCAAATTTACTTTTTAGAAGCTTTTGAAAAGCCATGTCTTTCTGTTCTCACTATACCACTGAGCAGCAGTAAGCGCCATAAGCGGAAAAAAGAAAACCGCCATGCATATGAAGTCTTCCCAGACTATTGCGCATTCGAGGTCATTCACAGCCCCCCGCGGATACGATCTGTAATAGTATTCTTATACGCGTGTTTGTCTTATGCCATGCCGAGCCCGCGGTTGTAAGCTGGGAACGATGTCACCTCCACTTCATGGCTGAAGGTTATGAGAATTTGGCAATCGGGTTGTCCTTGCTCCCTTCGGAGCTGAATCAAGCAACACGGATTTGAAGCACTGACAAATGATAGCCATTTGAGACGTCTCGCAGCCTCACATCTGTCATATTTTAGGCTGTTTCATCAAGATTGTCTCTTGTATGCTTCGCCAGCCTCTAAACACCATCCTTTATCATCATCTCCCTACATATCCCTACACGCTATCTTTTTCGCATTGTACCCTATCCCCTATTATTTAGTGACGAGATGAACCCGACTGCCAGCATGGTGAGCAGTGAGCCTGTCTACGTTGTTCACGACTTGCGACAGGGACACTGGTTGCTCCAAAGGATAAGTCCATCGAGTAAGCGCTCACATTTTCTTAGCCTTACACTGCAGTGTATTGTTGGGCGTGAACCGACCGGTTGAGCCGACCGACTCACCCCTTTCGAATAGGCTCATTTGCGTTCACAGTCTAGCTGGTCACGCTTGCAAAACTTGGACACACTCGTAAATTGGGACATTCTGGATCCGCGATTTGCTCCCGGATAGGCTCCCAGGACCGGGCCAGGAGTATGCACTCCAGTCCTTGCTTTCAACGCCAGAAAGCAGAAACACGAATCCGAGTTAAATTTCCGAGATGTCACAACGCAGCTTATAGCGGGATGAGACAGTTATTAGACGCACGAAGAGGTTTGCTCCACTGCTGATCAGTGACGACACGAACTTGCCACACTAACCTCGGGAGCTGCCCATCGATTCAATAGTTTGCATGAGCTGATCTATATTTCCCGGTTGTAGCAGCAGGCGCGTCCAATCATATTATGCGGCCGATAAGCTGGGTGGCTCGATAACCAAAAAGACACACGTCGATCCGTTCAGCTCTCGTTTCAACACCAAGCTTCAAACACGCTGGAGCTTCCGTCCCAACTTTCGTCTGGCCCCGTGTTCCACGTTTCTTGTTCCCGTCCCCTGTTCCTTGCTCTGAGCCCCGACTAAAAAACTGATGTCCTCCTTCGCTGGGAGGCTATCACCCTCTCCACGCCGAGACGAGGCTTACTACGGCCTGTGCAAGGGGGTTCGTAGTCTTTACGACGCTACGTTTCGGGAGCCATCTCACAGATTTCGCATCTACCTTAAAGTCTCTTTGAAAATAATTATGGAACCGCCCTATGACTTCATTCGTGATCTTTGTATCTCGTGACCAAGTCTGTATGTGTTCCTTCAGCTCGGCCTCTATGCGGGTGTGTGAGAGAGCGCAGAAGGAAAGAAGCAATTGTACACTCTAGCATGCTAGTGCGCACTGTCCATTGTGGCAAAGCAATCTCTTTTTCACATAGGCACCTCTTGTCTGTAATCATTGGTCACTAACGTGACGTCCCGCCCAGCTTGCAGTTTGACTCGGACTCCAAAGGCTTCGTCTGGGAGAGATGCATTCCATGCACCAGTTTCTACGAAGGTGAAAAGATGAAGAAGGTGTTCAGGAGAGTGACCAGGGTTAGCTTGCTCCTTTTGTCACATACAAACCAAATTACCTTGTGCGAATGCCAGTTGTCGCCAGATTATGGGAAAATGGTCTGCGAAACTCTCTATTGGTGTCTCGGGATGATCCATGGTCGCTGATCCTGGACAACGCCTATCATTTGCAAGACATGTCGCCTTATCTGTCTCGTCTTGTCCACGGGGGTCACATTATCGTCACAAGGCAATATTCACGCGTCCATGTCTGCCGCCGGCAATAGACTCGGCGGGTGCGTATACGAGTGTTCGAAAAAGGAGCGTCCCCGAATACACTTGGCTCTTCTTCCTACATCGAGCGCGAGTCACTGAGCGTTCTTGAAACGGGGTGTCACACTATACAAAGTCAATCTATTAGGAGCTTGTATACACTACATATACTAGAAGACCTAGAAATTAGTATTGTGGCCAGCTCTGGCGAGCACGAGGGAGGAGACATGGTAGAGCCACAGGTTCCATGTGTGCCAAGGGCTGAGTTTAAACATGGATAATTTGAATTTGAGATTTCAAGGCTGATAGGTCGGTTGTATGTTATCCTGAGACTCCCTGTGGTATATTGGTAGCGCGAGTTCACTATCCCGGCGTATCTGCGACTCGCGCGCAAGTGAACAAGAAACACATAGACTAGCTTGTGCGGATATAGTCCTTAGTTTTCAAGTGGAATTTAGGTCTTAATGCTGAATAAGTGCAATTACCGCATATACAAACTGAACACTTGTGAGTTTAGCTATTAGTGAATTAACAAGAGAGCTGATAGGGGGTTAGAGGCAAGGGGCTCTTTGCTAATAACTGTTCTCTTTATTAATACGGGGGATTGTTAAAGACATTTGCAGGACATTGTAACTACTCTTAGAGAGACTTGGCATTACAAGACATTTTATGGGACAAGAGAGTACTTCTCTTACTTTGTATACTTTATATAATCGTCATCTCCCATTGGCTCACAACCTCCCTGTAATGTCACGCTCATTGCAGGACGTATCTAGACATGTGGTTTCAAACAAACGCGGGTAGACTCCATTTCTATATTTCTTACGGTAGATATCATCTCCCGCAGTAAATGCAGAGTTGGTCTCCGTCCCCGATCCAGAACAACCAGAGCGGGTCCCATCAACGATGCATCCGTCATCAACTCGGCCCATGCCACTCGCGCCAAACTTGCCCATCTCCAAAGCCATGTAGGGAAAGCGGCACAACCATCTCCTCATGTCGAAGAATTTCCTCATCACCGGCGCAGCACGCGGGATCGGCCGCGGCCTTGCCCGCCACCTCCTCGCCTCCCGCCACCGCGTGTTCCTCGTCGACGTAGACGCCCGCGAGCTCGAGCACACGGCGGACATGCTGTCGAAGACGCACGCCCGCGACACGTTTTCCACGTGCGTGGCCGACCTCTGCTCCCCGAGCGCCATCACCCTCGCCGCCCAACACGCGCGGTCCTTTTTCGCCGGCCGCCTGGACTGCCTAATCAACAATGCCGCTTACACGGGGGGCGTGGGCGGCCTAGCCCTCCAGGACATAACGCTGGAGGAGTGGAACAAGAGCATCCAGACGAATCTCACGGCGCCCATGCTCATGACGCAGGCCTGTCTGGACATGTTGGTCGCGGCGGGAGGGTGCGTGATTCACGTGTCCTCCACAAGGGCGGTGATGAGCGAGCCCGATAATGAGGCGTACTCGGCGACAAAGGCTGGGCTTTTGGGGCTGACGCAGAGCATGGCGGTTTCGCTGGGCGGAAAGGGCGTGAGGGTGAATGCGATTCTGCCGGGCTGGATACACGTCGGGGACGAGTGCAGAGAGGCGGATGAGAAGGGGGTAGCGTGGCAGGATGGGCTGAGCGAGGAGGATATGAGGTGGCATTTGACGGGGAGGGTTGGCAAGGTGGACGATGTTGCAAGGGCAGTTGCGTATTTGGTTGATGCGCAGGGGGTGAGTGGCGTCGAGATGGTTGTTGATGGCGGAGTGACTAGGAAGATGGTGTATCCGGAGTAGGTATCTGGTGATGCCTGAGCAGACGTGCTGTTTGGAGATGGATTGTGGTCATGGAGAGCCGGGTGTGCTACCGGTTAGTGGTGAGGGAGCCCGAGTTGATGATGATGATGGACGCGGTACATCTTCCCTCTGGGATATGAGTTGCAACATCAGTAAACCCGGGCTCGCAATTCACCCTGGCATGACAGCTTTCACTTTTCGGCTGCTTGACCTGAGTATTCCGATGCTCTTACGTGTCACTAACAGAGTAGGCGGCAGAGAGTAGTTGACCAGTCGAGATACCTCACTCATCAGGCTATTGCTACAAGATGCCACTGCATATTAGCGTAGGCTTTGAACTAGGAAAATATATGATGTTGTGACCTCAACTGCCAAAAATGCAAGCCCGCGGATATCACGAGCCCCGTAGGATTCATTGTGTAACGAGTAGTTGCAATATCTCATACGCAAGGTTTTGCTGTATTCAGTGAAGGTAAAAGGCAGGGAGACATGCAGGTCTCAGCATTCAGACACAATCCCAGGGTATATATCTTCACCAAGGCAACTTCCAATCCGTCGCGACATCAATCCGTCGCGCGGCTCGTCGACTAGAATCGCTCGGTGGGTTCGTTGCAGCCATCACAATTGAAAGTTATTTTACTGTGTCGGCCTCGCATTAGGTCAGAAGCGTTTGTCAAAAGAATTCGTAAGATGATAATTCATCTGATTGTTAACAAGGTTCTCTTCTCGTAGAAAATACATTCGGAGCAAGAGAAGTAGAAAAATCACGTGAGGCTATCCCCGGCTTCTGTGGCTGTCCCTTGTTTCTGTGGCTGACTAAGTGGCTCGTCCACTAAGTCGCTGACGGGTAATTATTCGGAGCTGCTAAGTGTCTCGACTCAAACTTTGCGGTGTCTCGAATCAGCTTCCGCCTCGGTTCACAAGTTCCCAAACTCCGTCACCTTCAGATCGCAATCGTCTGTTTGTACCTGCTGCTGTTCAACTGCGGCCCAGGCCATTGGTACGTCATCCCCGGCACCATTTCCAGTTTGGCTGCCACCCACGTCAGTCACGCGTGGAACGAGTGTGCCGTGGCATCGTTTTCTTTTCCTCTGGAAGGAGTTGAGGGATGGAGCATAAGAAAACTCTATTTCAGTTGAAGAGTTGGCGACTAAAGTCAAAAGAAAATATACTCGGGCGTCGCTAAACGCCTTGTCTTCTCTGTGTCACCTAGCTGATGAGCCTTGCTCTTTCGCATTTAAGCAGCACCGCGCACCTCTTCGACATCATGCGAACCGCTTGACTAGTTCCGACCGCATTACAGGCCTTGGCATAAAGACTTCTTTTGAGGCAAAGCGCCGCCCACGCAGCCGCAGCCCTCGCGGGTTACCGTCGGACCACCAGGAACCATATTATGCCGCGACACCATCAACACACGGGCCCGATATATCCGAATTACATGTCTTATGCGTCGCAGCAACAGTATTATGGCATGCCTCCGCAATACCCCGGCGGGGGTGTGCCATCACCGACCTACGCTCCCTACCAGACGTATGGAAGATCACCGCCCGCCATGCATCAATACATTCCCATGGTAGGCGTCAGCGTCCCTCCGAACTATCCGCGCCCAAACCAACAGTCACCGAATCTCGCGACGCCATATCGGCCTCCTCCAGCACCTGCTCCGATCCCGCCGCAGACCCCGTCATCGACTCATTCATCACAGATGCTTCCCCCCCAGACGCCTCCCACTCCACAGACTGCTCAACGGGATCCTTCTCAATCGCAACCTCGGCCACAACCTACTGAAGCGCCACAGCCAACGGGGCCAAGGAAGCCTGTCGTGGTGCTGAAGCAAGAGCCTTTTCGACCTCCTGTAAGTCGTGCCAATGTAGGCCGGGTATGACGCAATTTTCTGTGAGCTAACAATCCCCGAAACCAGCTTCCTTGGTTCTCCAGACCTGATGCTCTCTTTCCTCAACGTTCTCGCCGGTCCCGAACAAAAAGAAGGCTCCTTCCCCTCAACGAGCAACCCATTTCATTTCTCATTGAACAACGCGAAGGTGTTACCGATTCAACCAATGCTGCTGCATCCAAAGCAGTTCCTACAGAGGCTGAACCACCTACAAGCGACGCGGCCGAGTCCGACTCTAAGCCTGCTGTAGGCGCCCATACTAGTCAGTCCCCAACCGCATCTTGTGATGCGACTCCCGCTCTCTCCGAAACAGCACCCGAGGAAGGTCGCGGTCAGAAGACGAACGGCCACAGCGCCAACAGCGCCCCAAATGGGGAGGGGTCTTCTCAGAGTGACAAAAGTGCCACGACCGAGGATGATAAGGCGACAGACGAACGGGCTATTGCACCAGCTCCTCCGGTAAAGGCTGCACCAACCAGCTGGGCAAACCTCTTTGCGAAGCCGGCCGCCCAGAACGTGACAACCTTGAACAGTATTAGCTCTACTACATCGGTCAATGGCGATGCCGTCGAGGCTGCTACAGTTCCCGATATGCCTGGGTCAAAATTCTCCCAGGCCAACAGGAGTCTCTTAGGGGAAGCCATCCGATCCTTCAAGGTCGACCGCACTGAAAAGGCTACGTTGATTGAGCCTCGTGGTCTCGTTAACACAGGCAACATGTGTTATATGAATTCTGTATGTCCTTGTTCAGAGTCACACCAATTGCTGACTACTAACCATTGTCTAGGTGTTGCAAGTGCTCATGTTTTGTGCTCCTTTCCACGACTTTCTCGATCAAGTAAGCAAAAGGGCTGCTCACAGCTTCAAGAGTGAAACACCTCTGGTAGATGCAATGTAAGCCAGATTTTGGCCCCTCGGCTCTTATCAGATTCTAACATCAATAAAAAGGGTCATGTTTTTGCAGGAGTTCAAGGTTCTCGCATCTGCGTCGTCTTCTAAGCAGCTTCGCAGCACTTTGAAGTCTCAGGTTTTTGAGCTATACGGCGAGCCCTTTACTCCAGAATTCGTTTACGAAGCCATAAGGCAGCTTCCACGATTTGCCAGCATGAGAGTACGTATAGCTCCAATTGCGAGGATATCCACGTTTATATCTGTGCTAATACATACCAGCGTGGTCACCAGCAAGATGCTGAGGAATTCCTTGGCTTCCTCCTTCAGTCCCTGGATGACGAATGCACTCTTGTTATGAACAAGTCCTTTCCTGGTGAAACAGAACAAGTTCCAGACGAGAAGTATATTGACCACGAAGCTGCCGCGCCTTCAGGAGACTGGCTTGAGGTTGGCCGCAAGCAGAAAGCCGCCGTCAGTCGATCATCGGGATCAAACACCTCCTCACCCATAACGAAGATCTTTGGTGGACTGTTGCGATCCGAATTCCGGGTCCCGGGGCTCAAGGATTCTATTACTACGGAGCCGTACCAGCCGCTACAACTGGACATTGGATCGCCCGATGTACGGAATGTCGTGGATGCCCTGAGAGGGCTTACCAGGCCCGAGCGCCTCCAAGGAGATTTCAATTCCCCTCGGGGCAAGGATGTACTGGCCACAAAACAGGTCTTTATTGAATCTTTGCCGCCAGTTCTCATCCTGCACCTCAAACGTTTCCAGTTCGATGCCACAGCCAACGGCACCATCAAGATTTGGAAGAAAATCGGATACCCCTTGGAGCTTGAAATTCCGCGTGAGGCGCTTTCCAGACAGCGCCGTCAAAACATTGGCGACGGGCCTTTGCCCCGGTATAAACTAATTAGTGTTGTGTACCATCATGGAAAGAACGCCAGCGGCGGCCACTACACAGTTGATGTGCGTCGGCAAGACGGCCAAGAGTGGATTCGCATGGACGACACCGTACTCCAGCGGATCCGCAGCGAAGAGGTTGCCAGAATTGGAGCCGAGGAAGAGGTCAAGGATACCCGCAAAGAGCAGAACTCATCCGCGAGTGCCTCAGCCAACCGCTTTGGCGCAATAGACGACGAAGACTCCGGGGACAAGGATGGCTGGAAGCAGGTCACAACTTCTGCCAGCGGAGGCAAGAGATGGAGCAGCGTAGTCAATAGCGCCAACGCACCCTCACAAGACAAACAGGTCAAGGACAACATCAAAGACAACAAGGTGGCGTACTTGTTGTTCTATCAGCGCATGTAATATTGGGGACTAGAATTCTTGAACTCGTTGGGGGAAGAAGTGGACTGTGTCATATTAATAAGAGAAATGAGGGGCATTATTACATAGCACACTGCACTGTACAACAGAAGAATTAAGCATCATTACTACCAGTGCCATTTAAACTAGTTTCAGACTTTGTGTGCACGGCCGCGCGGGGAGTATATGAATAGGGGCTTGCAGGTGAGGCCGCAAAAGGGTACTTGATGATTGCTTTATGTATTTGCGCTAGCATTTTATGCTACTCTCAAGTCCATTCTCCCGAACTACCTCTCGTCGGACAACCAGTTGGATGGAAAAAGATACACGTGAGAAGTTGTATATTGCACTAGGCGATTTGCCGCGTTTCCTTTACATTTAGGCACGTCTATCCACTAACAACTAATTCCGGTAAGCGTACACTCGACAGTCAAGTCTGTTGATCGTCGCGCAAAACTTGCTCGCGCAGTATTGCCAATTGTCCCCCTATTCCCTTTTTTTTTTGCCCTTCCACATCCCAAGCACCCCCTTAGTGTCGCTTCGCGACGGTCATTGAGTCAAGGGCATCCTTCTCGGCAAGCTCGGTCTCGACCTGGGCGATGATGTCGCGCAGGTAGGGCGTATCCTGTCGTTTGTTAGCGGACCTACGTCCCCCCATGCAAGGAGGGTGGGTAGACGCACCTCCTCGGGCTTTGTCCACTGGTCCTTGGGAAGCAGTTTGTGCTGGTAGCTGCACTGGACGGAGCGGCGGATGCGGTAGATGCGGTCGTACGACTCCTTGGATGACAGGCGCCTGAGGGCAATCTGGGTGGATTCGCGCTCTTCCTCGACGAGATCGTCGTATCTGCGTCGTGCTGGGGTTAGCTAGGTCCTTGTACTCGCGGCGGCAGTTTGAGGGTCTGCGGTGGCCCATTGGAGGCCATTGGTGCGAAACGCCGTCCTCTTGCTAGCCCCTATCTGTTGCTGGGACATGTCCGTCGGGCGGGAGCGAGATCTGGGGGGCCAGAAGGTGCGGGCTTGCTGGGAGTCGGGAGTCGGGATGTGTTGGGGGTGTGTTGCGTACCTCAGGCCGAGCTTCTTGTATCCGGCAGCATTGGCGTACCAGTTGGCGGCGGGCATGACCATGTTGGCCAGCCAGGGGCGGCGGAGGATGAAGGGAGCCAGAGAGTAGCCGCTCATGATGGGCAATGGGGCTGGTTGACTTTGGGGAGGAGTCGGAGTGTGAGATATAGAGGTGAGGTGAGTGAGATCTGGGCTGTCCTTTTTTACCCGGGATGCGTGAAATGCGGCGACGATGATTGGGGGGAGCCGTTCGGAATGTCACGTGATTCATGAGCTCCCGGAAAGAAACGGTGGCTTGCACGTGATGGGAAGATGGGACGTTTGTTACGGACGTTGTTCCGTTGTGCCCGGCGTCATGCCAGGTTTGGCGTCGCGGGAAGCAGATTTATAAAATATCGCGAAGATGGATATTTCTTTTTTTTTATTCTCTTTTTCTTTTTCTGTCTTTTTTTATTACTTGGGGATTTATGCCCTTGGAGTCCCTGTTTCAATCGTGTTCCAATCATGTCCTAGATAGTGTTGGGCCATTATTCCTTGAAACCTCAGGTAGCAACTTTCGGGTATAATCGTCGGAACATGATGGTCGCAACACCTTGGAATCAGATGATTTCGCTGACAAGAACGGTGCCTGAAAGCACAGGAGCTAGAGTTGATCACTGCCCTTGTGAGTGCTACACTGCAGGACAATGCCAAGTACGCAGCCGAGGCATGCTCTGCAACCGGCTGCTCCCAGCCTTGACACCAGAAGTGCGCCCTGCACCTGGGGCATTCCTTGCACGCTCAGCTTTCGGCAACTGAACAAGAAAGAGGCCTTTGTCCCATGTCTGTGTTAGACCATCGACGGTTCCCACGGGATCCGCCTTACCGTAGCTCCGAACCCATTCCCAGGGTTCAGGGCGCCGTCGCTCCTTGTTTTGTACCCACGTGAGCCGAAGACCTTAAAGCTACGAGGATGCCTCTACCGAGTTAAGCGGCGCGGTGGCCGGCACGCGACGTTGCTGCACGATGATGCAGGATTGAGTAATGGACACCAGACTGATAAGGCCACCCGCTCCTCCGTGCAGGGACAGGGCCGGTGTGTAAAGATGCCAACTGGTCAGATGGTGCTGGTGTCTTGGATCATGGGCTGCAGCCAGACGCCAAGGTGGGATGAGAGAACGGCTGGCAAACACTGCTCAATCTCAAACAAGCGTCGCCGCCTCCACGTCGCCTCCGCTGTTCGGCGTTGGTAAATATTCCGCGACGACAATGCGCTCTCGGCGTACGGAGTATCTGGACGCATGGGGGGATGCCAGCACGTACATGTACACATGCGCACGGCGACGGCGTAGCATCAAGAAGGCCAATTGATATCGAGCACATGCTGTGGCTGGCAAGCGCTGGTGGTTGATGAGCTTGTAATGTTGGGATGCTGGCACGGAGTAACTGCTCCACGTCTGGCTGGTCCATCCAGCATTGAACATTTGGAGTTCTCGGGGCTCCGTACAGGCCGCGCCGCGGGCACTGGGGCGCAACTCCGTCCAGGTCCGTTAGCGGCCTGCAGCCCTCCAAATGTTAGCGATCTCGTCATTCGTCATGCTCTCCGCTCCACCATGTTTAGCGTCCACATTTTTCCTCACTCTGGGCCCTGACCTCACCTGGACAATCCACCACACTCCAACTCTCCTCCTCTCCCGTACACTTACCACCCATACCACCGCGAAAAACCGCCTACTTGTCGTCGCTTCCTGTCGCCCGTCTCCCGAGCTCGCACGACCATTCACTTGGTCCCTTACATTGTTCGAATTCCTCTCCACGTCTGAAAAAGGCCAATGGCCGCGGCTGTTCGCTAGGTGGGATACGGTCTCTGCGAGTGGGAGCGTTTCGGTGCGTTCCCCGCAGTATCCGCCAGTCCCTTTCAACCGGCATCGGCTCGAATGATTCAAGCGATTCAAGCGCGGTGCTCTCGATTATAAAGCAGCGACATTGCCTGCTGCTATTCTCCTTTCAAAATCAAAGCGACGCCCCGCGGCGCCGTCGAACCTGGCCCGGCCTGGTCGGCCTGTGATTTCCCAGCAACCCCGACACTTGTTGGACACACACAACGCGCAACTCCCACCGCTCGGGGAGGGGGACTTTGAGCCTTGCCAAGTTGGACGAGATCCAGGCCTCGGCCCCCAATATCCACCCCGAGTCGGGCTACGCTTCTCATCGATATTCTCGCCGCGCCGTGTGCCCTAGTCCCGAGTACAAACGCCCGACAGTGAGGTTTCAGATAGCCATTTCACCGCCGCCACACGAAGGGGCATGTCTCACGACCAATCCGCCCAACCAGGCAGGGCTTCCCCGTCACCAGAACATGCAACAGCCTCATATCGACACTCGGCCGATTTTCCAATGCACCACGCCGGGCCGACCCCGTTTCAGAAATGGGCCGCCTCTGCCTCCGACTCGCAGTTCAACGCCGTGGCCGGTGCCGTGGGCGGATTCGCCTCCGGAGTCATCACTTGTCCTCTTGACGTCATCAAGACGAAGCTTCAGGCGCAGGGTATGTATAGAGTGCTGCAAGATGGGCGGCACGTCGGACAACCGAGGATGTATAATGGTCTGAGTGGCACAGCCAATGTGATTTGGAGGGAGGAGGGTATTCGGGGCATGTATCGTGGCCTGGGTCCCATTGTCATGGGATACTTGCCTACCTGGGCAGTTTGGTTTACCGTCTATAACAAGAGCAAAGTCTGGATGGCCCAGTACTCTGGTAGGTTCTCCCGCTCGTCCCATGGTCGAATAGCCCGATTCCGTGGGTTGTCCTTTACTGACATGATTGCAGATAGTACACATCTGATCAACTTCTGGTCTTCCATCATTGCTGGCGCCAGTAGCACCATTGTCACCAATCCGATATGGGTTATTAAAACACGGCTCATGTCACAGAGCCACTCTCCTGCCCGAGACCATGCACATTATATGTTTCCGAAGCCTGGCAACACCCCGACTGCCAGACCGACGCTGAACCACCCCTGGCACTATCGATCTACGCTTGACGCTGCTCGCAAAATGTACACGTCCGAGGGGCTAGTATCGTTCTACTCCGGCCTCACGCCTGCACTCCTCGGATTGACCCACGTGGCCGTTCAGTTTCCTACGTATGAATATCTCAAGACCCAGTTCACAGGCCAGGGGATGGGTGAGGGTGCAGGAGAAGCACACTGGTTCGGCATTCTCTCAGCATCGGTGCTCTCCAAGATCCTGGCCAGCAGCGCCACTTATCCGCATGAAGTTATCCGAACTCGACTGCAAACCCAACGGCGGCCAGTAGCCGGTGAACAGTTTCTGCAAGGGCTGGGCATCGCCGCACCGGACCCGGCCAAGGACCCCACAGTCGACGGCCGCAAATACCGCGGCATTGTCACGACGTTTCGAACGATCCTTCGGGAGGAGGGTTGGAGGGCGTTCTACGCCGGCTTGGGGACCAACATGATGCGTGCTGTGCCCGCGGCCACCGTCACAATGTTGACATACGAATACGTCATGAGATTCCTCCACCGAGCAAAGGAAGAGGGCAGGGCCAAGATGCACATGCACAAAAGCCAACCATGAGTGGGCAGTGAGGCGGAATTCGCGTCGCCAAACACTCACATGCAGCCCTCACCGCTGACTTGGGAAAAACACCTCATCTTTCTTTTCTATAACACATACATGCTATATATACATATTTACCAGAGGACGTGGCTGCTTGATACTACGAGCAAAGCCGGAGATACCCCCACATGGAGACGGTTGTAGCTATAGACGAACCTGGTTTATGGAGTGGAAATCTATCCGCCTGTTAATTTTTTTTTTGACCATTTGGTCACAATACGCCTTCGTCCGGACGCGCTTGCTCTTTATTCTAGACTTTGTGCAAGGAGAGCGATGGAAGAGTGTTGAGAGACTGAGGGGCATGCATGAGAGGAGCATGGAAATATCGCAAGGCCATCAAGGGGAACATGAAGGCGGAGTGGGCAGGGCATGGTGTAGCATTACCTGTACATACATGGCGTGGGAGTTTTCTTTTAATACAGCCACATTTCGGGTTCTATGTGTTGTGCATTTACATTTGGGCCTGCATCTATATGTGCTATCTCCGACCCGACTCCCTCCTGGCGGCTCTGATGGATGACCTCGTGTACCTACATCGGTCAGTCGAGTACAAATGTGCGGGGTCATGCCCGGGGGCGCCTACACGAATAAGAGGCTCGCCATGGCGAATGCGGCGACGGGCGCCATGAATTTCTACCAAGCGTAAGGATGATGTGCGCGCATGTTTTTGTTTGCCGGCATTGGGGAGGGTGGCGGTTGGGTCAGGGCAGGGTTGGACGTACGCGAGGGTCCATGCCGTGAATCGAGGATCTGGGCGTGCTCGCTACTGGCGATGGACAAGGCAGAGCGTGCCCGTGGTAGATTTGACAATGGCGTCGGTTGATCTGGTCGGGATGACGGTGGGTGGTGCAAGTCTCTGTTCAGGGATTTGCGAAACGGCAAGGTGCGAGTACTGGATGCTGTTTTTTTTTATTCGGAGGACTTTGTTTACCCGGTGTTTATAAGCCCGTTTTAGTCACAAACGGTCTGGTGGCATAAGATGGCCACGGTCGCCTGGAAAACGACAGGCGCAGGCATTGAACTTGGCTGTGCGAACAGTGAAAAGGGGACGTCGAACAAAACAATTACTCCTAGGCCTGGGGGTCGAACCCGGAGCTCGCACCAGGCAAGCGCCGGATGAACAGCGGTCGAGCACACATATTTATATTCTGTGCAGTCAACTGGTGTGGATGCCGGTGGCCCAAGCTCCCTGCAAGCCTCACCCATAAGCACGTCACATCACGTCGGCCCGGATTGGAGCTCGACTTTGCAAGCTTCCCCGACCAACCAGAATAATCGGCCACAGGGGCTGGCGGTCCAGAACACCTCAACCCGATGCCTCCTCCAGCAGCTCGGATGCACGCATGTGCGAAAGGTGAAGCGGACAGGGAAAATTGAAAGGGGCAGGCAGCGCTGGAGAGGGCAAAAAGGCCATGGGCTCTGCGTCCAGCGTGCCGGGGGCTGCTCCAGTGTTCAATGTTCAATGTTCGCTTGGCCAGCAGACGGAGGTGCTCCGCCCAGCGCACGCGCACCAGACCAGTATCAATGATTGACCAGACGGCCTGTGCCGCCCGCCGCCCTCTGTGGTGTTGTGTGGTGTCGGTTCAATGTTGTGCTGTGTCAATGTCTGGTTTCGGTTGCTCTGCCACGTCCTTCGCGACAGAGTGCGCTCTCTTGTCGCGCCGATAAGACCTGGCGCAAGCTGGATTCTCTCCCATCCGGCCCCCTTTTACCCTTCAAACTTCTCTCACACCTCTGCCGCCCTCCCACGCCATTTGCTCTTGTTTGAATTTGAAGCCAGCGTCGCCAGCCTTGCAGAAGAACCACCACCATGCCCGTCGAACTGCGCAAACGCAAGGCACCGCAGCCACCGCCTGCCCCGGCGCCGGCTGCAAAGAAGGCCACCAAGCCTGGCAGGCCGGCCAAGTCCAAGAAGCCAGAGCCCGCGGCCAAGAAGGAAGACGAGAAGCCCGCTGCTGCTGCTGCCGCCGCCTCTCCTGCTCCCGCTGCTGCGCCGTCGAGCAAAAAAGTCGCCGTCGGCCAAGTCATTGACCTGGATGGTTTTGGCGGAGAGATCCAGACCAACGACGGCGAAACGACCACGTTGAAGAAGCTGCTCGAGGAGAGCGGGAGCGGCGTTGTCCTGTTCACCTACCCCAAGGCCTCGACGCCGGGATGTAAGTTTTTTTTTTTTTTTTGGCTCCTCATCGCACTCCGTTTGCGCGAGCCGGGCGCGCGCGTCACCCTCTCATGTACATGTTGACGGGGCGCTGATGTATCAAAACCAGGCACAAACCAGGTCTGCCTCTTCCGCGACTCCTACGCCCCTCTCACCGCCGACGGCCTCGCCATCTACGGCCTTAGTGCAGACTCGCCCAAGGCCAATACCACGTTCAAGGAGAAGCAGAAGCTCCCGTACCCGCTGCTGTGTGATCCCCAGGCCACTCTCATCGCCGCCATTGGGCTCAAGAAGCAGCCCAAGGGTACGCAGCGCGGCGTGTTTGTGGTTGACAAGAAGGGCAAGGTGCTTGTTGCCCAGCCGGGCAGTCCTGCCGGGACCGTGGACAAGGTCAAGGCTTTGGTGGAGGAGTTGAAGGGGTAATTACCCTTTTTGTTTTTGTTCATGGTGCGCTTTGGGTCTGGACTTTGGTTGGCGATCTCGCGGGTTGGATGACACGGTTTTTGTAATCACGGAGGTACGGGTCTTACCTATGAGACCTAGCTTTTGGAGGCTATTGAGGCAGACGCGAGGTCTTGCGGGTAGTTTAGTTTGCGGGCGCCAACTTGCAGTTGCATCAGGGTTCTTGTTGTTGGAAGAGGGGAAAGGAATCATGGATTGCCAATGAGCGCAGAACTTATTACTATCAAATATGTTGTGTGCGGCCATTTGAGTTTTGGAGTGAGTCACTTGCACGCAACCTGTGTTTTGCGTCCATGTAGCGGGTTTGCTGGCGCGCAGCCATGAATCTTAATTCCATATCGTGTTTCCCTTGGTACTTCCCATATCGCGGTTCTCTGGTTTAGGCACGACGAGTAGGTACACGGTGCTTGTACAAGTACGCCCTGCCTATGCAATGAGGGCACGAATACTGTTTGACGTCTAACGATCGAGAGACTCCCAACTGAAGCTCATCAACATATCAAGGGATTTCGCCCGATAGCTTGTTGATCTGGGAGCACCTCATTTGAGTCGAGAGCGAGTCCCAGCCAGCCAGTCCCATGAATAAATGCGACGGAATTAGTATAGGGTAAGACGTCTCGGCAAAACACCGGCCCCAAGCCGACACCCAATGATCACGACCGCATATCCAACCTCAAAACGCTCGTCTATCCGTCAACCCCATCCCAGCGACCGCACTCAATCTGTCGCAACGTCACAATGTCGGCTCAAGCGGTGGCCAAGGCTGCCGGAGGCGTCGTCTCCATCGCCAAGGTATGCTCCAATGCCGACCACAAATCATGCCACCCGATCAATTGGTCCGTCCGACCATGCTAACACCGCTGCCTGCTCGCGATAGAAACAAACCGTCCAGTCCACCGGAGTGTGGGAATCCATCCGCAAGGCCCTCGCCATTGACGCCAACCGCTCCAACGGCGTGCCGCTGAACCCGTACTTCCGCAACCCTCCACCCGGCAGCAACGACCCCATGGCCTACGACGACCCCGTCACCGTGCCGGCCGGCGACATCGCCGACAATCCCTACTGGAAGCGCGACCACCGCCGCCACTACCCCAAGCTGAGCGTCATGAACCAGGCCGACGTGGCTAGCCTGCTGACGATTGGGAGCGCCGCCGCACCCAAGGTTGATCTGATTGGCGAGGCGGGCGAGAAGCAGCTCGTCGCGGCGAAGCAGGAGGGCGAGACGGGTCTGGCCAAGTGTCTCGAGAAGACGAGCGGCAAGGACGTCTTTGTGGACGGCCTGCCGCCGCTGCCCAGCGGCCAGAGCCTTACGTCGGGCTCGTGGGACGTGTACAAGTATGAGCTGACGGAGGAGAATACATATCCCCAGGGGTGAGTGTTACCGGAGCGATGTACGTTCCTTGTAGGAAGAGAGTGATTTGCTAACTGCTCCTAGCTACCCTTGCCGGACTTTTGTATAGATGGTGCTCGGGGGTTGGAAGGGGGGGTGATGACTTGTACATACGACATGTAGCACGACGAGGTGATAGAACCGGTTCTCCTTTGTAATGAGAATTCAAAAAACGCCTTCTACACTTTTTTAAACTATTGTAGCGGATGAATCCAACGCTAGTTTTTTCATTAAAAGATATGCCGCCGCGCCGTGTATCCCGTACATTATTTTATCCCACGCCAGGTGGTGATGGCACGCCATGTGGTCATGCAACCGAAAGTATGAATCATGCCTTCATGAGGCCATCCTCTCGACGACCTTGACCTTTCCCTGGGCCCTCTTGACCCGGTCGTCGAAATCCTGAACCGCCTCGTCTGTGTTTTCTGTCGACAACGTGTCCGGCTCCACTAGGGAGTACACCATTCTCACATTCTTCTCTAGCCTGGCATTGTTCGGCAGCGAGGGCAATGCGCATGCCTTCTTGTCCTCCTGCGTGTCCGAGCAGCCGCCCCCTTCTTCTGGGCTGTGTTTCGCCCGGGGCGGTATTCTGTTGGCCCATACGATGGCTCGGCTGGCTAGGCGGCCACTCTCAAGGAACTTGTCGAAACCCTGTTGCATGCCGAAGGAGCGGCCCTCCATGCGGCCTGCTTTTTCGCCGTCGGCAAGGCCCTGGCTGTAGCCTCGTTGGTAAAAGTTGTCTTCGAGATTGAGAACATCGTCGAAGGGGTCTGGTGTGGAAGGCATGCTCTTGGGATATTGGGGGGAAGGGTGGTGGAAGTGGTGGTGAGACCAGGGTGGCGATGACAAAGATTGAGGTCGTATATTGTAGGTGGTCAGGGTAGGGAGTCTGACTCAGTGGGGCTTTTGGGTTTGGGGGATATCAAATCGACGTCTTCTCTGTTGGCAAGGGTCCCTCTATTAGGGGTGCACTAACGGAGTAAAAGCCGGGCAATCTTGATGTATAATGTGTGAGAGAACACTGGACGCTGTCTGGTGTTACTTGAGAATAGAGTGTGTTTTCGTACAGGTTGGGGAGTCATTGGCCTGGCACTGCGAGGTTCTGTGAGCTTCCCCGTGGAATTGTGCCGGGAAGGAAAGCCGAGAGGAAAGCAGTCGAGACCCATGGGTTGATTCCAATGCTTGAAAAACGGCAGACCGACGACTAGAGATGGTCCCTTACAATGTTGTCGCACATGTCATTCATGACATCCAGGGCGCTCCATGAACCCTGCATGTCAAAGCGAGATCGCGTGGCTGCCCCTCCTTCAATTGGAGGAGGGGCTGGGTTTTCCGCACCAAAAAATTGACCCCTCCATTTCCACGCCGCGCAGAGCCCAGACCTCACGTCGGATGACTCAGTCAGTAGTTACGTGCTTTGCCTCCTCCTACGTGCTCGAATATTTAACAATCGCCACACCCCATTGCCATTGAGAGCGACAAGCCGCATTTCCTCGCCCATACAACCTGCTGCAGAAAGATTTGGGGACGAAAAGAATTGACATGCCGGTTGATAATCCCATCCTGCCCGTCGAGGGCAAGAGGAACATCCTCATCACCAGTGCTCTGCCTTACGTCAACAATGTCCCTCATCTGGGCAACATTGTGGGCAGCGTGCTAAGTGCCGATGTCTTCTCGCGATATAGCAAGCTTCGCGATCGCCCGACCCTCTACATTTGCGGAACAGACGAGTACGGCACTGCCACGGAGACGAAAGCGCTGGAGACGGGCCAGACCCCCCAGCAGCTGTGTGACGAGTTCCACGTCAAGCACAAGGAGGTCTACGACTGGTTTGAGATTGGCTTCGATCACTTCGGCCGCACCACCACCCAGAAGCAGACAGAGATTGTCCAGGACATTTTCTTAAAACTACACGAGAACGGATTCCTGGAGGAACGTACCACGACGCAGCCGTACTGTGAGAAGCATGATGGCTACCTGGCCGATCGATTCGTCGAGGGAACCTGCCCCAAGTGTGGCTATGATGATGCCAGAGGTGACCAGTGCGACAAGTGCGGAGGGCTTTTGGACCCCTTTGAGTTGATCAACCCCCGGTGCAAGGTTGATGGCGCTCAACCCATCCCTCGCGATACCAAGCACATCTTTTTGAAGCTCGACATGCTTCAGTCCGACATCGAAAAGTGGTTTGAGGAGGCGCACAAGAAGTACGGATGGCCGCAGAATGGCGTCGGCATTACCCAGTCTTGGTTGACCAAGGGCCTCGAGGGCCGCAGTATCACCAGAGATCTGAAGTGGGGTGTCCCGATCCCGCTGCCCGGATATGAGAAGAAGGTCATCTACGTGTGGTTCGACGCCTGTATCGGATACCCCTCCATCACGGCCAACTACACGGATGAGTGGGAGAAGTGGTGGAAGAACCCAGACAACGTTACGCTGTACCAGTTCATGGGCAAGGACAATGTGCCCTTCCACACTGTCATTTTCCCTGGTTCAGAAATCGGAACCGGCTACAAGTGGACCATGCTAAACCACCTGTCAACTACCGAGTACCTCAACTACGAGAACGGCAAATTCTCCAAGTCGAGAGGTGTCGGCGTGTTTGGAAACCAGGTGAAGGATATCGGCATCTCCCCGTCCGTCTGGAGATACTACCTCTTGTCAAACCGTCCCGAATCTGGAGACACTCAGTTTGAGTGGCAGAACTTTGCCCTCGCCAACAACAGCGAGCTGCTCGCCAACTTTGGCAACTTTGTCAACCGTATTGTCAAGTTTGTCAATGCCAAATGCGACGGCACCATTCCCGAATACTCCGCCACCTATACCGACGACACTTTCGACTTTGCCGGGTGGATCCTTCGTGTCAATGCCCTCCTGTCCGAGTATGTCGACCTCATGGAGAAGGTCCACATTCGTGCCGGTGTGAAGAAGCTCATGGAGATTAGCACCGAGGGCAACACCTTGCTGCAGTACAGACTGGACAACACCAACTTGGTTGAGAAGCCCGAGAGAACCAAGACTGTGATTGGTCTCGCCCTCAACCTGTGCCACCTGCTGGCTTCTCTTGCGTCGCCGTACATGCCCTCGACATCAGAGTCTATCTGCAAACAGCTAAACACCACTCTTGCGTTCATCCCTGACGTCTGGGACCCTGAGATTCTCAAGTCTGGCCACAAGATTGGCAAAGCTGCCTACCTATTTACTCGTATCGACGACAAGAAGGTTGCCGAATGGAAGACGGCGTATGGAGGCAGTGCCGAGTCTCGTGCTGCGGAAGAGGCTGCCAAGAGGAAGAAGCAGGAAGAAAAGGAGAAAAAGAAGGCGAGAAAGGCGGTCAAGGCTGCGGGGGGCACCCAGGCCACTACTGGCGAAAACTCGGCGTCAAAGGAGGAGAAGAAGAAAGAGGATGGAGCTGCTGTGCCTCCTGCTGCGGGTGATACGAAGGACTTGCCTATCCGGGTCAAGCCTGACGGGCAGTAGACAAAGATTAGAGTTTAGACGGTGTTGTATGATGTGTGGTTATTCGAGATGCCATTTTGGAAGGGCTATGGTCTGGGGACGGCGACGACGGCATGAAAGGCTTTTGGAATGAGGCATGAAGCGAGAGGGCATGGCTGGCGTAGTACAGAGATATAGCAATCATGTCATAGTGATAGACTTGGTGTGCCAAAGAGAAACGATTTTTCTTTTTCTTTTCTTTTAAATCAATGACTATACCGATTTAGAGTGAAATGTTTGTCGTGGATGGACGGTGGCGCCTTGGCTAGAAAGTGCAAAATGCGACTACCTTTGAAAGTGGCATCTATGAAGTGCACTAAAATGAAAATGGTGCACACTAAAATATAGGAAAAATGCATTCCCAATCTACTATGCTTACTGTAGATTAGCCACGAGTTAAAAAAAACTTACTCGAGGCACGCTATTACAGTGCACTGTTTTTTACTCCTCGATATATAGGAAAGCTTATATATAACCCCTAACTTAATTCGGAGAGCGCTTACTACTATATATGTAAAAGTATAAGTATTTCAATTATAGCAAAGAAAGGGTATTTTTATTATATTCTTTGAGTAAGCACTTGTTTTTAAAAGATGCTATTATACATCAAGTATTGTCAAGCAAGAATACCAGACAGCAATTTCTTTCCTTTCCTTTCCTTTTCATCTGTTGGCGGCTTTTGTTTCTCGCCAAGGGTGCCACCGCAAGACCGAGTTCGCGGCCCCACATATCCCACCGCCGCCTCCATGAGGGGCAACAACTCCCCAAGCTCCGGCGTCGTGTGCCATCTACAACTCCAAAAAAACTTCGTCACACCACCCGCAGACACACCCGCGCACCGTCGGCCATCGCCTCAATCGATCTTGCGCGCGCCACTTCTCCCCCGATACCCTCGCCCTCCACAGCTACAGCGCATCTCCTCCCTTTTGGAACAACCAGGGCCAACAGAGCGTCCACAATGGACATCCGTGTCCTCAGCAGCGCGGACCTCCCGCTCATCCAGCACGCGAACCTGGAGAACCTCCCCGAAAACTACTTCCTCAAATACTACCTGTACCATGCGCTGTCATGGCCGCAACTAAGCTACGTCGCCGTGGACGTGAGCCGGCCGCCCAAGGGGCCCTACGACTACCCCAAGATTGTGGGCTACGTGCTGGCCAAGATGGAGGAGGAGCCGACCGACGGCGTGCAGCACGGCCACATCACGAGCTTGAGCGTCATGAGGACACACCGGCGGCTGGGCATTGCGGAGAAGCTCATGAGGCAGAGCCGTATGTTGTCTTGGGCCTTGAACCCCGTCTCTGCTGGGACCTTTGGCTTTGCGCAGTTTCTTTTACGAGGACTCGGCTAACATGTAACGTGGTGCAGAACAGGCAATGGTCGAAACCTTCCAGGCAAGGTACGTCTCGCTGCACGTGCGCGTCTCCAACGTCGCCGCTCGCCATCTGTACGAGGACACGCTGGGCTTCAAGAACGAAAAGGTGGAGGCAAAGTACTACGCCGACGGGGAAGATGCGTTTTGCATGCGTCTGGACCTGGACGAGATTAAGAGGCAGCTTGACGACGCGGAGAGGGAGACCAACGGCACGGACGGGGTGGACGAGGGCGAGGCCGTGGGCGAGGTTGGGCGGGATCCGGCGAAGAACAAGGATGACAAGGAGGGGAGGAAGATCAAGGTCGCGGTGGGGAGGAGTTTAGGTGTAGGCGCGTTGGTGGAGAAGGATGAGAGCAAGCATTAGAATTGGGGGGAGATGGTGGAATGGGCCGAGGATAGATATACCGGTGCATGAGATGAATGGCTTTCTCACTAAGTGGATAGATAAAATACGAGTGCAACCAAGGTGCTATGGATAGTTGGCCAGTGTGGGAGACGGTATACATTGGCAATGGGCTTGAAGTTGTGGTTCGGCGCGGTAATGCGACCAAGTCGGCTTGGACTGATGGACCACGATTCACTTGGCCCAACCTGTGATAAAGGGAAGACGAGACCTGTTGTTGTTTCACAAACACAAGGGACTACGATATTTCGGCAGCTGTCTGTCTCTTTGTTGTGTCTGCCTGGGGACTAGAAGCGCGGACTACACCTGGCGATATATATGAATCTATAAGTATACATGCAGGACTCACTTTGGACTACTTTGGATATATATAGGTGTGCTTATAGACTAATGAAGCCTCGATAGATGTGTCTGAAGGAATTCTTCCTCCGGCTTGCCGTTCTTTGTGTTAAGCGTGGCAGCGGCCATTTCACATCGTGCCGCTTCGTGATACTGGCTTGATACTGTCTTAAGATAAACGTTATGGTTTTTTTGTTCAGAGAACGTCTAATTCCTTCCACCCCACCCAAGTCCAAGCGTGACATGCCACGTTTGTGACTTTATAGCTCGCTTCAGGGGGCACATCTCACTCCGAGCGTTGTTGTTTCAGACCTCCTTCATCATGTTGTTCCGGCAGATGCCGTCAGCTCCTTGGTGTTATCCCACCACAAAGGACATCTTGCCACATGAGGGCTCTGTGAAACAATGTCAAGAATGGCTTTGGGAGAAGACACTCAGGGGCGGGCGAAGCAGGGCACCACCGGGACGATCGGGTCCCGACTCTTTCTTGCAGGACATGACCTCTTTGATGGGACGGACTCCTGGAATATGGGGTCATGTGGCTATGGAGGTAAAAAGACCTGGCTTTGGATGTACCATGAAAAGGGGGACGCTTGGATCGCTGGGACGTTTCGCAGCCGGGCCGTCCCCGTCATGGACCAACTCTCCCTGTGACCTGACAAAGCGGACGGAGCTTGTTGACACGGTGTTTTGGACGAGTTTGCGGGAATGTACGTCCCAGTAGCTGCAGGTCCAGGGAGCTCGTGCACTTGTTATGGCGACAAAGAGCGCTTGGGCTTCCCTGCGTGCGGGCCTGGATGCATAATGGGCCTGGTGACAGGTCATAAGAGCAAGATATTGCTGAACAGATGTCCTGTCCCCCTTTGTATGTATGTGTGTTCGCGCTCCCCTGGTCTGGGATGTGTGTAGATGACCACTGACCTTGGTCAATGTGTTGGTAGTCTCTGGGAACTCGGTGGCCGAGAGGGCTGCAGGCATAAAAGCGAGGCCTTAGGCCTTTTGCTCTCCTTTTCTCCTGTCTGGTCTGAGCATCTCGTGTCACCATCTCCATCACTCCATCATAGTCTACAAAATCATCATGTCCTCGGACATTTCCCCCCAAACCGGGCCTGCCCAGAGGACGAACACGACCGATATATTTGCGCTTCGCACAACCAACGAAGTCTAATAGAAAATAACTCAGAGCGCCCCGATACGGATATGCTACGCCCAGGGCGACACCATTACAACAATGTGAGACGAGCGGATCTTTTATCCATGGCCCGGCGCCAAACTTATTCATCGGGCCGGCTCCGACGCCAAAAGCCTTTACCCTCTTGATACACCAAACTTCCGTCATTTCCGCCGCATACCAAGGGGTTCTTATCGGGGAAGACGAAGAATGACATGCATGGCGCAAGGTTCCCCTTATCCTGGCTTGCTAGGAGGCCTACTCGAGGCGAAACATGGGCCGAATTTCGCCGTCCAGACGAGAGACTAGACAATACCATGTATATCAACGTAGATATTTGCTGCAGCATACCTGTGAGTACTATTGCAAGCTAATTTGCCATGCGCACAATGAACCAGTAACAATAGAAGCGTGATCCCGGCTACGCCGACACATTCGGCATCTTTTGGCATGCGCGCGAGCACGAGGGTGATGCTCCGACCGGAGGAAAGCATCTACGAGAATATATGAGAGAGCAGGAAGAAGCTTCTAGAGGATGTAGAGCCGTCTGTGAATGGACCGAGAAACAAGCACCGCCAGCCATCGTGAGCAGCGGAAACGCTATCCACGGAAATGGGACTGCTCCTTTCGTCTTGAGCGAGCAACCTAGGCGGACGGATTGCCTACCTGGCGTCTAGTTCGATATCATGGAAGATATGGACGAGGAACTTCATCTCCAACGCCGAAAGCTCGGTTCACAAACTTGGACATGCGCGCGAGCACGAGGGGGATGCTTCGACCGGAGAGCGTCTACAATAATACATGAGGGAAAAGGAAACACCTTCTTATCCAACTAGACCCGTACCTGGACGTGCTGTTATTGACAATAGCCCGGGTTTCGTGTAAACTGGCGAAGAATATGGAGCATCTTGTGCAGCTTGAACAACTGGACAAGTGCTGGCTTCATCACGGCTCGAGAACTTGCGTCCTGGCATCATTTGCAGAGAAACTAAACAAGGAATTTGATAGGGAATTTTTGAATGGCTCCATTTTTTAGAGTAGTTGACATTTTTATTTTTACTTTTTATTTTTGACTTGTCATTCTGTCTGCCATTTACTTGCTTCCGACTCCATCGCTGGACTTGAACTTGCCCTGATTTCCATCCCAAGCACATCGACATGCAATCAGAATATGATCAATTTAACAGTCTCCATGTGACGTACTATTTTCGGCCGGAATGGTCTGTACGGGCCTTGATTTGAGCAGCGTACCTGCGCCCATGCCTTCAGGCCGTCAGCACCATGCATCGTCGCCTTGCCGAAATTCTGATATGTCATTCTGTCATTTTCGCTTTCGTCTTTCAAGCGCCCATTAGATGAACACAGATTGATTACCTTGAAGTCAGGGAGACGCCCTGGGCACGCGGAGAGCAAAACAAGGCTGCGTAGACTGGAATCCGACAGGTCACTATGCAGAGGATCACCCGGCGTGCCGTCCTTTTGTGTTCCTTGGGAGTTTTGTTTCTAGAACAGGATTTCTGTGAAGATGGAGTAGTAGCTGCTTATGCATGAGTGAATCAGAAGATTCACAGCTGCAGGCAGGATACGGCCCGGTTCCTCGGCCCGTATGAACAAGACAAGGACAAGACAGGAACAAGAACAAGTCTGCCAGAACACTCTCTAATCCCCTCTTCCATGCCAGGCCTTCATGGCTATCAGCAGGTTTCTGGGTTTGCTATGAATATACCTTTGTCGTTGTCTATGAACTTCTGCTCAAAAACTTCTGGTGCGTTGCCTGAGTTCTGTTCAGGTTTTATTGCGGCACTTGCAACTATAAATGCCCTCCTCACCCGCCGACCTCCTTGGGTTTTTTTCTCATCATCATCGCCATTGTTGTATGATCAACACCTTTTTCTTATTGAGAAACCCCTTGCCTCACGTGGCTTATCCCAAGACATCAAGACATACACGAGCATCAACAACCGGCATCATGAGCGGCGCGTTTCAAGTTACAGGAATTCAACACCCAGCGAAGAAATGGGTGGAAGATTTCGGTGAAGGATGGGTGCAGTTTAAGGCAAAAGGCCTTAAAGAATATGGTATGATCTTGGCACATGTCGGTCCGCACGATCCAACGGTGTTCTGGAACAGCATCCGAGTAAAGATAATTACCACATTTGGAATGGCGAACTTCCATGAGTACCTTGACAGTGGCTTCTTGGTTCTCACCGTTAATACGTGGAAGCGTGAGACTCCTCAGGTACGTATCCTCTTCATGCCGGGGTGAATCAAACCGATCCTAACGTTTAAATAGGTCCCTCAAACCTGCCCCCCTCTTTCGTATCTGCAGAAACGGGTGGTGTTTGAAGTTCTCTTCGAGAATAAAGATTTATGGCGCCCAGGTAACTACGTTTAGCTAAATCAGTCTGGTGCTACTCAACGCGACTCGTGTGTGTCCCTCATCGAGTTCACGACTCTTTGCTCGATCACGATACCTCTCGCGATTTATCGCCATGAATGATGGAACCCGGCCACCAAGACCGAAAGAAGACCGACAACCTGATACCTGACGTTGGTTTATCACGCACCACGAGTCTTGTTGCACATGCAATGTTTTCATGCTGTATGGTTGCATTCCGGAAGACACGAAACAAAACGATACGATGATGTGTCAAGGGCGGGATGGTGTTGGAATTGGAGACGGAGTTTACTTGGAGGGAAATAGGACAAGAACTGCAACTGCAGTGCGCTGGATTTATTGTTTCATTGGTTTTGGATTTGTTTTTGTTTTGTGTTTCAATCTTTTTGCAATGTCGGATAATAAGGGTTGTGAGTGCGATTTTACTTGCACTATACGAAGGACGCTGTTGAGGATTTCTTTTGTCAGTTTTTTGCTAGCACTTCAAGAGGAAGATGTCCTCACATTTCTCACAGTCCGTCAATGATGCCTGTTGATATGATGTTACGCGCCATCTTCAGAAGCTATACTTGCTTCCTCACAAAACGCTGTAATTGAACAGCAACTATACCCCTTTATACTCCCGTCGACATGCTCTCTTTCTGATTGTAGTTGTAGCCATCAACTCATGTTTACCTTGTGGAAACCCATACAACATGCACTCATGTGCTATAGATCCGATTTAGTCTCAATTGTAAATGTGGTTATTGTCTGGCTTTTTGGCCGAGCCGCATCTCAACAACCCTGGCGTTCAAGAAAAATCGGACATGTCTAGCTGAGGTCAACAAATCACGTGTAAGACTTGATCAATCCCAGAAACAAGAATTGACCAGGTATAAGTTATAGCTAGAAGAAGCTTGATAGTCTATTCGATCCTGTTTTGTCTCGTATTGTGTGACAAGGGCTTAATAGGGCTTGGAGCTGATGACTCGATTCAAAGATAATCTCGTAGCATGTCAAACGTCCTTGGTTTTCTGGAGAAGGGTAGGGACGAGTGACTACTATATATACACAAGAATAAAAGCAGTGCCCAAGGTTTCCACCGGGTCATGTGTTCAGTCTGTGTAGCTTCGAGGTCCTCTGTCGACGATGCCCCTTTTTGAGTTTCATTGTTGGATCCTAACCGTAAAACATGTTGAGTCGGAGCTCCTCCATGTCCTTTAGCTCCCATATGAGAATCCAGGAGTCTCTTGTTGCATCTTGACCCGTCCCAAGCCATTCCACCTGGTCCATCATGGTCTCCCATCTTGCCCTTTGCGGTTGTCATCGACCTCAAACAGACGATCCGCGAGTAGAGACTCTCGGAGACTTGATCTCGTGGAAGCTGACCCAGAATCCGCCCCGTCCTGGCACAAACACGATAAATCGTCACCCGTGCCTTACAGTCGAGCCCTAGCGTTTCCTGCTCAGCCGGTCCAACATTGGTATCGCGAATGGATCGTCGTTCCCAATGTCACGATCCCGCCGGATCCACCGTCGGCATGATTAGTGTCGATGGAATGAAACTTTATGCTTGCTTGCCGACTTTGAGACGAACCTACCTCCTGAACAGCCGGGGCCTCAAGTCGCCCATCCAAGTCTGTTGAAACAAAGAACTGGGGAGCGGTACTGTACTCTCCGCATTCGTTGGAGTCGAAACGTGGTCAGGCCATGGTAGCCTTTAAGCCGCCAGGCGCAAAGCTCCAAGAAGACGCCTCCGAGAGACCAGACGTCGTACTTTGGGGAGTGTTGATTCTTTGCTCCAGACAAGGAGCACAATAATCGAATCTGCATCCGAGAATAGTACTGGCCGGCATCAAAGGTTTTGTATCATGAATGAAAGCCGGCTAGCCCCAAGTCCCTTAGCATCATGAAGTCAACATCTTGAGTGTAGGACGAGAACCAGAAGATTATATTTTTTGGACGGACATCCCCATGTCTTTGCCAGATTCTGAGACTTCCCGAGTCTTGATTAGATTGCACTACTCCTCGGCCCGTGAATTCGCCTGAAAACCGGGGCCGCACCTAAATATCGCGTAGCTGCCCATCTGCCCAAGTAGATTTGGCGGCTGTGCACTGGTGTTTCCGGATTTTCCTTCCAGGATTCTCCGTGATTGCCGTCTGCCCGTTTGAAAGGAGGTAGGCTTCATCCTCACGCTTAAAACTAGAGGGTGTCTAATGAGATGCCTTTCCTTTCCTTTGGGACTGGTAAGAAAATCTTGTCCAAAGCCAGCTAATTTTTGTCACAACTTCACCGAGGGCAAAGACTACATCATGGTGGAAGTTCTTCCCGGCGTTTATAAAGATAAACTTTTGGCCCATCTCTTGCCACATCCAGGTGTGGAACAAGCAACGTTTTTTGATATTCGTGAATCAGCGCTGGCTGATTTCAAACCCGGCATTTTCCGAGATTGCCGCCAGGCTCCCTCGGTTTGCTTTCTGGGTACTGGGGAGCAGAAAGCAGGAGGACGGGACCAGTGAGAGTCAGGGAGTCCTCCACGAGCAAAGTCTTGGAAAAAGCCTCAAGCTGCCCATGTATATTAGAATGGCAAGAATTCGTTGTCAAACACCGGTCTCCTAGACCTTGGACCACAGCAGCTCATCTGTATCTTGACTATACTTTTCCTTCATCAACGCCGTCATGGCTGTCTAATACTCCGTACTTTCAACACAATTTTACTACCAATCTCGCGTACTGGGATAGCCGAGTCAGTTCCTCAAAATCAGGGCAGAGTAATCCATTATGGACAGAATTTTCCACAGCTCATGGCTGTCCGTCATCACACTCAGCTACGACCAAATTACAATACAGCTCTCCTCCCCCCGCTTCGTCGTCTTGCCGCCTGGGTGGCAACCGTCGGAACTGGCAAGCCTCAAAATGTCGACTTTCCCCCTTTATATGCAGGCCCCCGTTCCCTGAGGGAGCGCGACGAGCCATCACCCAACCCATCCGTTCCCTCTTGGGCTATTTAAAACACTAGCTCCTGGCGTCCTGATTCGATGGCGTGTACAGAAATAAATCAGGGGCGGGGAGAGCCACCAGCTTCATGCGTCGCCGTCCCCATGATGCGATCTAATTGGGAAGCGGTCGTCCGTTTCGGAGCAAACAAGGATATGGACGGGTGCGAATCACCCGGCCGCACGGCCTCAGGCGCTTGCCTAAACGGGACTGCGGGTCCATTTAGCCACCGAACCAACGCGGCGTGGCTCGGCGTGGGGTCGCATCATCTCATCTCCCTTCCGGGTCCCACTCGGCTGGGCGTTGGAAATTTGACACATGGAGTTGGCCGAATGGGGGTCTCGGTCCAAAGTCTGGTAGCATGAGTGTGTATATTAACGCAACCTGGCCCTGTTTCAAAACACTCCAAGTATCCCATGGTGGCGCGCGACTTGCGAGGGACCGAAGGGAGTGGTCTGCGATGAGGCCACAAGAGCTTCATCATGAGGTGAGATTATTGGTGCGGTATTCGTGATGTGGTGCCTCACACGTCTGGTGACGGTGCGGGCCCAACACAATGACATGCTCCCATTCCCATCTCAACTCATCTTATGGTAGCTCATTTTACCCTTATCCACGTCCATGTAAAACGTGTTGTTGTACAATTCTATTGCCTTGTTGCAGAAAACGGCTGTCTGGGCAAGGAGGTGCTGCGGGGCGGGGTTGTTGACCTACCAGACGGACGGGCCTGGACCGGGCTTACACCGGCTATTTACATTTCAGGTGAGAGGGGATTTACCGAGGAGAAAGGGGACAAGTTTACCCAGCCATGACTTCCGGTGATGCTTATGCTTATGTCAGGCGCGGCCAGGGCAAGAGGTCAGCTGGGAAGGCACACCCGCTCGCGGAGCAGGTTCTCGGTGGTGGGGCGTGGTGGGGTGTAGCAGTGTCAAAAGTGCAAAGGTGGGGTTCTGCAGCTGTCCTAGAGCTTAACGTTGATTGCCCGCACCTTCCTCGTAAGGAATCAACTACGAGTTTGACACTCTGTACCTTGATAGGTTGGCTGGGACTGCCGCGGTAATCATGTGTGGTGCTTAATTTATGCCGCCATCCATCATCCAAATCATGTGATGAATCCCCGGACGTGCTCTTCTATGTACGGAGTAAAAAATAAAGATCGACAACATGGTGTCTGGTTCCTTGATCTCACGTTACATTCGTGACGTGTGGTGGCTTTTGGCACCTCTTGGCAACGGCTTTAGCATGATGCCGGCACCTTGCCTGCGCCGAGCTGGCACCGTCCCTTCTCCCTTCTCCCTTCTCCCTTCACCGTCAACTGGTCCCTTGGCCGTGTGAAGGGACACTGTGATGGAACCACGTCCACTTTTGACACTGCAACTAGCGGCCCACCACGGATCGATTTGACACAATACAACCCCTGAATGGGGTTAATTAGCCCTGGCTAATTACGGAGTACCCAATTCTAATTCAACCAGATCATCAAGTCACCTACCAGTACATGGAAAGAAGAACAAGATGACACACAAGCCAAAGCCCTTTCTCACAACACTTGATCCCCGAATTCTCTTGGCTTTGAAATGGCAAGGATAGCGCGGCTATCAAACTTGTCTGTCGACAGACATAAAAGTCCTTGGTATCCTCGACCATGGCATCCCAAGGTGTTTGTTTGTCAACCGAGGCAAGAGACGTTCACTCTTTTTCATTCTTTTTTTTTTTTTTGCATTTTTCCTGTACCAAGGCTAGTCCTTGTGTTGCACTTGTACTCTCATTCTGTAAGTTGTACCGCCTTGGTCCAGGCGTGACAAGCGAGCCTGTATCGCCTTGGGTGCCTTGGATGTATCATGATTCTTGTACATGTTATTCGCAATGCTAACAATGCTCGTCTTTATAGTACATTCCTTCAAACAACAACCTTTTGTGTAAAGGTTTTCCAATCGTCTGTCTCGACAACACTACTCTCATTCTCGCACTTGACACTCTGGTTTCCGAGTCTTTCGTCTGGTTTACTTAGATTCGCACCGGCTCCTCTCTTCCCAAAATGTTGAACAAGTTTATCCTGGCCGGCCTGGTCGCCTCTGCCAGCGCACACATAAAAATGACCAGCCCTTCCCCCTTCGACAATGAAAACTTGAGCAACGGCCCCATGGAGAAGGATGGTAGCAATTTCCCCTGCAAAAATGCCAACTACCGTAACCGCCCAGTTAAAGAAAACGTCTACGCCCAGGGCAGCACCCAGACGCTCGAGTTCCTGGGTTCTGCCGTCCACGCCGGCGGCTCATGCCAAGTCTCCATCACAACCGACCCGAGCCCCAACAAGGACACCGTGTGGAAGGTCATCAAGTCGATTGAAGGCGGCTGCCCTGCCAAAGATCAAACGGGCAACCTCGAGGGCGGATCCGCGACAGGCAAAGTCCCTTATACGTATGATTTCAAGATTCATGAGCAGATCGGCGCCGGCAACTACACCCTCGCCTGGACCTGGTTCAATAAGATCGGCAACCGAGAAATGTACATGAACTGTGCCCCCATCAGCGTGACTGGTTCCGGCGGCTCCCCGAACTATCTGGACACCCTGCCGGACATGTTTAAGGCCAATATTGGCAACGGCTGCGGCGTCCCAGAAGGCACCGATGTCCAGTTCCCCGATCCGGGCCAGGACGTCGACCAGTTTGGCCTCAAGACCAAGTCGGCTTTGGGGGCGCCCACGGGTAACTGCAAGACGGGCGGTACTCGCCCTACATCTATAAATACGTCTGCCACCTCACAGCCAACCTCCGGGAGCTCACCGCCAACCTCTGCCTCCTCAAAGCCGACCTCTGCCGTCTCAAAGCCGACGTCGGCCCCCCGACCGACAACAGGCACCGCCAGTCGCCCGCAGCCTACAAACACAAACACGCCTGGCGGCCCACGACCGACGACCGGCACCCCTACTCGCCCGCGGCCTTCATGCTCAAAGCGGCCTGGTGGCTCAAACTCGACGCTTGTGCCCCAACCGACGAGACCTGCTGGTGACAGCACTGTCTCCGTGAGCCAAGACGAGACCAAGGTTCCCGCACACAGCCCTACCCCCAGCACCGAGGCCGGCCCTGCTCCCACCCCGGGCACGGACGGCGCCTTCGCTCCCGGCACTAAATGCGAAACGGATGGCTGGTGGAACTGCGTTGGCGGAAAGTCTTTCCAGCGTTGCGCCAACCATAAGTGGTCCGAGACGCTGACAGTGACTGAGGGCATGAAATGTACTCCCGGAACAGGGGAAAATATCGAAATGTCTGCCGCCCAGCCCGATCTCAGCCCGTGCGATATTCGTCGTCGTCGACGCCTCCGACGGCACGCTTTTTAAGCGGGCTGTGCGACAGTCCCTAGCGGGAACGGGCGAATACCCATTTGATGGTACTTGCCGATGTTGGGGGAAAGAAATGTGACTGTAGTATCTTGGGGCTATGGGTTAGCATGGACATTATCATCTTCAAGTTATATATTCGTTGAAAAGGGGGGGGTTTGTTCAATATCACTTCAATACAAGTACATTCAAAGTGGACCAAGTCCCACTTGCCCGTGACGTGCTGCGAAATAATAGCCTGCGCCGGGAGCACAGACTGCTCGGTCCGTGCGAGAGTGCAGCCGAAGATGAGGATTTGCTGGTGGTGATTATTGTTAGTTGGCCCATATGTACATGGAGCTGCACGTGGCTTTGGTTGAACTTGACGTCCGGGCCTGAATGCCAGGGGCGTGCCGCTCGGACAAGGTGCTTGCGCGCGCGAGCCAAGCGAAATGGCCCGGCCCGCAGTTAGCGTTGTCGTTTAATCTCGACGATGCATCTAACCCAGTCCGGCTCTTGGGCTCCACTATGCTAACTTGACATCGGGACAACAATCAAATTAATAGTAGTACTACTTTTAAATTCTAACCGCCATGAGTCATAACCCATACGGCTCCTCAACCAGGGAGCTCTAATGAAAAAAAGCCTTTAAAAAAAGTCGTCGAAAAGCTGACTGATGACTGATAGACCATACCAGTCTGCTTTGTTCTAATGTCGCAAAATGCAGCGCTTTCCTTTACAAGGCAGTGACGGAAACCTTGACAGGTCTTGTCGGTTTTTTCGGGCCATCTAGCGACATACTTATCTAGCACATGTTGTCAAACGCAACGAAAAAGCAGCTATTGGAACTTGTTGAGCCGTATACGAAAGGTGAACAGGGTAGTCTATTCAGTGCTGGGCTTGATAATTTCCTATATTCCATGTACGAGTATATTGCCCGCTCGGGGACTTCACCTTTACCTTGTCGCGACGCATCTTTCTCCAGGCGACCACTGTTGCACGGAAGGGCCCAACAACAACGAGGCCCAACAACGGGGCCTCTCCGATAAAGGACCTAGAGGTTACACAGACTGAACACATGACCGGGCAGAGGCCCTAGGCACAGACGTTCCCTTTATATAGTGGTCACTCGTCCCTCTCTTCCTCCTACAAAACCAAGGACCTTTGACACCCTTCGAGATCAACTTCACAAATCAAGTCTTTTTCTCTAGGCCTTCTATTAAACCCTTGTCACAGCCATCAAGGCGAACCTGGATATACCAGCCCGGTCGTATTTATCGTCCTGCCTGGGCCCGCTATCGCACGCGTCGGGTATTACCCCAATCTCTTGTGGCATTCCGCCCTCGCACGCAGCTAGCTGCACCCGGCACTGTTATTTGCCTCCCGTAGGGTCGATAAATGAAGGTCAGTCTTTTCAAGATCTTGAGTCAATCATCAACCATGTGAGTCATTGCAAAGATGCCTGATAGAGCCCATAGGTTACACGGAAAAGGCCCAACGGATCGTGAAGCCCAACAGAGGGGCTTCGCCGACAAACGACCCGTTGGTTACACAGATTGAACACGTGCCCGGGCAAGAGTCCTAGGCACAGCCGTTCCCTTCATGTATATATAGTGGCCACTGTTCCCTTCCTTCCTGTTGGAAAACCAAAGACCTTTGACACCCTACTCGGTTACCTTTGAATTGAATCCTTTCCAAGCCTGCTATTTACCCTTGTCACACTATAGCATATGGCCTTGTGTGAGTCACCCACATCATTCTGAATAGTACAAATGACATGAATACTAATCCCCCCTGCTAGGCGAATGTGAAAATGTTCAATACAAGGCTTGGAGCAAAGACTCAATTTCAAAGTTAATCTCAAAGGGTGTCAAAGGTCCTTGGTTTTCTAAGAGGAAGGGGGGGATAAAAGAATATATATACATGAAGGGAACGTCTGTGCCTATAGCTTCTGCATGGACGTGTGTTCAGCCTATGTAACCTTGAGGTCCCTTTATCAGTGAAGCCCCTCTGTTGGGCTTCGTTGTTGGGCCGCCATTACTGTGTGACAGCAAATCCATCCGCTTGGGTGGTGGGACGCTGAGAAGGAGGCCTATTCTCGTCTGTGCGCAGATGAGCATATACATATGCAAGGGCATATTGATATCATCTACCAGCTTGCCAACTATGTGGTCTGGTCTTTAAAGAGTACTATTAGTACAGGGCAGCATGTCATACTCCACGGCCGCCTGAACCAACTTCATGCACCTTGTCTTCTTGAGCATGAGCACTCCGTAGCTGTCTTGAAAGCATCTAGTGGCCGCAGATGCCGAATTCGTCTCTACAACCACTAAAAAGGCCCTCTACGCCAACTTTAGAGCCGGAGACGGAGAGGAGATGACGCGCCGCCGCAGCTAAAAGCCGCCACTTGTCCTTGTGTTCTTTCCACCCCTTCTGTAAAAAGTCTCGAGGCTTTACAATAGACACGTCAAACCGTATTTGCCGAGTCTCGAGCCATCGTTCAAGCTTGGAGGTAGGGATTGCCGAGCCGCCCTCCGCCTTCTTTGCCATATTCATCGAGACGGCGTTCCATTGCGCAACAGAGACTCCCTGAGAACGCTCATCTAGTCTTGGTTAGATCGGAGCTGGGTTATAGCATTCCATGTTGCTGGCTCAGGCTACTCTACTTTAAAATCCTTCTTAGCTTCAGCTATATTCCCTTAAACATCGTGGTCCTTTAGTCGCCAGGAGAAATTGTGGCAACACGAGCTGGGGCCATGCAAAGAGCGCACACGAAACCCCGAGGCCAAAATTGCCAGCTACGTGATGAGCTGTAGTTGCGGATTGTAAGCTGACTTCGGTACCAGGACGTGCCACCCCGACCGTTGACGTCGAGTAGACCCGGCCCAAGTCTTGAGCCGGGCAGAACTTGACCCTTGACAGCGTGATTGCTCTCTGCTATCACGGGGGAAAGAGCTCGCTGGGTAAAACTAGACACTTCAACAGCAATTTGTCGCCTGGCATCAAAATAACGTGCCCTCGGTGTGCAGCAGTCCCACGACATTTCACGCCCCTGCAGCAGCTCCAGACAATCGCCATGCGGAAACACAAATCAGCCAATCCTCCGACGCAAAACGACGCAGGCCAAGAGTCCAGGGCTCCATTTCTCTGCATTCAAGAAATATAATTACTACGTCATCATTCTAAAACTACATAAAGAGAACAGAGGTGCCGAATGCCGACCAAACACCATCTGAAAAAACTCATCATCATTACGCTCATCGTCATTCATTCATACACCTACTCAGCCAACTCCCGCGCATAAGCCTCATCCGCCTCCATCCTCACAGCCTCCAACTTGTCCGTCAGGGCCTCCATCTCCTTTTCCACTGCGCCCCTGCCCTCCTCCGCACCCGCCGCCTTGGCGGCCAGCTTGGCGATCTCGGCCTCGATCTGTTCCGCGGCCTTGTACTTGGCTGCGGCCACGGCCCCCGGGGGAGCAACGTGTGATGAGGTGCCAGACTCGTGGCCGTCTTCGGGCCACGCGCCGGGCGCCTCGCGCGGGTTTCCGCCAACGGCCGGACCCCATGGTCCGTTGACGCCGCAGCCTCTGCCGCCCCTGCCCCAGCCGCCCCAACTGCCCCATCCTCCACGGCCAAATGGCCCTCCTCCCCTAGGCCCTCCAAAGGCGCCGCGGTGGCCGAATGGCCCTCGCTCGCCGAGAGGCCCGTCCGGGCCGAAGAAGAAGGAACTTCTCTGGGATGGACCGGTACAGCCCCGTGGCCAATTCGGAGTCCACGGAGGAGGGTTCGGAGCCGCAGTAGGGCCCGGCGGTGCGGGCGGCGCCGGCGGCGCCGGGGGAATAGGAGGTACTGGCGGCGGCTGCACATGGAATGGTCCTCCATGTCTTCTATAATCCTTGTGAGCCCGTCTCATTTCTCGTCTCTGGTTTCGATGCTCCCTCTTCTCCGCTCTGCGCTGCATCCGCCGCTCTCGTCGGTAGGCCTTTCGAGTTTGTCTCTGGGCCTTTTTGATGGACTTCCAGCTCGCTTGGAGACCCTTGATTTGCCCCTTGAGTGCCCTGCGGTTGAAGTTCGGATCTGCAGGTCCCTTTGGGACGGCTTTCAACTCTGCTTTCAGGGCTCGAATGTCGCTCTTGGTGCGTACCTGGCCGGGGTGCGATGTCCAGTCCTGGAGCCGTTCGGCGTATAGTGGAAGCTGGTGGTCCTTGATGTCGTCGTAGTCGGGGAGGGAGCCAATCGACGACTCGGAGCTGCTGGAGGAATCGGAGGAAGTTGATGAGACGGAGTGGGACCGGTCGTGTCCGTCTTTGCGGTCTGGATACCACCTTCTGCCGCGGTCCTCGGAGTGTTGGCCTTCACGGTGGTCGTGCCAATGGTGACGTCCGTGGTGCCTGTCGTGATGCCTGTCGTGATGCCTGTCGTGATGCCTGTCGTGATGCCTGTCATGACCACCGTGGCGGAAATCACGGAAATCGTGACGATGGTGATCCCATCCTGGGCGGCCGCCGAATGCCCACGACGGACCTGCTGGGCCTGCTGGGCCGGTCGGCCCGCTTGGCCCGGCAAAGCTTCGTTGCTGCGGTGCCGCTGTTCCCAAAGGCTGGTTATTATTGCCCATGGAGATGCCTTCATTATTCACAATGAGGCCGTTGATCTTGATGCCATTGCTGTCCAGGACTACAGTGTCCCCGTATCGGATTCCGTCGCTCCCAATGGAGAGCTTGCCGAATATAGAAGAATTGTTCTCTCTCTGTTGCTCAGGAGCCTCCGGCTCCGCCGTCCAAGCACCTGGTATTCTCGCCTCTGGGTCAAGCCTCACACTCATCCCCCTCGGCCCAAAGAAGCCATCATTCCACTGCTGGACAGTCGCCTCAATCTCCGGCCTACTCCTCGTGGTGGCCGCCCCGTTCTCCCGCATCTGCTCCAATTGCGCTTCTGCCTGAGACCTCCCGCTCGTCAGAGCATCACCACTCCTCCCCTCGCTCCTCAGCTTCCTCTCGATCACCGCTTCATTGCCCCTGGTCGTGTGATCAGGCAGCAGAAAGTTCACAAAGGTCGCCCAGTCCTGCGGCGTGACATCCCTCGCAGCCCAGTCGTTCTGATACGGCAAGTCATCTGGAAGAGAGGTACTTTCCACCCTGACAGTGTGAACGAGCGTCTCTGTGGGAGGATTGGCGGGCGGCGGTCGTGAGTCAAAGTAAACTGTGGCGCCGGGCTGCTCTGCAGATTGCCGGGGCTCCAGATGTGTATTCGACGATGTGCGAGGTGTCAAGGGAGGCGTGTAGACAACCTCCCCTGTGGACGAGGCATCGTCCAGAGGCGTGAGGCCGGTGTGGGAGGTGGAGGATGCGGCGGATCGAGGGCCACCCGAGTTGGAGTAGATGTCTGTTTCCGTGTATGGCGGGGGAGGGGCCTCCGCATCGTCGACATTGACGTGCAAATTATTCATGTTCGCATTCATCGCTAGGCGACGTTTTTGTCCCATGCGAGTCCTGTCCTTGTCTTGAGAGGATTTGAGTTGTTCGGTCGCTTGTTGTTCAAATGGATGCGAGGCTAAGTTTGCGTCTGCGGGGCAGCTGATGAAGGCGTCTGGTTCTCTCCGCGCTTCGGATAGTGTTGCCGACTCCGACGAAGCCGCTCACTGCCAGCTGATGGCGCCGCACGTGAGCGAACAAGAACAGAGTGCCCCGTTTCTGTCGCACGGATGAGGACACCGTCAAAGCAACGCCGGGGTCCAAAAAGGTAGCGGGTGTTTGATGAGTGGCAGATGGTCAAGGTGCAGAATGGCGAGGTCACCTCGGCATTATCTATAAGAATACAAATACGTGGTCTCTTCTTCTCGGAACTCCGTACAGACTAGTTGGAATTGCCGCCAGTGGCTGCCTCAAACAAAAGGGAGCTGCAAATCAAGCTATGGTACAAGACGCCATACAATAGATAATCGACAGCTTGCGGCTCCGAGCACACACAACCCCAACGGGCGTCGCAGCCACAGCCTGGACGACTTACGTCTCCCCGGTGCTTCCACCCGCTGACCGTCAGATTGACCGCGTCTGCCTCATCGTCAGCCTGTCCCAAAAAGTGCATTGCCGTTGACTGCGAGAGAATCAGATTGGTGGACACAACAGCCCAACTCCACCAGAGTTCCAGTCTATCGCACTCGCTTTCGCAGGGCTGGGTCCACCATCGGGCCCAGCCTGTGAACCTGCATCCGTCCCCCCAATGGTAGCCTTGCGTTCAAATGTTGCCTGTGTGTGTGGTGACGCGGCCCGCTGGAGGTCCCTGCAACCCTTTATCGACCATCCCCCAGCCCGAATCCTTGACCTATGACACAATTTGCAGGCCAAGTCGTCATCAAGTCACTACTGCGAATGGTTTATTCCATATCCAAACCATAGGCGAGCGTAGTTGTGCCCCTTCTTTTTTCGTCCTGGATGAGATCATCCATCATTACCCTCACACAGAACTCGTTGACGTTGCGCTGGGCGAAGTCGGAGGCAAGCAGTTGCCTTCGACTATCATCGATCGGATGCGTCTCCGAGATGAAAATCAGCATCTTCTTGCTTGTAGTGATCTGCGATCAAGCTAGCAAGGTGATCGCGCGAGTGTACTCCCCTGCAAACCCAAGTTGGGTGTTGTTAGTTACCAATCCACGTTGTTAACTGCAAGATGACGTGGGTTGCCAAGGTACCACTTACAAGTTGGTAATATATGTGTCAATAAACTCGGCCGGTACCAATTCCGTTACGGGGCTTCGGATTCCCACATTGTTGACCATGCTTCCATCGGCAAAACTGACAAAGCTTGAGGAGTCTCCCCACTCAATAAGAGCGTCTTCGTCGAATGGATTCACTGGGCTCAGCTTATACACACCAGCCAACACGACAACAGCATTGCCTTGTTCGCGGGCGGCCCTGGCGATAGCTGCAGCGCCGGCGTCTGTGACTGCACCTCCATTGGCAACAATGGTCCTCGCGCCGAGAATCACTTTGTTGACCCTTGACATGTAGGCCATGGAACCAGAGTTCATGACGTTGATGACAGTGATGCCGGCAGTCGACAGTTTCTTGCGGAAGGCAGCGTGCTGTACTTGCTCAGTTTGCTTCCGTAGAGGCTCCGTCACGATCAGGACCGTAAATTTTCTCTTGGAGGCCGCTCGAAGGACGAAGCGCTCAACTGTGGGCGAAGGCTGGTGAACCAAGATGTGGTCGCCTGGGTGAATCTGCACCTCGGCATGGGCAGCGATCTGGTCATCCACCTGACTAATTTCGTCCTTGATCTCCTCGATTCCGTCAATGACCTCGGAACGCAGGGCATGGACTTGGCTGCTGGTCTGGTATGCAACACGTGTAGGCGTCGAAGTGCCGGAATGTCGGTGCGGCGAGCTGAAGCCATCAATATTGGAAGGGGGGGAAGCCGAAATCAGATGGAAGAGAGATTTCGGGACATTGACTGAGCTATATGACGGGACCGGTCCGGGTCTCGTTGGGGCCACAGCTGGGTTGGAGACTACCTCTCCAGCCGAGTCTTGTTTTGTACGTGTCGACGGAGGAGACTGGACAAGGGGGAGGTGTGTGGGATGTTCGCCCTGGGGAGTCAAGGGAGCCTCGCTCTGGGTCTCGCTGGAGGGTTCATTCCGATCTTCTGCGGCCTCGTCACGGATGAGGGCGAGAACCCGTCGCACAATATTGCCAATGACTAGCTCTTTTGGTTGTGCCTCGACCAGGCGTCGACCAATGCGCGTGATATTATCAATGAGGCCGTCGACGTCTTGCCATCTCGATCGAGCAACGACTTGTAAAAGAATATGGGCAGTGGCCACGGCACAGGGCTCAGATCCACGGATCTGTCTTCTCTTGAGCAGGCTGCGTGGTATTGTTAGCGTTTGTGTTTGAACCAGTTCCCCCAGAGTCCTCCCTTTGAGGGCCACTCACGAAATGAGGTTCTCGACTGCGGCCTCCAATGGCTGTCCTTTCAAGGATCTGAGGTACTTCTCGAGGTCGGGCGCGTAGCCCGCAGTAGCAGACGGCATCTTGACCTTGTTTTGGGGAAGATGATAGCGTGGGTGTTGCAGGAGTTGGGATCTCTTGAATCGCAAACTGGCTATTGCGCGACGAGGGGCGGCGGGAGCGTCTGGTGGGTTGTGCGGTTGAGTCACTGCAAAAAAAATTACATGTGTACATTTGGTGCTTAAGTAGTGCCTAGGGTAGCTAGCTCCTAGTACTAGCTACTTCAAGTATTGACAACCAGTTGACTTGACATTTTTTCTCCGGCAGGTCAACTGGTGGGACAAGGCGGGGCACGGGGGTGGTCAGCAAGTACCTGCAGTGGCTGACGGCCACGTTGAATTAGCCACGACGACGCATAATAGATGTCGAAATAAGACTTGTATGACGTTGACGATGGCCCTTCGAAAAAAAAAAGGAAGAAGAAGGGGAGGCTGACTTGTTTTTTTTTTTTTTTTTTTGGTTTTTTAAGTGTCGGGAGTTGGTGAATGGATGAAAGGCTTGCTGACACATGATTGGTTTGTGGCACAAGAGTCGATGTACAATTGTGGTTTGTGTGAACCAGACTGCATCTACTCGCATGTAGAACAAGTCAGGAATCATCCGAATATGAAGCACGTAAACTAGTTATCAAGGTACCAGTGAGAGTATGCCTATATTTTGGCATGAAACATTAAAACACATCTAGCCCCAGCCCAGTTGCCATCGCTTCGCTGTCTGTCTCTGAACCTATTTCTGGTCCCATTACCCTGCATTGTTGTCTAGCAAGTCAAGTTTGTCGAAACGGTCGACGGTGCTAGGTGCCCAGGTGCTTGAGGGCGTGTTGGACAAAACATTCGTGATACTACTGCCCGCATACACTCAACCATCCGAGGCCCCAACATGCAATGGCTCATCCCAGGCTGCGAACTTCTTGCGCCCTCCGTGAATGGTTGACGGATGCTCCTCGGCAAGTTGTGGCGGGCAACGTTCGGGGACGGAGTAGTCAAGTCTGGTCCGTACGGACATCGTCCAGGGCCCGCGTGCGCCTGCCAACCGGCTTCTAGTGGTCTGGTTGGCTTGAAGGCCGACAGGGCATAGCGTCTGGTGGCACTGATGGCACTGATGGCATGGGCCTTCATGCTCCGTACTCCGCCAAGTGCTCAAGTGCTCCCATGTGCCGTCAGTACGGGACATCGGATAGCCTTGACGCACCTGTGGAGTGAACCAGGTCGTTGCGCCTGACGCTTGACGGGTTGACCTCTGCTCGCCCCTCAAACCTTGCCCAAACATTGCATTGTTCTTCCCATGTCAACCGCTTCCTGCATAGCCATCACATCGCAAGCCTGATCCTCTTGCCGATGCTGAGCTTCTCTCGGCTAACTGCGAATGCCCCATCTAGACATTCACGCTCCTTGACATTCGTTTTCCGTGCTGTCATTGATTGATTTTGGCAAAGCCTAGCGATACCCGACGAATTGACATCATCCCCAAAGCATCCCTTCGGGGCGACCTCGCCTTCCTTCTTGCGACACGCCCGAGCGCTTCTTCTTCCTCTTCGGCCGTGCCTTTCAATCCGTCGTTTGGACAGCCTCGAATAGCCTGATGGCTGGCTGTCCGTCTCCAAGATGAATTCTCTCAACATCATTACCGCTCGCGTTTCCCCCTCGGCCAGTCCCAATCCATCGCGATCCAACAGCCTCGGCAACATCAGCGCCGGGCTGCTCCCCGACGAAAAATCTACCGACGGAAACGACGGTAAAGACGCAGCCAGCTCAGACCCATTTCTCGGCTGCGACTACGATGGCTCGCAACAGACGAACGAAAAGTCCAGCTTCGTAGCTACCGAGGACACGCCGCTCTTGGATGGAGGCAAAGATGGCAACAAGCGAGCTAGCTGGTGGCATTCAATACCCCGACGCCTGGTCTCAAGCATCATCAGTTCCATTCGCTGGGTGCTTGCTACCCTGGCTTCACCTGGAGTCTACCTCATTGCCTGCTTCTACGACGAACATGGCGTCTTTGCTCCCTTGTCACAGGTGAAGAGGCTGTTTGGCGTCCAGAAGGGAGGTGGAATGGATAGCTACGGATCGCACGAGAACCACGCTGCCAACCATGCCGAACCACCCGCCGTGTCTGGAAGCTCGCAGCCTTGGGGTTACCGCCGTATAGCGCCGCGCCCTGCCCCATCCTCTGGTTCATCCACATCAGGCCAATCGTCGGAGTCAGAGGGAGAAACACCCAAGGGCTCGTCCAGCCGGCACGGCAGATCAAAATCACTGAATCCCGCGGAAGAGCTCAGCTCTGCCCGGAGATCGATACGAATCAAGCTTCACAACGACGATGCTCTGCGGCAACGTAAGCAGCACCGTCGCGCGCAGTCTGCCGTCGCACGGACCAAGATGGACGATGAAGATCTCTCTGCGCAACTCAAATCCCCAACGTCGCCGATTGCAGCTCTGACCAAGTATCCGAAGACGCCGGCGCCCCCCCGACCATTGATACCCCGACGCCAACCCTCCTATCTCAAGCTCGATGCGTCTGTCAAGCACCAAAAGACGTTAATCCTGGACCTTGACGAGACGTTAATTCACAGCATGTCCAAGGGAGGCAGAAGCAGTGGCCACATGGTAGAAGTTCGACTCAATACCGCATCATTAGGCATGGGTACTGCGCCAGGCGGCGCGGCTCAACACCCTATCCTGTATTGGGTCAACAAGCGACCGTATTGCGACGAGTTTTTGCGGCGCATTTGCAAGTGGTTCAATCTGGTCATTTTTACGGCCTCGGTGCAAGAGTACGCTGATCCGGTCATTGACTGGCTGGAGGCGGAGCGAAAGTTCTTCTCTGCTAGATATTATCGCCAACACTGCACGTACCGTCAAGGCGCTTACATAAAAGACCTTAGCTCAGTGGAACCAGATTTGAGTAAAGTCATGATTCTGGACAACAGTCCGCTGAGCTATTTGTTTCATGAAGGTTGGTTTATTGGCTCACAAAGCTGCCCTCTGCTCCTCCCAAGACGCTGGACACTGACTGACCTCGGCCAGACAATGCCATCCCGATCCAGGGCTGGATCAACGACCCCACAGACAACGACCTAATGCACCTGATTCCAATGCTAGAAGGTTTACAATACGTCCACGATGTTAGAGCACTCTTGGCATTGCGAGGCGGTGAAGATGGGCAGCATATGGCGTAAATGAAGGTAAATTTGGGAAAGTAAAAAAAACTCACCTGGCGTTTATTTATGGAATGGAGCTGCTGCGAATTTGATTTTTTTTCTCCTTTTTTGGCCACTGACGGGCTCAACCACGTCGGTACAGGGGGGGGGACCTTGTTACAAGGTATTGTTTCGCGTTGACCAAGACAAACCTCTGTCACCACATTGTACAGATAGACTGGAGGGGGGAGCGGTGTTTAAATGAAGGGCTTTGAGGGGGCAATTTGAGCAGATATTGATGGGGGAGGCGGCTACAGGTAGTAGCCGGACGGTAATTTGAGCATTTTCAGCGCCTACTTCCGTGTCATATGGTGCCAGGCCTTTGCTAGTGCGTGTTGGCGGCCTTGCATTGGGGTTCTGCTAGTCATCGTCCATCCCTGTTCTTGAAGAAGTTTAATTCTGTCTCCTCAGTCCCCGGACCTTGGACAGGAACACTGAATGTCTGACACGCAGTGGGAGACGAGTGGACGTGGAAATCGTTCCTGGAGGCGCTGTGGATCGAAGAATCCGCAGGCAGTGCGCCGCCGGCGGTGGGCCTTGGGCATAACATCGAATGGTGTCATCGGCACATGGCGCGATCAATTGACGGGCTGCCGGCGACTTCCTAGGCCTCCGCAACCGTGGTTTCGCGGGTTCCATGTTGCCCAAGCTGTGGTGGTGGCGGCGATTCCAGCCGTTGCCGAGGTGAACGGCGGCTGCGCGGCTGCAGCTTACATATTGACTCGCATCTCTGCAGTTTACGTTTACAACGAATTTCGCGGCAACGTTGGACATGGGCCGCGGTTTCACCTAGACAAAGGGAGCTCGATCATTGGACACGTTACTGAGCCAGTTGCCGACGCTTCGATGGCAACCAAGTGGCAAGCCGCCTAGTCGCTGACGGATAGTCGCAAGGGGCGGGTCTCGAATTCCAAACGGCACTGCCCATCGTCGTCACTGGTCCTTCCTTCCAAAGCCGGCGTGCGTTCTGCAGAGCTTGCCGGAAACCAGTCTCCACAAAGTGGTGACATCATCGCTCGCAACAAACCCCCCCCTTCTCACGGAGCATCACGCATCAAGCCACAAGGTGCATGCGCCTTTGCCCAATCGAGATTTGCGACAAACCTATTTGCCAGCATTTGCTGAAGCAACCAAGGGAGGGCCTGCCCGGGGCTGTCGAAGGTTTAAAAGGAGGGGGAAGGACTTCAACGGGTCGGTGTGACTGAACTTGGACCTTTCATTATCGTCAACCTTGTCGAAAACAAAAGACATCAAAGACTTGCTGAAACTCACCATGTCTCTGCACTGTAAGTTGTGCCGTCGCGACACGCGCTGCTTCTCCCCTCTCACCCTTTGATCCCCCCCTTCCCTGCGGCCGCCATCGTGAGTGGTGTCTCCGAGCTGGGCGAGCACATGAGAGAATGCGAACCCCCGCGACCTGTGTTGCCTCCCATCCACACCTCCCGCTTCGCCAGAGATTGCGGATGCTGATGTGCGCAGACCTGCCCCCCGTGAAGCCCTCTGCCATTGCGCTGGGCACCTTCTTCAACCACGGCATCGAGCTGGCCGTGCTGGGCCCCGTCTTCGGCCAGACCTACCAGCGCGCCAAGCAGGCCAACACCAAGGAGGAGTTCATCAAGTCCAAGGAAGCCAGCGGCGCTGCCATTGCCTGGGGCACCTCGTTTGTCGGCTCGGCCCTCCAGAGCTATGGTGTCGGCGCGTTGATCAATGCCACGGGGACCCTGAGCTATAAGGGCGCCGCGTACCTGGGCGGCTTGATCTTTGCCGCGACGGCGGCCCCTGGAGTAAGTTTGGTTTTTTTGTCCTCCAGTGATGCTGATTTTCTCCCTTTTACTCTTGAGTCTTGATATGCCATTCCTCGTCGCCCACGCGCTGTACGGAGAATGGTGTAGATGGACGATGCTGGGGATGAGATTGTCGTGACGAGTTGCTGACCTGGCCTAGTTCCTTACCCAAATCTTCTCGGAGAAGCGCCCCATCGATACCGTCGGTGTCAGCATCGCCGCCAAGCTTGTGGAAACTATTGGATTGTCACTGTTCCTGACTTGGTGGGGTACTCGTACTAACCCCTTTGACTAAAGGGCCATATTGCTTGGGCGAGTATCGTGTGCGGACGGTTCTTGTTGTTCGCTGGTACAGAAGGAAGTGTTCGGGGGCAGATGTTCATGATTGGACCTAGTTTTTTCAATTGATCATGTATTACACTTTGGCGTGTCGAGCTCTACGTGGCCGCAACGAAGATCCTTGAATTGGTGATTGAAGTGTCGATGACTGGTGGTGTTGATGCTCATGACGTTGTAAATTCCGCGTAATTGGATGCGTCGGGTGTATTAGGCACCTGAGAGGTGATACTCTTGGGGATCCAGGCCCGAGCATTGGTAGTTGCAACGCCTCTACTACGAGGTGCTCATTGACAAAAGGGAAGGGCAAACGTAACCATCACGCCACAAGTTTCTGCGATCTAGCTATCAATTATCACAATACCATGTTGAGAAATGCTTTAATTGATGATGCCATGTACCTGAACGCCGCCGTAACCCAATTCGGCCCTGCTAGTCAATCCCTCTGGTATTTATACACCCAGATCAAACCGAAGCCTCAAACAAGCCCACCCCATTGGCAAACCAGCGACTCGCCCTCCGTCTCTCCATTTTGTAACAAATATGCAGACGTCAGCTTTTCAACTGCCATACCTCTTCCCACCATGGCAATGTTCTTCTCCTTGTTCTTCCCTCAGCACCTCCCTATGCCTTTGACTCCCCCTTTGTCCAGAACGACTGCTTGGAAAACTCCTTCTGCACCAGCTTCACCAACGAAGCATACGTCTCACCAAACGACTCGTCGTCTTCCTCCTTCTCTTCCTTGACCCCGGCCTTCTTCTTGCCGTCGGGCTTCTCCATGATCATGACCACGCTGGTAGGCCGCTTGGTCTTGGCGGCGGCGCCCAGCTCGGCCCGCGACGTGACAAAGATGAAGGGCACGTTGTGGTCCTCGCACAGCACCGGAATGTGCGAGATGACGTCCTGGGGAGAAATGTCGCCGGCAATGACGACGACGCCGGGGAAGGACGTGTTTCCCGGCCCGCCGGCAGGCGACTTGCGGAGCGTCTTGACGACCTCCTTGACGCCGCGCTTGAGGGTGCCGTTTTTGGCGGCTGGCAAAAATCGTTAGCTACTTTCCCGCACTCGACTCCGCTCTCTGCTGCTCCGGGGAAAACGAGGCTCTCTATACGCACCCTTCTTGATGGTCTTGTACACCTTCTTCATGCCCTTGTCGTCGGCTAGCGGCACGGCGAAGGGCACGACGGTCCTCGCCAGCGGCGGCAGCTCGGAGGGGCTCTGGTCCTCCATCTCGGAATCCTCCTCCTTCTTCACGGGCTTGCTCTGGGCGGCGGCATCCTGCTGCAGCTTCTCGTCGAGGGCGGCGGCGAGCTTCTCCTTCTTGTCCTTCTTTTCCTTCTTCTCCTTCTTGGGCTTGCCTACGCCAGACTCTTCGCTGCGCTTCTTGTCCTTCTTCTCCTTCTTGTCGGGTCTTTCGGCGGCCATGGCTGCTTCAGGGCTCGGCTGTCGGCTGGGATAAAAAAAAAACCTTGGGTGCTGGTGTGAAATTTTGCAAATATGGAGATACCAAAAATTTGGCTATACTCAAAGAATGCTGCTTATGAAATGTATATTTCAAAAACGAGCATAACAAAAAACAACCAACAAAAATACCAATTGGGTCAAGACTTGGTCGACAAGGTGGGCGGAATTGGTTTTCGCACCTCTTTCCACGGGCTGGAGACCTCGAAATTTTTCCTGCCAGTCGAAACTTTTACTGGCAATTGAGTGAGCTGGGTCCGAGTTTTCGGCATTACGTGGCGCCGGTTCCGATGCAGAGTCACGTGATTGTGTGTAGCCTGTGAGGATCGCATGATTGAGAAAGAATAAGCGATGCGTGATTGGCACGACAAATTATTTGAGTGTGAGCTCTTGTAAAGCCAATTGATGGTAAGAGCATCTTGAAAGTATTTATTGCCGCGGTAGAGGCCTGGATGGAGCTTCATGAGGGTCACGTACTACTTGTCGCTCGAACCTAGCTAGATACCTCGTGGTGGGAATTCAATGTAGCGCATCACATGGCATACCAAGGTAAGATGAGTAGTAACAAATGGAATGGATTTAAACATGCGCTCGCCGCACATTTGTGTTGGTTACATATCTGCTGGCCCTCCTGTCTAGACTATGATATACAAATGCTTTTTATCGATTGTCCCTGCTCAACCCTTCTTACTCGGCCTCGTCACCAAACTCGGCACGGCCGGCCTTGGACTGGAGGTAGTGGTTTCTACTAATATGTTAGAATACCGTGCTGAATTCCTCATATATTTTTTTTCGGTTACGAACCGCTCAGTAGCCCACTGCATCAAGTAGTATCCAGCAACCAGAGGAGGGAGCCAGTAGAAGATCTGGCCCTTGGTACGACGGAACGTGTTGAAGAAAGCGTCGTGGACCATGCCAGCAGTAGGGTTCTGTCTGTTGGCAGAAATGCCGTAGTGGATGATGCCCTTTTGCTTGGAGCCACCTGTATCGAGTTAGTAACCTCGGTTCGTGATGCTTCGTGTTCCCCTTTCGCTCCGTCGTTTTGAAGTAGCCCAAATGCGCAATTGTCACAGTTCTGAATCAATCCCCTAGAAACATTCACTCCAGAAGGATGTATCCTCGATTGATTGTGGCCAGTCCCACGTTTGGCCATCGGCAACACTCCCCGAGCACAAGCCGGTGATTTCATCGTTCCTCGTACGCTGCGCAATTGTCCGTCGAAAGAAAGGCATCGTACTCACCAAAAGAGCCCCAATCACCCAGCCAGCTACAGAAAGAGAGAAAAAAAAAGTTAGCAAACAGAGTCGACGAATCGAGGCGTGCAGAATGGCGCAGCCGACAACATTCTTGCCGTCGCGGAAAAGCCGCAGGCGCACACCGCACCAGTAACACAACCGAGAGCAGGACAAAAAACATACTGGCCAACCTTCCAATTGGGGGCACCACCGCCGTTCAGAGCTTGCGTCGGTCTCATTGTGGCTGATGTCGAGGAATTGCGTGACGTTGATTCCTGATAGTCGGACGTTCGTGAGGCAGGGAAAGGCGAAAGTCGGGCTGCGGGTGAAAGAGTTGCAAGTCTTGAAAGGCGCTCCCCCGTCGTCCCGAGCTTACCCGAACAGGGTTAGCGCCACAACCACCTCCCGAAAATCAGCCTGCTGTGGAGGAGCAAGCTGGGGGATGGAAACGACGAAGCTCGGTGCTGCCTCTTTTCTGCCAGTCCGTCGCATCCGCCCATCGCCAAGCGAAAAAAAAGAGAGACCAATAACACCACCACAGTTTGAGGGTTGTGCACAATGGCGGCCGCAGCAAGAGCTCTCAATCTCATGTACCGCCTGGCTGTGCCAGCCACGGCGGGCGCATTCCTCGTCAGCCAGTCCATCTTCGACGTCAAGGGCGGAACAAGAGCCGTCATCTTCGACAGGCTATCCGGAGTGAAGGAGGATATCATCAACGAGGGGACGCACTTTTTGGTGCCATGGCTGCAGCGAAGCGTCATCTTTGATGTGCGTACGAAGCCGAGAAATATCGCCACGACTACGGGAAGCAAGGATTTGCAAATGGTCAGCTTGACGCTCCGTGTGCTGCACCGGCCGAATGTCAAGGCCCTGCCCAAGATTTACCAGGTACAATCACCCACCCGCGGTCAGCCCGATTTCAAACCATGATGTGCTAACCGTTTTGTAGAACCTCGGCGTCGACTACGATGAGCGAGTTCTGCCCTCCATCGGAAACGAGGTTCTGAAAGCCATCGTCGCCCAGTTCGACGCTGCCGAACTCATCACCCAGCGAGAAGCCGTGTCACAAAAGATTCGCACAGAGCTCACGCGCCGCGCCGCCGAGTTCAATATTGCCCTCGAGGACGTGTCCATCACCCACATGACGTTTGGCCGGGAATTCACAAAGGCCGTCGAGCAGAAGCAGATTGCGCAGCAGGATGCGGAGCGAGCTCGCTTCATTGTCGAAAAGGCCGAGCAGGAGAGGCAGGCCAACGTCATCCGAGCCGAGGGCGAAGCCGAGTCTGCGGAGACTATTAGCAAGGCCATTGCCAAGAATGGCGACGGGCTGGTGCAGATTCGAAAGATTGAGGCGAGCAGGGAGATTGCGCAGCAACTGTCGTCGAACCCCAACGTGGCGTATTTGCCCACGGGGAAGTCGGGTAATGGAGGACAGTATCTGCTCTCTGTTGGACGGGCTTAGAAACGTGTAAGGAGACTTGGAACAGGAGGGCAACTTCTCCGCTTTATCGCTGACGGAAGCGACCATGTAATTATATATCTCGGAAATACCAATGATGATATATTTCCACCCCCATGTTTGCTTTCACCTCTACTACCTCGTGCATTGGGCTTACTGCTATGCAAATGAATCGACAGCTCGCTTTATATGAAAACCGTTGTTCGTCCCTCCTCCCTTATTTCTCGATAAATGCCTCTGTCAACCCGCCCGGTTTCCCAGGCGGCCAGAAATGCCCACCCACCAATGTCCATCCCGCCCTCTGCATATCCTTCCATTCATTCATGACCTTCAACCGCACCAGCTCCCCCGCCGCCCTGGCGTCCTCTGCAGAATCGTGACCCAAAACTTTTGGCCCCGTATCCTGCTGAATCTTCTTGTTCAAGTGCACATCCATGAGCATCTTCAAGCCATGGCGGTATGGTAAGCCGAGTTTGTGGGGGTACAACAGCACCGTGTCTATGAGAGTAGGGTGAACGATTCGCACGGCGTTCAGGTCGTTTTCCAAGCCGTGGCCGATCAGGGGCGTCGACGGGGATATCAGCGAGAATAAGAGACCGCGAGCAACTTCCGGGGAGGAGACTATCTTGAGATCCTTGGAGTTTGACTCGTTCGCCGTACCAGTTCGAGGTCCCGACTTTGGCGGCGCCGCGTCGTCTGACACCCAGGGTTTGGCGTTTGCCAAGTCGTCTGGCCAGACGCCAGAGTAGCGAGAGTTGAGATCCAGTATTTCACCCACCGGCTGGACCAACACGTCGAGGAGCTCCTCGCCCAGAGGCCACGACGTTGCGGTGAGGCGGATGAGCTCCATCCCGTGGACGGTGTAGCCCATCTCGCAGTCGAAGCAGACAGCCCTGTCCTCGGGGATGCCGGGGTTCTCTGGTGTAGATGCGTAGTTGAGCACCGCCGCCAGCCGCTTGGGGTCGCCTGCTTTGAAGACGTGCTTGTCGTGGGTGGCACAGCCTGCCGAATCGCCCACCTCCTGTCCACAGCACCGATATCGTTTCGGGACCCTGGCCGTATCGCCTGGAGCCTTTTCGGGGACGTACGTCTTGCCCCAGTGGAAGTTGCATGCGCCCCCGGACACAAGCGCCCCGTCTTCCGCCCTTCTCCCCGGGAAGACCTGGAAGCGTTGCTGGCACCGGTCGCACTTCTCCCATCCCTTGCCGGCCTCCTGTCCCGCCCGGGCTGATTCTACCACGTCCTCGGCCGGGACGGAAGACACGTAGCCGTGATTGGAGAGATCGTCCACTCTTGTAACGATCCTCTTCAACAGTTCCACCTCCTGTGCGGTCGTGAGACCGGTGTTAATCTCTTTCGGTATATTCCCTCCATGCTGCTCCTTGGGTCGAGGCGCCTCTTTGACGCGTAGCTCCTTCCATTGAGCCACATTCATCTTCTTGTGCTGCATAATCTTGTTTTTCATAACGTTCGTATAGACGGCTGGCTTCTCCAACGCCGTTGCCTCCTCCTCGTCCAACGCTCTGAAAATCAGACCCTGCGGGGACAGGACAAACGAGGGTTCACCTGCTTTCATGGCGGCCATTTCTAGTGCCCGATTGAGCCGGGCATATTCGTGGTGTAACATTTTGAGAAGTTTCAGTCGGGTTTCATGACTTGCTGGCGAGCTCTTGAGAAGTCGTGGATTGAGGGATTCAGGCTTTCTCCTTTTGGTCGATTCACAATCCGCCTTTGTCACGGGTTTGCCGATGGGCACAGGCGACTTTGAATCCTTGGTGGCAGCTGTCTTTTGTGGTGTTGAAGAAGACGACCTCGCCTTTGTGTCGGCTGTTCTTGTGTTCCGCTGAAGAGGTGGTGGTGAAACGGACCGAGTGGCACTGCGAGGCTTGGTGCTGAGGGTGTGATGTTTGCTGGCGTTGTCGTGTAAAGAGCTTGCTTTGGAGGGTGGTTGAGATGGGGCAGAGTTATTCTTTTGTTCTACTTTGATGCGTTTACGGGGTCCTTCTTGGTAGGGAGGGGAGCGGTCACGAGAGATGGATGATGAGGCGTCTCGAGACGAGCCTGGCGGCGTTGGCTCAACTTTGGCCTCGGTAGCGTCTTCTTCGCCGTGGCCGAAGATGCACTGGAAGGCGGTGCAGTTCTTGCCGGCAGGGCATGGTATGTGCCTGAGGGAGAAGCTCATGGTGTTGGTTGCAAGGAGCAGCTCGCAGTGACACTAGGCCATGAGAGTTGGCGCGAGGCGCACTTGAGTATGCTATTAAGATTGAGAGGCTGGGGACGATCATGGACGGAACACGTGCGGCGCGGACGATGCTAGGCGCGTAAGTATGTATATTGGGTTGAGTTGGCGATGCTTGCACTGGAGATGACGGGCATCGTCAAAGCTCGTCGACGTCAATCGGTTCAATGCTTGGCGGTTTGGGCCACCCGGCGCACAGACCAACGGAGCGCAGTGGTGGACAAATTAGGTTCCAGGACTGGAGGCTCTAACAAAGACATGCTGTCTGGTGACATGATTTTGCCCGACTTTTTGTTGAACAGGGCCCGCTCTCTAGTGCCGCCTGGTCAACATTGAACGCGTTGAACCCTTGGCTCCCGATGCCAGATGTCCGGTCCGCCAGGCCCCATTGATTCATGACTGGAGCCTGCACTGTTGGGCCTCGGCGACCTGTCCATTCAATGTTGACCACATGCGGCCAGTCTGTGCCACCAATTCCTCTGCGTCATCCTCCGCCTCCAAAGGTGTTATCAACGCGCGACCTCCCCGACCCTTCAGATGTTGTCCTTACGCAAGACTGCCTTGTATGGTGCTCTGGTCGTCGCTCTGGGCTTCTTTTAGACCAGCCCTCAGAGTCTGGTCGTCGCCCCAAGCTCAAGCTGCCTCTGCCTACGTCCGACATCGCATCGCGAGCCCGTCCCTCAAAGTCCTTCAGGGGCTGCCACCTATCGCCATGCCGCCTCCGACCTATCCCAAGTACGAGGGCGGCACTCCCTCTGCCGACCACCTGTGTGTGCTTGTTCACGGGGTAAGGTCCCCATGTCCCTCGACGCCTTCGATATTCCCTTGAGCGAATGCTTACGCGCTCCGTTTTAGTTGTGGGGAAACCCTGATCATATGAGAAACGTCGCCAAGAGCCTGCGCAGCCTGTATTCCTCGAGCGAGCTGCGTTTGTTGTTTGCAAAGCGCAACATTGGAAGCTTTACCTATGATGGTATTGAGCGTGGTGGCGAGCGCATCTGTTCCGAGATCGAAGAGGAATTGCGCGCCGTGGAGGACAGTGGCGGCAAGATCACCAAGATCAGCATCGTTGGATATTCTCTTGGAGGGCTGGTCTGCCGCTATGCCATCGGCTTGTTGTATGCCAAGGGCGTCTTGGACCAGCTTGAATGCATGGTAATTATGCTACCTCGTCCCCGCCCCTCTGGTCCCCCTTCAACAACTCATCTGACGCTTCTACACAGAACTTCACCACGTTCGCCTCACCCCATCTCGGGGTTCGCACACCCCTCAAGGGATGGCACAACCACATCTGGAACGTCATGGGAGCCCGCACTCTATCCATGTCCGGAAGACAGTTATTCACCATTGACAACTTTCGCGACACTGGCCGGCCGCTGCTCTCCGTCCTCGCAGAACCAACCTCCATCTTCATGCTGGGCCTGCGCAAGTTCAGACGCCACACCCTGTACACCAACATCATCAACGACCGGAGTGCCGTCTACTACACCACCGGCATCACAAAGACCGACCCGTACCGCAAGCTGGACACGGTCAAGGTCAACTACCTCAAGGGCTACAACGGTGTCCTCCTCGATCCTGGCAACCCGGTCCAACCGTCGCCCAAACTCCGCGGCCCAGCCACCATCTCCTCCGTGACGGGCTCCGTCGTCGACTGGATCAAGCGCATCCCGTTCATGATCACCGTCGCCGTCTTCGTCCCCATCGGCGTCCTCGCCTACCTCTGCAACTCCGTCATCCAAAACATCCGCAGCTCAAAGCGGATCCGGCTCTACGAGCAGGGCCACGCAGGCGTCAGCATAGACGGGTACCGCGTGCCCGTCTTCATCAAGGAGCTTCGTGAGGAAGTCGAAAACACGTACGAGGCACTCAACAGCTCCCAGAACCAAGAGTACCTGGCCACCGAGGACGAGGACGACGTCGACGCCATGAGCGTAGAAGACAGAAGGCTGATACAGCGCGAGAGAAGGCTGTCCACGCCAACGCAGCCGACGCTTGCGCTGACGGCGCACCAGTTTGAAATGATTCGGTCGCTGGACACGCTCAAGTGGAGGAAGTACCCCGTCTGGATTCACAACCATAGACACAGCCACGCGGCCATCATTGTGCGCATGGAAAAGAAGGCGTTTGACGAGGGGTGGATCGTGCTGAAGCACTTTGCCGAGGAGGAGTTTTTGGCCTAGATTAATAGACTGCATGTCGGCTCGGGCTAATAGAGCGGAGGCGGGAAAGATGGAATTTGTTTACTGCGGAACAAGAAGAGAAGGAAAGAAGGGAAGACAAGCGTGCACGCTACGATGGGGACATGATACTTGGAACTTTTGCTTGCCGTTGGGACTGATAGATGGTAGAACCGGGGACTGCCCGTACGATCACTTTGGCTGCGGCTAGAATTACCTTTGTGCATCGGCTATTGCTCATACTCCTGCTAGCCACGTGGTTGTGTCTCTCTTCTTCTGACGTGCAGCCTGAAGCACAAGTTTCCCATGGATATTGCTTCTTCGCCTCGGGGGGCAGTCGGTGGTGGCTGGTCACAAGTAACACTGGCGTTTCTTCCACCATGTTCACTATGCTGCGCGACATCTCGAAGCGAGATGGTGTACAACTAGCGCCGAACACGAGAACGGTGCAATATGGGATCGGCGTGCTCGTCTCTGGGGGATGACTTTGTCGAGGGGGCCATTTGGCGGTGCTTGCTCCACGACAGGTATGTTTGTTAGATGGCTACACCGGACATTGGAAGAACGCTGGGCCCGCACAAAATGAATGCCGGTTCGTATATTATAGATAACCACCTATTGGGCACAATTTCCTTGACCATGTCTGCAGCTTTCACCTGCATCGTTCAATACGGCTAGGGAATGCCTCAAGATTCAACGGATGACGCCAGCTCGTCTTGGTCCGGTGGCTGAAGAGCGATTCAACGGCGTTGACACAAGCGCAGGGGTTTCCAGCACCACGTGGGTTGAGCCCATCATGTCTCGGGTGAGCCCGTTGTGTCACTTCTTGACGTAAAGTAGCGGCGAGATACAGATGATGAAGGTGCATGTGGGTGAGTGGCCTATTGAAAGCGTAGCGTGCCGCCGTCAACAAGCAACGTATTCTGCTTCTTTATTCTGGGCAGGCAATGCGTCAACGCGGGTCGACAGGCCCTTTGACACGGGCCTAGTGATGTTGGAATAAATATGTACTATTTGAGCTGCTATATGTATGGAATGAAACACGTAGGCGCTTACACTTTTGCCCTGTGGCACAGTTGGTAAAAAAATCCAGCTAGTGTAAGTGCTATCAATTTGCGGATCCTAGAATATTGACACAACGACCTCGTGCGGTAGGCCTGGGGAACCTGAGCATCTCACATGACGCACTGTCCGATTACTAGGAAATGCCATTTCATCGCTTATATATTTACTTCCCTGGACACGATACATGTCACACGGTCGGCCCATCAAAGGGGGCAACGGTTACACAACAAGGGAAACATGACGAGGCCCAAAGTCGACCCTAAGCGAGGGCTGCCTCATGCACTAGCCCTCACCGACTTCTTGTATTCATAGGACCCTTAGTCCCTCAACTCGTGAGGAAAGCAAGGGCCTTGGATATCCTCAAGCCGAATATTGTAGATTGAATAGAGTACCCCGTTCCAAGCCCGGTCACACGGCCCTTGCCACAATAAGTATCAAATCTCGGAGGGCGAACAGCCACCCTTATAAAGAAAGAAGATGAACGATATAAATACCCGTGGCTAGCGTATGACGGACCATGAATTCGTCGCCATGTCTTCTCCAAGAAGAGCCTCGCCAGTCGTGAGAGTTTAGTATGAGATGCGAGAGATCCTCGTTCCTGCGTCTAGTTCCATCAGATGGTGGGACTAACGGCACGTCGGAGAATTCGATCGGAAGCATGGACCGCATCGCGTAGGAGGCTCCGACAAGGCGTTGTATACCACGTAGTACGATTTAGCCTTGCTGGAAAAGATCGGCACTCGCATCCACCGGGGCGTCATCTACGACGGCAGTTCCCTGTTCACCCGTGCCTCATTTGTTTCAGAATGAATACATACTGCGACTTACAGTACATTCTGTCCAACCCGAGCGGCACGTATCACGGCGTCGTTGCCGATACTGCGCAGGATACGGAGTACTTGGCTCGGGAACTCTCCAGTGATTTGCTGCCGATCAGCATGTAATCTCATGTGCTGACGACGCACGGGGCAGGACTCATGATGCTGCCTGCAAATCGGCGAGATTTGCGTTGCGCAATGGTCATCGAGCGACTGCTTCGTACTCGCATGATTTGCTAAACTCGACTACTAGGCGACGACAGCTCGTCGATAACTAGAGAGTCAGTCGGTCTTATGAAGAAAAATCACGGGTTACAATTACGTGCCTCGGCCTTGCAAATTACCGCCGCCGCCTCCCCTAGGTAGCGCCCGATTATCGTGGCCCCTTTGACGCTGGCGAACAGCCTTGATACGAGATATCTTGGCGTACGGCGAGTGTTGTTGTAGGAGTCTCGGGCAACTGGAGACGGCCATGTGACCGCGGGACACCTTTAATCTGCGGGTTCCCAGGAACAAGGTCCGGGGAACAGGCTCTGCAAAGCAGCAGCCAATTGACAGCGTTCGGGCTGTGGACGGCCTCTGGATGTGCAGTTGCGATTTCCGGAAAGGCTAAAATAAAACATTGAAGAAATCGCCGAGTTTCAGGTGCTTGTACATTCAAAGCTCTTGGCAACTCGGTCAGTGCCCCCAGGTACCGTTTGTTGGGGGCTCGAGCCCGGCTGTCAAGTTCGGACGATTTGGAACACGCTTGGCCACCGGGGGCAAAGCATGCAAAAAGAGCTCAGAATACCTCGAGTGCCGGTACTTGCTGTTCCGGCTCAAGAGATTTTTCCTTTCTTTTTTCTTGAGCGGGTGTTGGGCGCGGTAGTAGTACTCCGTATGCTCGTTCAATTGATGGAGAGGAATCAAGACTTGGGCATGGCCCCGGTAATCGGAGGGCGGCAGGTCTCCAATCACACCACGGAATCATGGAGGAGCCTTGGCCATGAAAGGCAGGCGATAAAAGTACACTGTTTTTTATGCTGTCAAAAGTGCTGCCGAAAGCCAATTAATCCGGTGGGTTAGTGGGTTGGAAGCACGTTTGGCGGCACCAATTGACTTTTGGCAGCTGAAATTCACCACAATACGGAGTAAAGAGTAAAAATATGTTAAGGATGCAGGTATTTACTGTCTTCTAGTGCCTTTTCGCGAAAAACGTCGATCAAATCGGCAAATTGAATTTGGCAGAGGTCTGCGGAGCTCAGGTACTGTGCGACCGTAACCGGACCTTACCTTACTTACCCCAATATCTGCGTTATGGAACGTCAGATCGATTGCTTGCCTCGTTTGGGCCAACGCGTGCTGCCGTTTTTGTTGCCAGTGAGTGGCCTATGCGCGGATCCTTGCTACTGGCATTGGTTGGCCTGGGTACGTACTCCGTACTGATCACATCATAGATAGCGCATCATGTGCACACGAAGGCCGGGGGGACGATGGATTCAATCAATATGATAGCCAAGCCCTTTCTTGCGCCCTCCCCCTCATTCGGTGCGTCCTCCGTTTCTGGGCCAGTATGAGTCTGGCAGTATGCGAAGTTGGTGTACTGCCACGGCAAGTGAGCCATGCCAGCTGGAGATGCGCTAAATCAGACGCAAGGTGCCGCCCGGGGAGATGCAACATGGGCTATATTATCCGTTCTAGATTCTTTTCCATGCCGTAGCCCTCCAGGCTCCCGGTTGGGCAGCCCCGGCCTGTCTCGCCTCCCATGGCTGGAGCTGGGACCGGCGGGACTTGGGACTTTTGTTGATTGACCTTGTATATGGCCTTTGTTCAATCTCCAGCTGGCTATTGCAGAAGGACTCCATCCGGGCAACGCATGCTGATTATAAGTTGAGGCCTTATCCCTTTGACCTTCCTGTGTCGGCAATTGGTGCATCTATTATGCCAAGGCAATCATGTCCCCGGAATCCGCTCGATCCACTACCGAGACTTGGCGCGAACGCGGGCATCTTGCGGCCGATACGAATCGATTGTCATGACACATGGGCCGAGTTCGTTTGACCGAGTTGCTTTATTGGGACCCAGTTCACGCCAATCCTACCCCGATAGTTCGAGCGCTATGCCTCGGCTATTATAATGATGATGATGACGATGGTGATGATGCATGGTGATGAATGGCATTTGAAAAAGCAAAAATACATAATTCGGGCCAACCGACCGGTAGTACTCCGTAGGTAGACCAGCATGTCTGCTTTTTTCCAGCCCACCGCTCCGGGCTGAGAGCCACATGCAACAACACTCAAGATGCAGAGCTTCAAGGCCAGGATCATACTCACCTTCCATAGAGAGCACTCAGAGCAGACCAAAGAACCATTGACGCGAACCCATTTTGGGGGGTGCCCCTGTCGCTCTTTGATGTTGTGCTCGGGCCAGCTCCAACTTCTCCCCACACCAATCATGTTTTCCGGACCGGCCATCTTTAGCTCCGTGCCTGGGGCGCCTTAGCCGCCATCAAGATTGAGCCAATTCGCTTCATGCGTTTGCCAGACGGAACGTGCCAGCATGTACTTCCTTTTTTATGGCGTCGACTTGTTATCTCCTTGGTACCCGCCACAGCCCGTCCCCCTCCACCATGGCCTGGCGTTGACGAGACCAGGTGCAAAAAGGACCTGCTCTTCTGAGCATGGAAACAAAGCAACGGGCCTTTGGCGTGACACAGACTTTGTCCATGTCTTCCCAAGGTACATGCTGCCCAAGGTCCTCGTGCAGGTTCTGTGCGGAGATCCCTCACAAAACTGTCCATGCGGTCCTTGCGGATGGATATCCCCAATAGGTAGGAGACGAGGAGACGAGGCCGTTGTTCGGGGCCGGGGGATAGATAAATATTGGCGTTGCTCCCATCTTCGTCGTCGATCTAGATAGTCAACCCGTCTACTACCTGATTCTTCCTTGGCTTCTTCGATCTGCTTGGCCCCTAGAGACGAGACATCGCGCTCTCCAAGGCTCGGCTAGTGAGATCATCCAAGACAATCCCTTGCCCACAATGCGCGGCAACACCATTGTTGCTGCGGCTCTTCTTGCCGGCGCGGCCGAGTTGGCGGCTGCTGATGGCTGCAATGCCGACAATTGTCTGCGTGCCCTGAGGGCGACGCATATCCCCGGACGTCTCGAGAGCGCAAAGGCATTCTGTGCCACATACACCAAGGCGACTGGTACCGTCGCCCCGACGGCAGTTCCATCGTATGCCGCGGATGGCTGCAAGGACAACCTCAATGGCCCCATGGCCCTGAGAATCTCCAGCGCCTGCTCTTGCATCGCACCCGGGCCCTCGACCACAGCAATTCCCACGGCTCCCACCTCCGCGGCTCCCACGACGGCGCCAACTTCAACGGCCACCGGACATCCCTGTGCCAAGGTTAGCGCGTCATGGGCCGAGCAGAGGAAGACGGCGACAGGTACGTTTGATTATGGTGCGCTTGGTGACGGGCTCGCAAATTGCGGCGCACAGACGGTGGGATGGACTAAAGATGGCCAAAGTTTCAACTTGAGACTAGACACGGAAGCTTACTAACAGACTTTCCCGTTGTGTAGCTATCCCCACTGTGGCCGCATCATTGGCCCACGAGTGCCTCAAAACCGTTCCCCTGGGCAAGGCTGAGGCCCTCAAGCTGATCGACGCCATCGAGCCCTACCTCGAGTGGCAGAGTGACGCGGGTTACAAGAAGGACCCTCCCAAGTCCTACTTCTATCCTGGGTTTGATATCTTTGGCAACCTGGCCAGCGTCCGGTCCAATGTGGAATCCGGCAAATACGCAGGCGAGTTCGATTTCCAGACCGACCTCTACAAGCAGGTCTGGGCCCCAGGCCAGGACGGTCACTATGTCTTCTACCCCGACCTGTTGGCGAAAGCCTTCAGATGGAGGCGTGCTGTTCCTCCCATTGTTTCTATTAGCGAGGACGGCGAGTCGTTGCCTGTCATCAAGCTTCAGAGTGAGTCGTGGGCATCCCCAACTGCCTCTCAGCTGCCCGTGTAAATAAAGGGGCTAACAAACGACCTCCAGCCGACGTGATTGCCAACCCCAAAACGGCGCAGGCCATCACCAAAATCAACGGTATTGATGCCGCCAAATACGTCGAGGATACTGTCAATGCTGCCAGCTTCCTGCAGGATGTCGACTCATCCTACAACACCATGTTCTGGTCCAAGTCCACCGCCGCCAACGGTGGAGTCGGCAACTTCGTTTCCGGTGGCCGCAGCGCCCTGTTTTACCACGGTGACACCACCAAGCTCACCTACGCCAATGGCACAACCGTCGAGATTGAGAACAAGGCCTCCATTGTTGGTGACATGAATGCCGTTGTTGACGGCCCTTCCATGTACAACAAGTTCTGTACGCCCGTTCCCCTGCGGTCCGATTCAGCTTCTTCCGCTGCGCTCCCCAGCGCGGCTATCCCTGGCTATCCCAAGCCCGTCATCGCCTCCTCCGACGGTGTTGTCTCTGGCTACTACCTCAACGGGCCTGGTCTTGACGACGTTGCCGTGATATATCTGATGTCGTTCGAGCCCAGCGTCCCTGCCGAGTTTCAGGCTGTTGTCAGCGACTTTCTGCGCGAGGCCAAGGCTGCCGGCAAGACCAAGCTCGTTGTCGACTTCCAGAACAATGGCGGCGGCTACATCCTTCTCGGCTATGATTTCTTCCGCCAGCTGTTCCCCTCTGTCGTGCAGGACGGCAACTCTCGCTGGAAGGAGAGCAAGAGCTTCGTCGCCATGGCTCGTCTCGTCTCCGACGCGGTCAAGAATGTGAACCCTGCCACTGAAACTGATGAGAATCTCGTCAGCTTGTCTCAGACGTGGTGGAACTACCGCTATGACATGAACATCACCAACGAGAACTTTGCCACCTATGAGGACAAGTTCCACCCTCATGTCTACAAGGACACCGACTACACCAACCTGATGCGATGGAACCTGAGCGACCCCCTGACCACTACCAACACGACATATGGCATCGGCGTCGAAATCTCGGGCTATGGCACACGCGCCAACCTCTCTCAGCCATTCAAGGCCGAAGACATCATCCTTCTTTATGATGGCGCCTGTTCCTCCACGTGCACTCTGGCATCCGAAATGCTCCGCCTCCAGGGCGGCGTCAAGTCAGTCGCCATGGGTGGCCGCCCCAAGAAGGGTCCCATCCAGGGTGTCGGCGGCATCAAGGGATCGCAGGTCCTCCAATTCCTCAACATTTTCAGCTTCGCCAACTTCCTTTCTCAGCAAAGCAATGACGAGGAGACCAAGACCGAACTACGGCGCTTCACGACGCTGCCGATGCAGCGATCCGCTGGCTCTGCCGTCAATGTGCGAGACCAGATCCTCCGCGACAACGTCAACGACGGCGTTCCCGCGCAGTACATTGCCGAAGAGGCGGACTGCCGCCTGTACTGGACGGCGCCCATGATTTCCGACGTGACCGAGGTGTGGAAGTCTGCTGCCAACGCTGCCTTTAACGGCGCCAAGTGCGCCCACGGCGGTATTGCCGGATCCAAGGCGAATCGCAGAAGCCGCGTTGCTCCTGTCCTGGGTGCTCGTCGTTCCGCCAGGCTGTCTGACGCCGTGGACAAGACGCCCATTGCGCACAGCCTGAACTGGGAGGCCCAGCATCTGCAGGTGGCCATCAATTGAGGGAAGTAGGAATGTATTTTGACATTATGAGCACATAGCATGAATATAGTTTTTGATTTGAGCAGCCAAGTAAAGTGTGGCTTGTTGAACCATTGTAGAATTGTACACAAAAGGCGCTTCGTACCAAGGGCAGTCGAGGTGAAATTATTGAACTAGACGCCAAATGCCAACTGGCTACAAGCCTTGTTGACAGGCGAGTTGGTGCCACGTACCCAATGCCAGGTCAACATTGGACTTGCATGGAGTGCTAGCGGTAGGCGTGTATCAGAAAATTGGACCTTGCATCCCTTTGAATGTGCGCAGGTCCAACTAATGTACTCAACCTACTCTTTTTATAATACTTAGAGGTACTTTTTAACTCTGGTAAATAGCTAGTATATTCTTATATTTATATATATCTTAAAATATTAGGTACTTTACTTATTATATAATTTTATAACAAGTTTATATATCTTTATTAGGATTTTTTATTAATTTATTAGCTAGGATCCTGGTCTGCTATACTTAGACCTGCGCACATTCAAAGGGATAGGACAGACAGTATTGTATGCATGTATGCATGTACGGAGTATGTATGTACTCGGCAGACAAGAACCAGATCGACATTCAACAATCAACCACACATGATGCATTGATTGTTCTTCATGGTGCCTCGCATCGCCCCGCTTGGCTGATAGTCGATCCCATGCACATGCAGCTTATGCTAGGGACAATGCCGCGACGACTTGTTCCCTTGCGCCTCATGTGCCGGGCTTCTTTCTGTCTTGCAGAAGGACCCCAGCCGCCAACGACGCATCCCAGCCAGAGGGCCACTTCTGCAAAGCATCAGTGTCTGCCAGAGCTCGCCACAAGAAAGCATTCCATGTCACTTGATGGAGTCAACTGGCCGATCGGGCAGGGGTCTGGTGCGCCGGGGGATGCGCCACCAGCCAATTCGAAGTCGCGGTCGGCCAAGTCGTGTATATATCAATAGCACCAGTTTACTGTTCGCCACGAAGCCCTTCTTGCCCAATGCTATTGACACGTATGACACGCAATCAGGCGATCGGTCCGGCAGCAAGTCTAGTTCTCATTAAATAAAGGCAAACACGGCGCCCGCGCAATGAACCCGACTCTCCTCCCCCTCGGGCCCATGTGGCTCCTAGCCGCGCGGACGGCGGCGCTGGACCCGGCCTCGCTGCGGGACCGGCTGCCCAGGTGCTCGCTGCTGTGTCTGGCGGACGGGGTGACGAGGCACAACTGCTCGCTGGCCGACGTCGAGTGCCAGTGCGACAAGATCGAGCCCATTATCAGGACGGTGGCGCCGTGCCTGGTCCAGGCTGGGTGCGACTTGCAGAACATTACGGGTGGGTTTCTTTTTATCTTTAGAGCCGGCTCTCCCTCTTGGGGTTGCTGCTTCTGCTCAGGAAGGGGAAAGGTTGTCTGGATATCGTGCTGATCCAGGCTGTTTCTTATAGCTACCGGCCGGGTTGTGCTGGACGTGTGCAAGACGCTGCCGGGGGGGAATGAGACCAAGCCAGGCGGCGAGGGCGAGGTGACGACGGGCACGGGGTCAGCGGCAAAGACGGACGGGGTTGGCTGGGTCCTGGTGGCGATTGCTGCAGCCGCGACCGTGCTATTATGAGAACGGGTTCCGTCTCGGAGTGGGCGTTGTTTTACAAAGGGGCGGGTTGTGTTTGCCGGTGCTGGAGGGGCGCTTTTTGGGAAACGGCTGTCGCATTAGTCTAGTCTATGTATATATCGAGTCTGGCCGGCTGTCTATTCTATAAAGACGAACAAGAAGATCAACAAAACAACTCGGCTGGCTTCCCGCGGCCCTCACGCCGCACCCCCCTAGCACGGCCCGACCTTGGCCAGGGCGCCGTGCGTGCCGCCGTCAAACAAGCCATGGCACTCATCCAGCTTGGCCAGGTGGGCGGCCAGCTCGATGCCGCGGCGCCTCTCGGCCTCGACGCGCGCCCAATCCCACTCCCCGTCGACGGCGAGGTCGACGTGGCCCAGGTCGGCGGCCTCGTCGCCGAGCTGGTTGTCGCCGCCGGTCCAGCCGCCCGGGCGGTCCGGCAGCAGGCCCGACTCGCGCAGCACAATGGCCGGGTGGACGGTGAAGCGGCCCAGCTTGAAGACGTACTTGCTCACGGCGGAGGCGTGGATGCCGGCCTCCCAGCCGGCGGAGGCGTCGGCGCCGCTCCTGGTGCGCGCGCGGCCGAAGCGCGGGTCCAGCCACTCGGTCGGCCGGGCCGCGCCCCGGGGCACAAAGTGCGTCACAATGTACAGCCATTTCCGGTCCCAGGCGAGCAGCCTGCTCCACAGCTCGTACGCGCGGTAGGCGCGTATCTCCCTCTTGAAGGAGCACGACACGGAGCCCAGCATGATGCCCATGGGCCCGCGCGCCGGCCGGCCCGTCTTGGGGTCCAGCACCAGGCCCGTCCGCGCGTTGTCCGTGAGGCTGCGCATCGCCGGCCGCGTGAGGTAGCTGACGAGGTGAGTCCGCGCCACGTCCAGGTCCGTGAAGTAGGTCGAGTTGGACTTGTGCAGGTTGTAGTCGATTTCGAGGAGCGGCGCCCGCGTCTCCGAGATGATGGGCTTGAAGAGCGCCCGCGGCGTGAGGTCCGGCGACTTGCGGAGCATGTTGTGGTAGACGATGGCGTAGAAGACGCGGTACTGGGCGCTCGACGTTAGAGACATGGGTCCGGCTTGACGGGGCAGACGGGGAGAGGAGGTGGGGGAGGTCATACCGTCCATGCAAATGGCAGGTTCTTCCAGTTGAGCACGGCAAACAGCAGCAGGAGGATGCGCGAGCTGCGCCCCGGCCCGGTTAGGAAGTTTTGGATGGCGGCGGACCAGTTGATCTTGTAGGCGACGTAGCCGGCGGACCCCAGCGCCACGGGGACGATGACGCGGATGGCGACGGCGAGGCCACCGACCTTGCTGGAAGCCGATGCCATGGGTTCGCGACGTCGTGATCTTTGCGACGCGAGGTTGTGGTGTTCAAGGGATGAGATCCAGGGAGGGGGTCGACCAAGGAGAGAGACGGCAAGCCTCCCGAAATGGGCGGGGGAGCAGGGCTGCGGTGATGTAAGGATAGCAAGAGCTGGGAAGGAAGGCAAAGAATGAATGTTGAAGATTCAAAAAAAATCATCCGAGTAGAATTCGCAAGGGAGTGGGAAAAAGCCCGGTCCACTAGTCCAGGCACGCAGTTGTGCAAAAGTTGTGCAGTTGTCGACTTGTTGGGTCAGCGTGGCGTCACCCGTGCCGAGGTTGGCGTCACGGATCCGCGTCAGTCAAGCGGGGCCCACGTCTGAGTGTCCAAACACGGCAATCAGATCCCCCTGGATTGCAGCTGAGCCGGATCTCGGTGGATACCCTTCCGGCCGCGCCGCCCGAATTGTTGGGACGGACTTTTCGACGTCGACTCGGAGCCCCGATTGGCTGTGACGGTTGACGACGTGATGCGGCCAGAGCTGACATCTCGGGATAGTTTATGGCGGCGTCGTTGGCGTCACATTCGCCATCAGCACTCAATAAAATTTTAATGCGTGTCTGCATTTCGTAACACTACGACATGCCGACGCCCTTGATGTCTCATCGGCAACCCTAACCCGAGAAGATGATGGTGCGGAACCAGACAGTGACACAGCGAGCCTCCCTGCTGCAAAGCCGGACTTGACTTTTTTTTGGGTGACATGGGCTGCAAGGGATCGATGACTTGTGTTCGGGTCGGGCCAGTGCTTTCAACACATTCATTACATGTTCTTCACGCAGGGATAATGGACAGAGAATTTGGGTTGCTTGAATTAGGTAGTTGATAGACCTAACTAAACGTGAAGGAAATCGCCGCAAACCGCCTAGCACAAAACAGAAGCCCTCGGCGTAGATTCTTCCCCCGAATAGGCAGCAAACTGGCCAACCTAGCGGGCTAGTAATCTAGCATCGTTTTCCTACAAGAGGAAGTACGAGGAAGATGTACTGCCAAGTAGCACAAAATGCCATCTAGGTTGAAGGGACCCCACAAACTCATGTCTGTCCAAGTCTCATGACCATCAAAACAGCCTTGACAAAGATAATACAGAAAGATGTGAATCTGTTAAGGAGAATATCATCAGTACCTGAGAGAGTCGCGAGTGGTCACAGTAGACTTACGCTGCAATGATTGCCACGGCAAATGTGGCCGCCTGCATTCGACACGAGGTCCCAACGCCTGTCAATCCATCTTCGCCTTTGATATCGCCGAATGGTGTATCAGCGTAGCTGTCGCAGTCTCCAGCACCGGCCTTGTATACCACCGCGATAAAGATGCAGCATCCCATGATAAAAAGTTCCACGGCGCGAGGGACGATACCCGCACATAGGAGGGACAGGTTCGACAGGTACTCGTCCGAACCCAATACCACGCAGGATTTGAGCAATCCTAAAATATCCACCACAGCACCCACGGCCGCGAAAACTTCGGTCATGACAATGTTCTTGTTGACAGGGATATTGTGAGCTTTCATCATGCCCAGGAAAACAGAGTTCATGGTGAGCATGGCAATAAATGTGGGAAAACGGAATGGGTGCAGGAAAATCATCAAGATCTCCACAATCATCTTCATTGCGCCCACTGTTATGGTGGAAGTTTCGTAACGAGACGCAGCTGTTGCCAAGAGCGAAATGCGGAAAGCGAGCCTCTCAGGGATGATGAGATATTTGGGGGAAAAGAAAAGATCGAGTCGGTCCCAGATGAAAACGAAGCGCGGGAGTAAATAGAGGAAAGCAAAAGATGGGTAAGGAGAAAGAAGAAGTGTGAGGAGGGAGCGGCGAGAGGAGACATTTTATCTTCGACGTGCAGACGTAAACCCTCTACCAACTGCTGAACATGACAGCGAGGAAGCATCACCTCTCGCCAGCCCTGTCGTTGATCTGGCTCACTTCAATCTTTGTTCATCGAGTGTGTACTGAAGATGGCGTTCTGGGTGAGGCTTAGAATGCCGACCCGTTCCTTTGTCCGCGAACATCCGGGCCCCGGCCGATGAACTCCCACCCACCTCGCGTTTTAACAAAGGCTCGCTGTGCCGCCCACCAATGAATGTCCAAGACCGGAGTCAATGCGCTGCAGCTGGATCGATCACAGCATCGAGGCGAATCTGACCTGTCAAGACGGTCGCGCCATGGCCTCTCGGCCTGTGAAACCGTACAAGCCAGAGTACACCAGACACGTCCTGAACTTGCAGCCAGCTTGGCCTTGATGCCTGACGCTGAGGCTTCGCCCGGCACGCCGATGGCACTGAATATCTATTCATGGCAAGGGGTGAGACAAATGGTGAGGCTGAGTTTGGCAACAGCCCGTCTCAATGACCGAACACGTCCTGGAACTTGCCCTTCACTCCGCCTTTCCTTGATTCTGTGATTCCCTGTTGGTCGCAGGCAAAGTCGGCATTTGGGCCGGACACGGTCCGATTACAGATTTTGAGCTGAAGAGAGTCGAGGGCTGTGCATCTGACGGTCATACTGCACCGAGTGGGCAGAGTTCATGTACCGGCCGCCTTTACCAGTGAACCTCTTTGTGGGCTCGTTTCCGGGCATAAACGCCTGCTCCGTGGGCCGTCCGGGAAGAGGGCAAATGTAGATGACCTCGTGCGGCCTGAGAAGCAGCAAGTAGCTGCCATATCACACCGGCAGACGGACTTTGGAAGAAGAATAGAGACAATGGCGAAAACCGCAACCGACGATGTAATGATCTCGCAGCTTTTGCGAGACTATCGTGTGGCCTGGTATGACTGCCTCGCTTTGAGTATTGAAACTGGATTACGTTGAGCAGCGTCTGTTTCCGCTACGATAGAATATTGTAAACTGTAATATAAAGGGGTTTATGGAACAAGTGCAGGGTAGCTGGGCTTAGAACAGGTGAAAATTCATATATCAATTTAATATCGATATTATGGTATTAAAGGTCCTCGGTTTTCAAAGAGGCCTTGAGGGGTCAGAGGTCTCTATAAATACAAAGAGTCGGTGAGCCCAGAGGCCTGAGGCAGCCCTCGCCAAGGTCCGACTCCGGGCCCCGTGATACCTTTCTTTGTTGTTGTGTAACCTTTGTTGTCTGATACCTTTGTCCCGGTCTTGACCGTGTGACAGAATAATCGCGAAGCAATTGGAGCATGTTCTTTTATGACGAAACATGGTTTACGTATCCAGAACAAATCGGCAGATGGAGACGACTGCATGCACCAAATCTCGCACCAGAGAGTCGACTTGGACTCCTATCAAGGTGAATTAATGCTATCGCGTGGATAGTACAAAGACAACACGACACGAGGGGCAGGATGACAGCCCGCAGAGCTGCCATAAGGCGCAGACAGAGTTACAAGTCTCAACTTGTCATCGTCATCCCACCGGCCGACATATAGCACGCATCTCCTTGCAAGAAATTCACAAAGCGCAGCTTGGCACCGAGGCGGCTTGCGTAGTGCGAAAAAGTCCTATACCACGTTGTAAGAGTGCCAGAGTCAAACCCGTGACAAGTGGGCCGAATTGATGAAAGGAACCTAAGTCAGTCAATTCGTATACGTTCCAGGATTCCCATGGCAAATCGGCACCCAAAACTACAACGCCAAACCCAGTAACAACCACTTCTTCAGCAAATGCATTTGACTCAAGCAGCACCACCTCTCCCTTCGGAGAGCAACTAAGCGAAATTCCGTTAGTGCCCGGGCTATTTCCAATTTCCACATCCCCGTTTTCCCCATCCCGCCCGTCAATGCGCTGCCAAAATCATTCGCAAAGCCGTCGAATGATACGTGACATCAACGCTCTCCCTTCAACATGCGCCCGCGCAATTGGCCAATTCAACAAACCACGCAACCGGAGAAAAAAAAAATGAAAAATAGAGCAATGTTCATCTGAATCGCCACAAGGCGGCGAGTGACATTCCCCCATGACCACGGTTCATGCAACAGATAGTGTGTCGCCGCTACCGCCCTCAGATCTCTACAGATGAGATGAACATCCCGGCCGCCCACCCTCATCACACCATCATCTACAACCACACAGCCGGGTCATCCCACGTGGGCTGCTATACGCGAAATATAGCAACCAAAACACCCATGCGTACTGTCAGATGACTCGGTGGCCAGCCGTGCCAAGCGCAAAGTTCGAGTCAGTACCACACGCCAGCCTTATCGAAGTTGGTCCTCGCCAGGGATCCCAAGCTTGGCGAGCCAAACACCAAGCATATAACCAACTTGAACCGTCATGATCCTCTATAAAAAAGGCAACCAGCCTGCCAAAGCTTGCCGTAGCTCGTCGTAGCTCCAAGCACCATCGTATCTTGCAGAATGCGTCTCCCAGAGCTCCCCCTGGCAAGGGCCGCCCTCGCCCTCCTGTCCATGAGACTCGCACCCTCGGCCGCCTCACCCGTGCAGCTCGACGGCACGACCCTCGGCCTCATCAACACGTACTCGCGCTACGCCACGGCCGCGTACTGCCCCGACCTGCAGGACCTGTCCCTCAACAGCGCGGTGTGCAGCAACCCGAGCGCCCACGCCTGCGGCGCCACGGCCGACGCCACCACCGTCGAGGAGTTCGGCAACGCGCACTCCATATCGGGCTACATCGCCGTCAGCAAGAGCCGGCCCGTCATCGTGGTGTCCTTCCGCGGCACCGACATCTGGAACGTCCGCGACGTCATGAGCGACGTGCTGGCCTGCCTGAAGGATCCCAAGCTGCGCTGGACGTTCCTCGGCGTCTTCACCGACGCCATCTGCGCCTTGCTGCCCTCGTACGTCTTGTCCCCCAGTCCTGAGAATTATACCCCGTCACTAGCATGCTAATCCAACGGGTAGACAAGCCGCCGACAAGGCGGACAAGCTCCTGCCGCTGTGTGACGGGTGCCGCGTGCACCAGGGCTTCTGGGCCGCCTTCACCGGCGTCAAGGACCGCATGATGGCCGTCGTGCAGGAGCAGCTGGCGCGGAACCCGGGGTACAGCGTCGTCGCGACGGGCCACTCCCTCGGGGGCGGCGTGGCGACCCTCGCCGGCGCGTACCTGCGCAAGGGCGGCGTCCGGACCGACATCTACACCTACGGCTCGCCGCGGGTCGGGAACGCCGCGTTTGCAGAGTACGTGTCTGACGGGCGCGGCGGCAGGACCGTCCGCGTCACCAACAGGCACGACCCGGTGACGGCGGTGCCGGGCGACCGCAGCGCCGGGTACGCGCACACCACGCCCGAGTTCTGGTTCCCCGAGGGGCTGGGCCGCCCGTCCAGGATTTGCGAGGGCGTGCATAATCTATCTTGCAGCGGCGGGATCTTTGATCTTCTCTGTCTCGGCGACCACGACGGCTATGGGTACGCAAACGGGGTGGATGTGTGCCCTGGCAAGGGGGGCAAAACCTTGGGGCCGACGCTGCGCGACATCATTAGGCAGGAAGACGTGGACGAGTGGGTGCGCTTCGGGATCTTGGACAATACGACTGCGCCCGACGCCGGGGCTTAAGAGGAGGCAGAGGTTGGAGACGTGCGGGCGTTGCACTGACACTGATAATGACACCGGCGAGTCGAGACGTTGGTGGCCCGCAGTACGAGTAAATAGTTTCTGGTATTTCAGACGTCGGCCCATCCATGTATCATGTCGTCTTTTTGAAAATAGATTGTAGCCTCACAGGCGCTTCTCAACCTCCTCTAGTGCAGCCAAAACGCCCTCCCAGTTCTTCCACTCATTCTCGCCGCCCTGGATGGTCCCGTGCAGCGGCAACCTAGAGCCATCCACGTCCCCAAACCCTCGCAGCCGACTCGTTGCCTCCTTGATGCCCACGATGCCGTGTTTGACGACAATTTCTTCCATGCAGCTTACTTTGTACTGCAGCTCCCTCCTCTCCCTGGCTTCTGCTTCCGTAGGCCGCGTCTTGCCTGCCAACTCAAGCAGCCTCACAAGCGACTTTGGGAAGAATCCCGCCGAGGCATCAATGGCGCCCACGCACCCGACGCCCACCACGGGCAGGAGCTGCTGTCCCAGGCCGGTGAAGACGTGAAAGCGGGCCGCGTCAATGGCCGGGTTCAGCGCAATCTGTGTCAGTAGAGAGACGTCCCCGTGGGAGAGCTTGCAACCAACCACGTTGCGATGGGCGGCAAGAGTGGCAAATGTAGCCGGTGTGACTTTGACCATGTTTGACACTCCGGGGAAGTGGTACCTGTGGCCAACGGTTCAGCCGAGGACATGTGTAGTTGGGCGTGGCAATCAAACAAGGTGCGCACACTCACACGAGAATGGGGATAGGGCTCCGATCTGCCACTGCAGTAAACCACCCGACGATGCCCTCCTGCGGCGTGACGGCGGCATTGTATCCCGGCGCCAGCACCATTCCCCACTGGGCGCCGGCCTCCTTTGCATCGGTGAGCTGCTCGACGGTCTCTTCGATGCTTGCCGTGGCCGTTCCCGCTATGATGGGGTAGTCCCTGAACCCTTCGTGGACAAGGGCATCTCGCACCCCCTGCAGCACGGCTCGGCGGTCTCGCGGGTGAATGTGTACGGATTCCCCCGTGCTGCCGAATATGACGAGACCCTTGATGCCCGATTTCGCGAGGTAGATTGCGTGGGCAGACTGGGTGGCGATGTCGGCGGGCGGGATGGCGGCGTCGTAGGCGGAGCTGGATTTGGAGGCAAAAAAGGTTGGCACGGGCACGTAGATTCCTGGTGGGGGTGGGGAGGACATGATGGCGGACGTCATGAAGTGTAGCAATGGGTGGGATCTGTCGGTGATGAAGTTGATGGGACGATGGGCGATTTATACCCGACTTGGGTCGGACAAGGTGAGGTTGGAGCTCCGGGTAACACGTGGGGGGCGCCGCCGATGACGGTGCTCGGGGTTCGGGTTAACCCACGGCGATCTGTGTTACGTGCTGCAATGAAACGATAAACAGTAGGACGTCCCGAATTGGCCCGCAGGAGGTGAGGTGGATGAGTTGGGAATTGCGTAATGGTTTTCCGCGGCTGTTTCGAGTTTGGCCGCCAGTTCCTGGTCTATTTGTCTCTTTCTCTATCAGTCTATCGAACTACATGCGTACCCTCGGCAGGTTCCAAAATCTTCCATTCGCAGGCTAAATCCTTCTTCTCGTTGTATTGCCTCAGCGTGGCGATGATCTTATTTGCAATCTCCTCAAAGTTGCTTGTTGCGAGCGCCAGAATCGTAGGACCCGCACCAGAGAGGCACACGCCCAGAAAGCCAGGCTGGGTCTTGGGAGACATTGATTCGACGACTTCTGTGAGACCCGGGATAAGGGTCTGGCGGTAGGGCTGGTGGATCTTGTCCTGCATGGCGAGATGGATGAGTTCGGGATCCGGCGGCGACTGGCCCAGGGCGACGGGGAGAAGGGCAATTCGTTGGAGGTTGAATGTCTGGCACGGCACAAAGTTGGCAGTTAGAAACAGGGTACTAATGACGAATCCGAGTAACTGGTTCGCGGGCAGGTTATACGCACCACATCCTGGCGTGGATACTTTTCCGGAAGAACAGCTCTCGCCGATGCCGTGGGCACGATAAAGTCGGGAATGATGGCGACCGCCTTGATCTCCTTGGCCCAGGGGAACTTGATGTGGTGGCCGATGCCGACTGGCGGCGAGGGAGGCTTCTTTCCCGTATCAACGCCGCCAGCTGGCGAAGGAAGGACTTCGGAAAGAGGAATTTCTATTCTCGCAGCGTCTTCGGGGTTCAATGGCATCAGGTAGGTACCGACGAAGCCGCCAAACAAGGCGGCGCCCACATTGTCTGGATGTCTTTCTGCAGCATTTTGTCAGACTCGAATGTCACGCCAGGCAACGTTGGAGGTATCAAAACCACACCGGCACACATACCAATCATTAAACAATAGTCGAAAAGTCGGTCCAGATCCAGATTCTTCAGCCCACCCGCCTCCTTTCCCAACATCACACCAGCAACTACAGCAGCTCCCGAGCTTCCTAACCCCCGGCCCAAGGGGATGGGGTTCTTAATGTGCACATGCGTCTCAACCGGGAACGCGCGCTGGTCATGGCATCTCAGCACGTACAGCGCGACACGGGTGATCAGGTTGCTCTGCGGGTCGAGACTGATGTCCTCGGTGCCCTCGCCCTGGCCCTCGTAGGTTATTCTGCAATTGAGCGGCTCCTCGGTCGACGTCTTGGATCGGTCAATGGTGACATGGAGCTCGAGGTAGACGGTGAGGGCAAGACCGATGACATCGAAGCCGGGCCCGATGTTGGCGCTCGAGCAAGGGGTCTTGATGACGAACGACTCCATGACTGTAGTTGAAACAGTAGGGAGCGACGCCAATTGACGGGTGTCGGATTGTCGCGATGGGTGTGAGGAAAAGGACCGCAAAGGTTTCGATTTCGTGCCCGTGAGTCGTGCGGAAGTTTTGGCGGGGCACACCGATGACCGGACGCGGCGAAAGCCTTACTGTGGGCAGGAGCGGCTCAGGGCATGAGGGGCGCCCTGGTCCAATCAAAGTGAGAGACATAAGGCGGACTAATTTCAACATAACCCTAACCCTAACCCTCCAAATTCCCACGGCCAGGCCGAGTGCCACGATCCAGAACATGCTCCCAGATCTTTCCACTATCCCCAAGCGGTAAATTAGCATCATTGGCCTTGGATAAACTCGGTCCCTTGAAGCTTGTGATATAAAAACTGCAACAGGGCCCAGCTTAGGATTTCGGAGAATAGCTCCGACGACCTAGCTGTAAAGTACTGCGTGTTACACGGAAAAGGCCCAACAGATCGTGAAGCCCAACAAAGGGGCTTCGCCGATACAGGACTTGTTGGTTACACGGTTAGAACACGTGCCTGGGCAAGGACCCTAGGTTTGGGCGTTCCTTTTATGTATATAAGGCGGTCACCCTTCCCTTCCTCTCTCGTAGCAACTCAAGACCTTAGAGACCCTTCGCGATTATTATTGAATTGAGCCCTTTTGCTCCAAGCCTTCTATGTTGAACCCTTGTCACACTGAGAAGCAACAGCAGCTAACACGGCTCTCAAGTGTGGTTCGAAGAGTGACATGACCTCCGTGGCTTGCCTTCTTCGCTACTGCTTGCCGCATCATGGTTAGTTAAATATAGTTGAAAGAATGAGCAACACTGTGGTGTTTCTGGGTTTCAACACGAGATATTTGTCTGTCAATGCTCCGTACAGCAGGTTGACTTTGGAGAACGACGCTGGAGGCTTGTTGGTTGGTGTCATCAGCCAAGAACTCAAAGGACACTCTTATTAGCTGGATATTGGTAAGGTTCTGCAAAGGTCGCCATGGCTGAATCGTTTGTGACACTGATCAACGGTCAATCCAATACTACTTGCTGTGGCAGTTGGCTGGCCGCATGTTGGTCTGCGTAGTTAGCCATCTGACGAGCCATCTTATGACAACAGGGATAGCATACTGGCACAAAGACACGGAGCCGGAGTTTACGTGGCCCGGCTAAAGCCTCGTGAACATCTTGGGCATATCTGGCATATCTACCGCGGCCACATTCACTCTAGACCTAACCTCGGACGACACCATGGTATAGAGGGTTCCCACGTAACTGGATCTACAGGTTCTGGTTTGGTCAAGTGTATTAAATATACGTGGCTCTGGTTTGATAATGTGATGTACTCGCACAGGACTTGATATGCTTCATAACACGAGAGAGATGCGGATCTGAGCATGGAACCCGGTGACCCGTGAATCTGGTACAACACCTGAAGGTATTTCTTTTTCTTTATTTTAACGTAAATCATCTAACCCGTGACAGTATCAACATAGATCTGTTATATCCAACTTACAGAAGCTACAACAAAGAAGTGAAAACAAGTAAACTCCGTCTGGTGTAACTTTCAATAGCCATTGTCTAAAGTTTGTAGACGTGAGGCAAAGGCATAGAACCAGAAGGGTCCGGTCCCAAGACAGTACTTAATAAAATAATAAATAAAAAAGATCTTGCCATGCAGTCATAAAAAAAAATCAAGGGCCAGACGCAGCTCATCTGCTCGATTACACGGTCCATTCGTTTTCTATCATGGACAGCAAAGACGATCTGCACGCCTTCACATCTCATACGTTTCCTATCTTGATACACTTCTGCCCGTGCCTATCCCATCGCCAACTCTTGCAGCTCGTCAAACAATGGCGTACCCAGCCCGGTAACCGGATCCCATCCCTCTACCGCATCCCACCCTGCTCCAGGAATGACTGGTGCCTTTGCGCCGCTGAAGCTTGTGCCCTTGCAGCCATCCGATCTGCCGTGGGTAATACTATAGCCTCCCGCGTTAGTTTCTCATCCGGTGCCATCCCAAGACGGGAAGCTGGCTTGTCACTCACTCTGTGAATGCGCGGCTGGCACCTAGATACAGCCAGGGATTCAGAAATCCCAGCGGCGGCTTGCCCCTCTTCATACGACTATCATTGATGACGGCAATCATGGAGGCGAACAATGGCGCCGACGCACTCGAGTCTTGTCAGTCCTCTACAATGTTTCAGAAGGAGCAAAAGTCGAGGCTCTTACCTGGTGCCTCCCCCGCTCGCGTTTCCGCCGTGGTTGAAAAAGGGGTATCCGATCCCCTGAGCAGATACATCCGGAAAGCCACGGCCAGCCCGGTTGTAATACCCCTTCCACTTGTCTCCGTGCGCGTCGAGATACCGCGACACCGCTGCCTCCTGCCACGCTGGTCTGGGCCAGTACTCCGAGAACCCCCCGGACGAAAAGTTTATCGCTCTCTCAGGGGCGTTTCGCTCCGTCGCACCAACCACCGTCAGGTAGGGGCATCCTGACGGGAACGCTGGCAGAAACTTGGTCGAGTTGGTGCCGTCGTTGGACTGGCAGGACACGCCTGGTCCCTGGTCCCCCGACGCCAGGATGATGGACACGCCGCGGAGCGTGAGGAGTCCGAACATTTGGCAGATTCTGCGCGCGTACGGCTTGGGGACCGCCTGTTCGTTGCCGCCGTATGAGATGGACATGACTTGTGGCAAGTCGCGGTCGGGCAGGTCCAGCAAGTAGCTGGCAAACTGTAGCCACGGCTCGAGGTGTTGCTTCTCGGGGTCGTAAACGCTGCCAGGCTCGAGTCAGTTCTCGGTTCGATACCATCGACTAACAAGCAGCAACCTACTCCAGGTCGGGGATGAATTCGTGGCCCTCTCCCCCCGTGGAGTAGAACCGGACCGGCACCCTGAACGCCATTGAAACGGCGATTTGAATGTCCATGTTGGCCTCGAACCCGGGATACTCGCCCTGGGGATTGGTACCGTTGTTGATGAGCTCGACGGAAAAGTTGGCCCCCTTGGCGTACGGGGCATATGTGTCCAAGTACTTCTCCAGCTCGTCATACTGCGCTGCTTGCTGCGAACAGTGTGAGCTTATGTGCTTTCGAATGCAGAGAAACAATTCTACTCACTCCATGGAATCCAGCCACTCCCAACAGTGATGACCTGTGTGGCTTTGTGTAGTCATTGCTCATCTTATACAGCCCGCGAAGACATTCGGGCGTGTTGTAATTCTCGCAGTCTTGCAGCCCCGTCGACCTTGCTCGTACGCCTGGGTTGCGTCTGCGAGCCGTCGCGATCCCTACTCCCGACATCCGTGGAGATTTCTTGAACAAGTTTCCAGACTCAAAGAATGTCGTAGGCTGGATAGATGTGATGTGCGGCCGCACTTCTGCCGGCACAGAGTATGCCAGGGCCCCGATGGCCCTTTGCTTGCCGTGTTGGAACAAGCCGTACGTGGTAGACAGGAGATTCTCAGCAGTGCCAATGGTCATGACGGCGTCCACAAAGAGCCCGCGCTCCTGAACCTGACCTTGCGTGACGTTTTCCGACAACAGCCACTCGCGCACAACGGCAACGGAGCGCGGCCGGGGCCGTACTAAAGCAACTGCTTCGTCACGAGACAGATACTGCCCATACCGTGGGTGCGTGGGATCTGAGACTTCTTGCAGCGTTCTCTCAAACACGTCGTGGCCCTGAGACTCTAACGCGATGGAGAGCCGGATGAGTTGACTGGCGTTGGCAGCTCCCAGCTTGGTCCATCCATCAGGCGGCTGGTCCAAGTGTTCCACGACGACCAAGTCTGCACTGACGACCAAGAAGATGCTACCCAGGACGCAAAGAAGGCTGAGAATAGACATTATGGCTTATATTGCCGTCCTCGTTAGTTAATTGCGTGGAGCAAGATGAAGACGGTGGTTTCAGTCGGGCCACAGGTCGCTTCAACACTCGTGATAGTACTCGATTCCCTTTCCCCGTTCGTGACCGTGGTGGCCGTAGTGCAGATGGATGACTTCGAGATGCCCTATTCCCTTCAGCAGATCAATCCAAACACTCGGCTAGGTTCTGCAAGATGAATGTCAGTTCAGACAACAATACTAAGCAGGTCGCACAAGCTAGTTCAGCCGAGAGGTTCCTCACCAACAAAAGGTCCTAATCTAATGCAGAACAATCGTCAACGGACAATTGGAAAGGGGGTTTGAAGATCGGGTAGGGGTTGGAGTGAATGGTAATTTCAACTGACGAGTTTGACAGGCCAGGTTAGTAGTGAAGTTTGTGCAAAACGATGAAGCTGTGACTGGGAGTCGTCATACATACCAGACAATCTTAAACCTTCGCGATGCTATGAATCAGTGGCGGGTAAGAAACGACTGGCTTCAGATTGGAACAGCCCCGCCGCGACTGGAAACGAAGTATCAAATGGCCCGACATGAGCGTCAAGTTTCATTAAATATTTAACCTCTCCTTTTCCCACCTTGCCGCGTTCTTCTCCCGACTCATCGTTTTGCACTCTCCTGGTGTTGCCTTGTCCAAGTGGCGTTGGAATTTATAATGCGTACCACCAGAGATATCCAAGCGCAGCCGTGCACCTGTCATATTTGCGGAGATGCCGTTCGTCAATAAGATAATTGTTTTTCTGCCAGGCGGGGATGACGGCTTGGTTGTCGTTGGGTCAAGGCTTTCCCAGCCAAGAAGCCCAGTCGTGGAGTTTGGTTGGCATATTTGTCAGCGAGAAAACTGCGTGGCCCCTTTGTCGAGCTTGTAAGTATGTAGATCGCTCAGGTACAGTGGTTAAAGAGTACCGAGGATGAAAGAAAACCCCATGACTGTCATGGAAAGGTGGAGGTGATGATTCCGTCGGTATAGCTGGCCCGTGAGCGGATTATCATCTAGCACGGCGCGAGACACGGCCGGTGCGCTGCCGATCAATTCTCGACTTCAAGCACTAGTAGTGACAAGTCGACCAGATTCTTTCGATTTCAGGCACTAGACTCTCTGCCTTGGTAGCGGCGGGTGGATAGTTCTGCCAATAGTGCGCATACCCGAGTCCTGAAATGCAAGTATCAGCGCTCTAATCGATGAGGCTCACCCAAAGTTTGACGACACCAATCATGCCCGGAACACGTATTGGGACCAGCTTACAGACCAAAAGCTCATGTGTATCGTTGTTTCGTCCTCCGCATACGCCACCCTCACCTCACCGATCCCTCACCGACGGACACTCGGACTATTCCGTCCAACCACAGCTCGTAACCGTATGACCAGCCGACAGCTTGGGCCAGCGTCATTATTTTCATAGCCAGCCTCCCATTGACTGTTTTATTACCCCGTCGTGGGCAACCGCGGATCCAGTTGACCAAGAGCGCTGCACAGACAGCCACGGGTTGGCCCGGTCTCACCCCCCAAAGTCCTTCGGCAAGCCGTCTTGTGATTCGCCAAGTATACGACAAGCACGCACTGACAGGTCTTTGCTGCCATGTTTTGCAAAGTGCCATTGTTTCGGCTTCTCAAAAGACAGGTGTTGTTGCGTGCTCTGATCATCGGCCAAACACATCATCCTTCCAAGTAGTGATTTGTGAACAAGCCTCATCAGACAACCGAATTCTGCCTTGATGATCCTGAACAGTGCTTCACGGTCCCTATCTAAACTACAAAATCGTGGCAAAGACAGGATAAACAAAGGATATTTTCACCTCATATCACGAAAGAACGTGGGCCATTTTGTTGAAGGAAGGTATTCAAAACTGTAACCAAATGAATGTAAAAGGCAAAGAAAAAGCAAAACAAATGACACTCTAGCTAATAAAGCTCGGCATGTCGGTAATTGCAGCCCCAGGGGCATAGGACCGCACGCTCCCCTCTTCTCAAAGTCCATTGGCAAAAAATTCCTCCATTGCTTTAGGGGCCGAGTCCTCGTTCTTCTCATCCCAAGGCAAAGCATGGTGCGAGCCCGTTAAGTCCATGACCTTGGTCTTGATACCCTTCTCCTCCAGCTTGGCGGCCAAGCGCTCGGCCTCTCCGTCGGGGACCAGCTCATCGTCCGAGGCCTTCATCAAGAGCACCGATTTACCCTCCATGGGTCCAGCCAGAGCATCAATCGTTTCCACAAGCGAAAATCCTCGAGTCTGTACATCCGGCTGGCCGTCCACCGGGGCGCCGTTTGGGAAAACCGCTCCCAGAACGGCACTTACACCGTATTGCGCGAGCGACTGGAAAGGGTAGATGTGAGGCACCTTCGAGGATACGAAGCTCCACGCGACAGCGGACAGGTCTGCAAAGGGCACCAACGCAACGACCTTGGTCACCTTGGGGAAATGAATGCAATGGGTCCACCCGATATTTCCCATCGATCTACCACAGTAGATGACTTCCTTTACGTTGGGGTATTCATCCGTAGCGTATTGGTAGGCCGCGGTGTCGTTGATGATGGAGGCTATTTCGAGGGCGCCGGCCTTGTTGGGAACTCGAGAGCTGCTATCATAGCCGACAAAGTCTACAGCGATGACGACGCGGGTCCGGTCGTGCGTCAGCTTCTCGAGTATCTCGTTCAAGTAGCGAGATGGTCGCACGTTTCCATGATTGAAGATGACTAGCTGCGTCGCGGGCTTGTTGGCAGGGTAGACGTGGATGCCCACCGAGGTCTCTAACGTCGTGGTGAGGGTGTAGTGGCGGACATCTGAAGACATGGGCTCATAGCCGTCTTCGTGATTTGTGATTTTCTCGTTGAGTCTAGCGTAGTTGATTCCGCCTTTTGTGCCTGGAGCGTTGCCGGGGAAGATAAAATTCTCAACTCGATGAATGGGGAAATTAACCAAGGGAGTGGGTCGGACAACATCGTCTAACACGGAGAAAGGATGCTGGACAGGAATGCTGGTTTCTTTGCGATCGGGGATCTCCTGAAGTGCCGACACGTCTGTGACGGTGTATGTCGTCGGGGTGAAGGTAGACATTTTCTCGATGGACACGATGCCTAGTGTTGCAAGTGTAACTTGTACGCGGTTGACGATGTTGTAGCTGCAGGAGTGACTACGACATGACTGAGAACCGAGGGAGAATGTCGAGCTTATATACCTGGGAAGCTATGTAATGGACAGTATTTGAACATGTGGCGAGGTGGTAGGCATTTCGGGGCTCAAAGTTGAACAAAAGATACCGAATGCTGGGTTGACGTTGCGGCGGCATGTGGCCGTGCTATCCAAGGCCAGGCCCGTGGATGCTTCATGGCAGTTTCAAGATTACCAGTTGACGTGATACACACAAAGATGCACTGGAAGCAGGCTGCCACACTGCTCCTCGGCGCAATTCCTTTGTGTATGTCTGAACACGGCATGTTCAATCCCTTCTCCCATCGCTCATGTATCGGGCCGTGAATTGCAAAGACGGTCCTGGTCTCATGGCTGAGCCTGTTCAGACCTTGGGATATCGGCTGCCTCAATTAAAATAAATAGTAGCGAGATTCGTCGGTGGAGGTGAAGCAGAAGTCGCAAAAGGCTGTCATCAAATGGACAAAGGCATCGTGCATCCCGGCTCTGAGCTCGCTAGGCAACACCAGCGGCTGACAGCTTGACAGCCGCACTAGGCAGCGCCGCGCGGAGCAACCTAAGAGCTGCGCCAGCCGCCGCCAGCTGCATTCTGCCGCCTTTTTCTCTTCACCGCCCACCACCCCAAGTATAAGAATCTCGTCTCGCCCGCCGTTCATTTCTTGTTTTCCTTTCCTTTCTCTCCAGCTCTCTTTGCCATATGGCTTAGATCAAGTGTAGTATCTGTTCTTTTCAGTTTAATCTCTGAAACGCCTCGAAACGGGGCTTATCGTGATTATTCCCATTTTTGGTTGCCGGACGAGAGCGCCTCTGCGTTTACGCATGGTTCTTGTCCACTGTGTCCCTGGTATTACACTGCGTCCAGGTGATGCGAAGCTCGAGAATTCATTTTCATTGCAGTTGAGCATGACTCGGCCGCGAAGAAGATCGATGAACCAGGAGGGTGGAATGTGCCAATGAAAATACAGAAAACGCATCGCCGACGGTGTTTGTAGCTGGGCTTGAGCTGTGAAAGTCCTCCAAGGACCCAGAGCTGGCCCTGGGCGTGGCTTACCTCTGAAGTTCTGTCAGATCAAGAGTTTATCGAGACGCAACCGCTCTACTCGGTTTAATACAAGAGTATATTACCAGAACCATCACAGCTCCCGAAAGGCTTCGTGCCAAGCTAAAGTTCGTGGTCTATTGTCTCACTCTTCACCTCCAAACCGTGCTCATTGCCATTTGCCCCACAATAGCTATCACCATTCACGACCATTTTAAAACCTATCACAAACCTCACCTCATCTGAACCCCAAACTCATCACCCCAAACCTCCCCCAAAACCCGCCACAATGTCCACCCAATCAAGCCTCCTCGACCCATCCATCTTCAGCTATCTCGAATCCAAGATCGAAGAAGAAACCGAGGTCCGAGACGCCCTCACGCAAATCGTGCAAAAACTCGAACGAAGCGTCGCCTCCGCCCAGGCTCTCCTCTCTCGAGTCCACTCGACTCCTCGTGCCCGCTGTACGCACCGTCCCCCCAGCCAAGCACCGTACACGCCCTAGAAAGTATGCTGACGTGACCCCAGACCCAGCCTTAGTCGAGCAGGTAGAAAATGCCGTCAAGGACGAAGTCGCCATCGTCAAGGAGTTGAACGAGGTTGCCTCCAAGCACCCCTACTACAAGTTCGTTTTCACAAGTTTCAACCTTTCTGCCATCCCACCAAAAAGAAAATCCCAATCAGACTAATTCCATCCAGGTACAATTCCAAATGGGCACGAACCGTGCAAAACGCCATTGGGACGACGCTGTACTGCGCATGGCTAGGCGGTTTCCCGTCAGACTCGCAACCCCCCGAGCTCGGCCGCCTCCTCACGCTCGAGGACGTCGGCTCCATCTTCTCAGGTACGTCGTTTCTCTCTCCGCCCAGTCCATCAAGCCTTTTGCCAGTCTTGCCGCTTCCTTGGCCGTGGCCGGTGCTGACTGAACTCATTAGTGCCGACAAATCTCAAGGACCGCGATGCGTTCCACTTCACTATAGAAGAGTATCTTCTCTCCCTCACCGACCTCACGCCCGAACTAGCCCGTTTGGCCACCAATGCCGTCACCCTGGGCGATTTCCAGCTGCCCATGACCATTAGTGCCTTTATCAAGGATGTCTTTGCCGGGTTTCAGCTGCTTAATCTAAAAAATGACATTTTGCGCAAGCGCGCAGACGCCGTCAAGTATGATGTAAAGAGGGTGGAAGACGTAGTGTATGATTTGAGCCTGAGGGGGCTGGTTGCGAGGACCGGGGGCGATACTGAGATGAAGACGGATGAATGAGCAAACGAGCTCAAGCGCGCATCTATTTCAGGGGAGGGAGGCATTTGCTCAAAGGGTTTTGGTGCCATATTCAATATCACGGTTTGTTCTTGCAATGACTAATGGACATCAGGAGGAAGCATTGGTGTTTACAATCATTAATCAACAAAAAGTACCTTGTTCCGGCTCAGAACCTTGAGCAATGCATTGTGATAGTGTACATTCCCAACCCGTCCATTTCCACCATACATTTGCCGTAAAGAGATGCCATGCTCTCCATGTACTGCCCGATTCACCGGCTGTAAAAATGACGGCGCAAGGGGTTAAAAAGACAAATAAGAATATGCTCCAGACGCCACATGCTAGGTTGTTCTCTTCATCTTCCTTTACAAGTCTCAACTCAGTCATGTCTAAAAGTACACTTGTCGCCACGCGCACACTTGCCTTGCTGCCAAAATGTGCAGGCCTTGGTTCCGATTAGGGCCTTATTGGCAGGCTTATGTGGTGGCAACGTTGCCTTCTTCTTGCGAGTATCTTTCGCGTCTCTCTCACCACGATCCCAGTCCCGCTCGTTGGATGGTGGAGGGGGCGGAGGTGGTGGAGGTGGCTGACTTTGCTGATGGCCCTGTGCCAATTGTGTCAACATCATCAGTTGTTGATATGAAGGGTCGCTGGGATTGAGATTAGACAGAGGGTTGGCGCTGGACGACTGAGCTGGCTGTTGCTGTTGGGGTTGGTTGATGGCGGCCAAAATCGATTGGAGCTGGCTGTCAGGAATCGAGCTTTGTTGGCTTTGCGATGAGCTACCTTGCGCTTGGCCAGCAACATGGCCGCCCGTCATTTGTTGCAGGAGAGCTAAATATGGTGCATAAGACTGCTGCTGCTGCTGCTGCTGTTGTTGCTGTTGCTGCTGGTAGTATATATTCCAGTCCTGGCTGGGGGTCTGGCCAGTGGCACCAGCGACAAGCCTCGCGGCGTTGGCCTCAGCCTCGGATCGAGCACGATCTTCATCCAGTTTTCTCTGTCTAGCAGCAGATTCCTTATTGTATCCCAGCCACCATTCGCGAACCCTCTCCTCATCATGTGCCAGCCATTCAGGCGGTGCGGTGGCTGGATACGGTTTTCCAGCCAAGCTTCTAGCTACTGACTCGATATGATTGCCAATCATCTGCAAGTTTGCGTCACCATACTGATGAGAGCGAGCGGGATCAACTTGGACAGGGTTCGGGTCGCGCCAAGCGGCGATTTTCTCTTGCTGGAGGCAGGCAAGAACTTGTGCCTCGCTATTAGGTCCCACGGCAAACGGAAAATTATGCTGCGTTGTAGACGAACCATGAAGGGCCCAAGGATGCGAAGTTGCTTGATGGGGGCTTGACTTATCCGGTGCACCCTTGAGTCGTCCGAGAATGTCGTCCAGCTTATTCGACGGGTTGTTTTTGGCGTCGATTCTCCGAAGCGCTGCGCCAAGGGCTTGGTCCACTCCCATGTTCTGCTCGTCTCGCCATCGAAGTTGGAGTTCCTCAAACTTTGCACCTTCAGTCGGAAGATACCCAGCTTTGGAGTGGGCTGGGCTGGACGACTCCGCCGGAGGTGATTTGGGACTCGGAGGAATGTCATCCACATTCGTGTATATGGCCATGAGCTCTCTTTGCCCACGCGCTGTGATTTCCTTCTGTTCGTTCGTTTCAAATATGACGTTGCCACCACGTGTGATGTAGTTCTTGTTTCTGATGTCAGATGGCAGTTGGGAGAAGTCAGTGGCCGTGGGGCCAACCCATGGTTGATAAGGTATATCGTCATCCTCATCATCCTCATCGACACCAGCACGTTGCTTCAACACCATACCCTCTGATCGATCATCTCCGGCGTCGCGAATCATGTTCACATCACGTCCTTCATCTTCCTCATCGTCTTTCTGGAAGATCTTGACTTGAACAAGCTCTTCCTCAGGCTTCCAGCTCACGCGAAGCTTCCTCCGTCCTTCTTTGCGTATACGCTTAGCTCTTTGTTCCGGCGTTTCTGAATTGTCTGGACTCTTGGAGTCTTTGGAAGTGACAGGCGCCACCTCGGGCTTCTTGGCGTTGATCGAATCTAGCAAGGATGCAATTCCGGATAAAGCGCCGGCAGAGCTCGATGCTGTTTTCGGCGGAAGTGCTTTGGTTTCAGACCTTGATGGGCCGGGTTTGCTTTCAGACTTGGCAGCCAGCTTTCCAACGTCAGGTTTACTCTTTTCATCAGTAGACGCGTTAGGACTATCCACTCCGACAGGCTCGGGTTTAGCCACGGTCTTTGCAACAGGTCGAGATTTTCCAGGAAGCACTGAAGAGGTCGTTTGTTTTGCCGTTACAGTCTTACTAGCAGACTGGGAAACCTTTGGCTGGGCTAGCTTCTTGCTCAACGATCCAGCTCCTGCTTCTACAGCAATTTTTTTTACGGTGCGAGTGTCACTGTCCTCATCTCGTCCTCGTTTTATTGACATGACATCCGATGCTGATTTGCCCCCAGCCTTTGCTCGGCTAGCTGCAGATGTTCCCGTGTAGCCAGTTGCTGTGGTGGGTTCGTTGGCCTTTTGAAACTTTTTAATTTTGGCAGAAATCTCACGGACAAGTTCCTTGACTTCTTCGTCGCCCTTGTCCTCGAGACGCTTCCGTACAGAATCGAAATTCGTCGTCTCGACAATCTTCCTTGTTATCCGAAAATGCGTAAATAGCTCCAAGACAATTTTTGGTAGCTTTCCAGAGAAATCTGAGGCTTTAATCGACGAGATCAACACATTGACAAGACTGAGGACTAATTTTTGGTGCCCACCGAGGTTGTCCAGCACTGCATCATCCGCGTGTTCGACGGTAGCATCCAATGCCCGATACAATGCCTCTTTCTTCTGTTCCGCCTCTAGCTTCTTCTTCTCAACCACCGGCTGCGGCTCTTTGTTTTTGATTGCTTCCTCCAAATCAAGTTTACTGCGATTCATTTCAGTTCGCAGCTTGACGAAGTACTCGCCGGCTTGTTGAACGCGTCCAGCAATTAGGGAAGATGTTCGAGGGGTAGCCTGGTCGATATGAATGATCCCAATGGTATCCCAAACGACCGCTTCGACAGCGTCATTCGGGCGAGATGCCTGTCGGATCTGAACACGGCTGATAAGTATGTGTACAAGGGCACGCTTACAGCTAAAAAGAAATGTTAAGCTCACAGGTTTATTTCGTTCGTCTTCAAGCTCTTTCTTGGCCTTCTTTTCCGCCTTATTCTTGGAGGCCTCGTCTGACTTGAGCTGCTCCTTAAAGGCATCTGATACAAGGTTAGAAGGAGACGTCTGGCGTGAGAGCATCAAAACAATTTCCAGTACGTACGGGGATATTCGGTATATTTGGGCTGCCGTTTGCCCAGCGCCTGCATCGATCGATCGTATTCGTCCAACAAAGTCTTGGCCTCCGTTCGTCTCTCATCTAGACCACTCTTGTCAAGCGACGGTCGGTATTTACTTGTGAATCGACCTTGGACCTCGCAAGGTAGCGAGTAGCCCAGCTCCGGAACAATGGACCTGCCACTTCGAGGCGGCAAAGCGACCAAAGGCGCGAGTTTATCGTAGCTTTTGGGGGCAGGAAGCTTGACACTGCCTTCGCAGACCAAATGCGGAAGTCCTTTAATGGTGGGGTGCTTGGCCTGTGCCGCTTTGTTGCGTTTTCCGAAATCCGTAATCAACTTTGCTTCTTCAGGTGAAGGCTGAGGAACAGGCAGGGAGTCAGTATCTTCAACCCTTTTACTGGAGGACTCGATGGAAAGATCTGTCATCACGGACGGAACTTCCACAGTAGGTACAGGGCTTTCGATGGAAGCCTTTCTCACTCGCTTCCGCTTTTTTGTCTGGGAAGAATCGGTAGTTGATATTGATGATGGGTGGATATGACCAGAAATGAGCTCAGAGGGAGTATGAGTACGGCCCACTGACGTAGACTCAGGTGCAGGTGCCGCTATAGCCTGTCCCATGGAAGTATCAATTCCAGCCAAATGAGCCTGGTGACCCGTTGGTGAGCCTTGTCCCGCCGGAGAGTAGGTAGACAGATTCTGCGGTGCAAAGCTTGCAGCATCGAGTGCCTGTTGACCATGGCCCTGTGGACGCGGCTGCTGTTGCTGCTGCTGATAGGTAATATGCGGATTCGGATCTTGGGCGAAGTGATTCTGTTGGCCATTAACTGTGTTATGGACAAAATTCTGCGCGTGTGGAAACGACTGTGGGCGTAGAGCAGGAGGGGACTGCTGAGATTGGCGTGAGAAGGACTGATCCTGTTGGAATCCTGCCTGCAGGCTTTCGAAGTGTTGGACTGGCGGATGGCTGTGCTGGCTCGGGGCCCGCGAAATAAGCTGATTCGCATTATATTGTGACACCGGAGCATTGAAGGCCTGCTCATTCTGGGCAGGGAATTGAAACTCATGTTGTTGAAAGCTTTGTCCATGCCCATGTGGATGAGTCTGCACCTGACTTAAATTCAGGTTGCCCTTGGCATGCTGGCCATAAATGTCGGGGTGCAGGTTACTAAACGCAGGATCAATCACGTCTTGCCCAGCTTGACTGAATTGCTGATTCAAGCCGAGAGTATCATGAAAGCTAGGGTCGCCAGGTTGGGAGGGGTGCAAGCTGCCGCCCAAGAAGGCGTCACCTTGGTGTGACGGGGGATTGAAGTAGTTTTGTGCATGTGCATCTTGAGGATTGGTGATGTGCGGAAATGAGCCGGCATGATCCGCCACGGACTGTTGCCAGGCCTGATTAGGATCGAATTGGCCATCTTGGCCATAAGAGAAACCTCCTTGCCATGGGGTTTGTCCGCCTGCGCCGCTCTGGCCCGACCCGGGCCAGGACTGCATTTTATGTGGATTTCAATCGTCGTTCCAACATGCACTAATCATGGATGACAATATTGTAGAAAGGTCTAAAGCTAGCAGGACATGTTAGCGAACTTCGCCTATCCCGGGGTGAGCACGCGTCGAGGGCGTGAGTCTGGCCCATGAGAAGGAAGGTTGGCAGATGCATGTCCGAGAAGCATGCAACACCCTCGATCAATGAGAAAGTGGCTGTTGACCGGAAGAGAAGGGGGTTGGCTATGTGTGGAGGGAGCCTTTGCCATCGACCCAGGGTTAGGATCAAGTACTTACTGGGGGAAATTGAATGGTGAGGAACCTCGAGGGTCACAGCCGTTGCGAGCGGCAAAATGTCGGCAGATGAAGCGTCACTGGGCCCACTTCGGGCACTAGTCCAGAAACAGGCCAACGCGCAGGGGTTGGATGGTTGGCAAAGTCGAGATGGTGGAAGAACACTGACTGACAGATGGGCCCGGGTGCAATCTCTAGAGGAAACACGCATTAGTACCATCTCAATTTCTTTCCTTTTATTGCGGCAATGTGAAATGCAGCGATGAGTACGCGGGATCAAGAGTCTTTTGAGTTCGAAAGTTGGCAGGGAGCTTCATTGCGCGAGGAGAGCCCCGGTATTTGAGCAGCCGACTGGCACACGCCCAACCAGCATGTCCCGTCGCCATCGCCATCAAGGCCTCGCTGTGTTGATGATCGGCGTCAAGCTGGACTCCAAGACGCGCATAGCGGTGTCGGTAAAGCAAGAGGTTTTGCAAATGCCAGGTAGAAATGCCGCCCCATGTCGGCGGATTGATGTAGTGATTTCTGTTTCTGCTAGGGCAGCAAATCTTGATTGAGATTGTAGACTGTGGCTTCCGCTGCTCCCACGGCTGTGTTATTTCCGGTCTGTTTTCCAACCGGATGCCTGGCGATGTAGACCGTAAACAATTATATCCGCGGGGTTCAAATACCCCTCGAAATTGCCAGGAACTTTATTTCCACGGCGAGATTGACTCTTTTATCACTTTTATCTCAAGACGCAACCCGATGACCAGGTCGAGGCCCAAGACACGTGATACGTGCCTTAAATCATGGCAACTTCTGCTTCCCAATCGGCCACGCAAGAAAGGGGTGCTCATCTTTTCGAGGACCCGACACCCATCAATCCATCTCTTTAAAAATGGCTAGGCAAACTAGACTGACGTCGGTAGTTCAACTCGCGGCTTTAATGATGACCAATTAAAAATAGCGATCGCAGTTCATTTAGGCAAACGCCAAATCACAAGATACAGTTGACACTGCTTTCCATTCATACTGGCGACAGACTCAGGCGTGGCTCGGCAAAGGGAGACTGGTACTCCGCAAATGCCCAAGCCCACCATAGGTGATTGTGGTTTGGGAAAGGGGGATGGGATATTGTATGGGATGTAGGAGGGGGGTTCAGAGGTGAAGCATACCCAGCGGCCAGAGAGACTCTCGCAATGGTTCAACCTTTAAGTCTGTTCAAGGGCTGAGTCGTCATGACCTGCCTCTCCCTTGCGCTGTTTACAAGATTATTGAACGCGCTCTATGGGAGATCATGCGACAGCCCGCTGACGGGGAAAGGGGCGACGACAAATTACGGCGGCAAGTCGGGACTTAGCGACGGAATGATGAAAAAAAACTAGCACCAGATCCAGGTGATGCCGCAGCTTCCCGGCGGTTATTGACGAAGCACAGATTGCAGCAGATGGCGATGCGCGAGAGAGTGATGAAGGTCTGTAGTCGACGGTGGAAAAGTCAACAGCAGCCAATTTCGGGGGAGCTGGTTCGCCTTCTGTGGCCGGAAATGTCAGGCAGAAAGGCCCGAAGGGCTTGCACGTACTCCGTACGGTTAGTAGTATTACGCGGTACTCGTTCGGAGGGAGGACATGTACATGTACATGTACATGCTACTGTACGGAGTACTCCGTACCGTGCCACGATCGTAACAAAGGCCCCACCATTCGTGCCTGAAGCTCCAAGCCTCGCGCCGGATTTAAAGTCGCTCCGTTCTCCGCGACCTGACTGCTGCGCGACAGACGTCAACTAACTCGTACACTGTGGCCACTGTTGCCCGTCAGACGCAATAGCTCCCCATGTCTAAGTTGCGTCGGCTCCAACGACGATATCTTGGCTAAGCTGTTCACAACACCAACACCGCCAAGTTCGTAATGTCGTCGGCTTGAAACACTGTCTCTTCAATACAATTGAAACGAACCATTGGTCTTTCTCCAGCCAACACATCTCCTCCGGCTTTGGAGCAGCCGTAACCGCCGTCCGCAACACCCCACCTCCTTGACTCTCCTCAGTGCTTGACAGCCAATACGCGAGAATGGCTTCCAAAAGCAGTTCATTACGAGATCGTCAAATAGGTATGCGATATACTAGCTTACTCGCCTTTGTCACTACTAAAAAAGTTCTATTCGCAGCGTCACTCAAGAAAATCCTCAACCTTAACGAAACGGTCGAATCAAACGAGGCAACTGAACATGCCAGCGCCCTTCATGCGCCTGTTGCTCCCATACTCGACGCTGATGGTAATCCTATATGGAAGGTGCTTGTCTTTGATGATCTCGGCCGAGATGTCATTAGTAGTGTCATGCGTGTGAGCGATTTGCGGTCTATGGGCATTACCATGCACATGTACGTGTGACATGTTTTGAGATGGGCGGGCACAACTGACAAATAACTTCTAGGCACATTGGAGCTTCACGACACCCCATTCCCGATGTCCCCGTTATCTATCTCGTCGAACCGAACTCTCAGAATATTCAAGGCATTACAAGTGATCTCCAAAAGGGACTCTACTCCCCCGCCTACATCAATTTCCTATCCTCACTGCCTCGAGTGTTGCTGGAGGATTTCGCAACGCAAACAGCAACGGCTGGCACATCCGAAAAGATTGCCCAGTTGTTTGATCAGTATCTTAACTTCATAGTCGCGGAGCCAGACCTCTTCAGTCTTGGTATGCAAAACGCACACACGTACTGGGCCTTGAACAGCGCAAAGACAAGCGATGAGGAGCTCGAGGCCGTGGTGGACAAGGTCGTGGGCGGACTTTTCAGCGTTGTTGTGACTATGGGTATGGTATTCTATGGCGGCATTGGTGAGGGTATCCTGCTAACAGCCATAACTAGGTGCTATTCCCATCATCCGATGTCCCAAGGGTGCAGCTGCTGAAATGGTAGCTGCTCGCCTCGATCGCAAGCTTCGAGATCATATTCTTAATTCAAAAGATAACCTATTCTCCAGCACTAGACCAGCCGTCGCCGGTACGCCAAGCTCGCGACCGGTCTTGATTTTGCTTGATCGAAACGTTGACTTGACCCCTATGCTGTCACATTCATGGACTTATCAATCTCTCGTCCACGACGTGCTCAATATGAAGTTAAACAGAATAACCATCGAAGCACCTGTAGACGAGAGCAATCCCTCCAAAGGAACCACAAAGAAGGGCTACGATTTGGGCGCCAATGACTTTTTCTGGGCCAAGAACGCCGGAGTCCCATTCCCTCAGGTTGCAGAAGACATTGACGCCGAATTGACCAAATATAAAGAAGACACCGCAGCTATCACCAGAAAGACTGGGGTTTCAGATTTGGAGGATCTTCAAAACGATACTAGTGCAAGCGCTCAACACCTCAAGGCTGCAATAACGCTGCTTCCTGAGATGAGAGAGCGAAAAGGCATTCTTGACATGCACATGAACATTTTAGCCGCGTTGTTATCTGGCATCAAAGAACGACAGTTGGACAATTATTTCCAGCTTGAAGAAACGATAATGAAACAAACCAAAGCTCAAATACTGGAAATCATCAACGACGATAACAAAGGCAAAGAGCCTGCCGATAAGCTCCGACTGTTCATCATTTGGTTCTTAAGCATGGAACAAGAGGTTAGTCGGGCAGACTTTCAAAGCCTTTGTAAGGCTCTTGAAACGGCTGGGGCAGACATATCCTGTCTCCCCTATGTTCGACAGTAAGTACGGCCGCTAGGACTGTTACACATTGACGACTAACACGCCACGTAGGGTTCGTGCAACCACTAAGATGACCCAACTAACGACGATAGACAACTCCAACCAACAAGCACCGTCGTCTGATCTGTTTGGCCGTTTCTCTTCTATTTCTACCCGCCTTGCGGACAGACTCAAGGAAACTGGAGTTCCTTCCGGGTTGTCCTCCAATTTTGAGTCGCTAATATCAGGCGTCAAGAACTTCCTGCCAGCCGACCGAGATCTCACAGTGACCAAGATTGTCGAATCTATCATGGATCCATCCAGCGCAGCATCATCTGCTATGGCAAAGACGGAAAACTACTTGTACTTTGATCCCCGCTCAGCCAATGCTCGTGGGACTATGCCACCGCCGAGCGCAGTGCGTTCAGGTGCTGCAGCCAACGCGCCGGGTGGCATGCCTGGTGCAGGAGGTCAAGGGCAATCGGCAACATTTGGTCAGCGAAGGCAAGGTTTCACAGAGGCAGTGGTATTCACCGTAGGAGGTGGCAGCATTGACGAGTACGGCAATTTGCAGGAATGGGTAACGCGAACCAAGGACCGGGGCAAGAAGCGGGTTGTGTATGGCAGCACGGAATTGCTGAATGCCGCTGCATTTATCAAGGATGAGTTGGAGAGGCTGGGCCATGAAGTTGCGTCATAACTATGATTCAAATACGATGAATAGAAGCGAAGCGAGAGCCCAAGAGCATCGACCAACTATTAAAGGTAGTTCTGATGTAAATGTGTACGAACGCCATTTTAGAGAAAGAAAAATAAGAACTGGACATGTGTGCCACTTTGCCTGTTCGATGCGCACAAAACTCACGCATATAAATCAATCCATGGCAGAATGCCATCTCTATGGCAACATAATAGCAATTAATTGATGCTTCACCGCACAGTGGATGGCCAGTCAGGTGCTGCAATCCGCTTGAGAGGTTGACTGTTGCCGCAGCCGTGGCTCACGCCGGGCATGGACCAACCAAGGGGCCGCGATGCGGGCGCATTGGAGGCGCCCAAAGTCGACACGCACCGCCAGGAGCAGCTGCAGCACCACACGCTCTTTTTCTCACGCCATGCCTCGACCACCTCTGTCAACCCTCTGCCTTTCCTCCTCCATTCCCTTCCCGTCCATCGTATCCCATCACCAAACCCATCTCCAACCCACACGAAAACGGACGCTCGTGGCCCTTGCAATCAAATTTTAATCGGTCGCAAGTATCGTCAGCCTCATTCATTCGTTTCACGACACACTTCTTTGTTCCGCCTCGGCACCGCACCTATTCGCGCGTCACGCAGCCGTGAGAACGAACGAGCCTTGCAATAGTCCTGGCACGATTGAATTGATGTTTTTTTGGGGACGCTAGACAACTAGGTTCGCTTCAATTCGTCATTTGATCGATTTGCAGAGACCATGGACGGATCTCCCGTCAAGGCGGAGGAGTCGGCAGACCACCGCAAGAGCGGATACAAGTCATGGAAGAAGAAGTATCGCAAGATGCGCATTGTTTTCGATCAAAAGATGCAAGAAGGCGAGGATCTACACAAGCGGGAGGATAAAGCTTCTGCTACGGTCAAAAGATTAGCTGTTGAGAATGAGTACGAATGCCTCCCTCACTCTGTCTTGTTTTTTCTTCCTGTCTCCTCAACTTCCTTCCCGTGCATCCAACGCCGTATGATGGACCATGCTAACTCGCCGTGCAGCCGCCTGCTAGATCTCCTCCTCGATGTCAACAACTCGCCGCAAATCCCCCTCGACAAACGAATAGATGTGTCCCTAAAGCCATCCCCAGGTGCCAAGATCGTCCTCCCAATTGACAGCAAGCATGCACCCCAAAAGGAGCTCAGCATCAAGAAACTCCAGCAACTCCTCGAGGAGATCCCTCACTCAACGTACACCTCGGCCAAGGACTCGAAGCGCTCCTACGTCAGTGACTTGGCTGCTCCCGAGGGCGAACCCTTCCCGCCTAGCTTCTTGTCCGCCGACGACATTGATAACTACATCCACGATATCGACAGCTCAATAGACCCGGAGACACACATACCCACGCTCGCTCCTCGGGCCCATCCGAGCACCAACCCAATTCAACACGCTCACCTGAAAAACCCCACAAGCGTAACCAACTGGTTGCGCAAACACGCGCCCAAGATCTTCCTCCAAGACGGAGAGGCTCACGATGGCGATGACGAGGGTCAAGCAGGCCACCATACAGGTGGTCGCAAGACGCGTGGATCCCGAGGCGAGCGTGGTGGCGGTCGCGGCCGTGGTAAACGAGGCAGCCTGGCCTCAAGAATGGCCGATCGGGAGCGAGAGCGCGATCGCGGCGAATGGGACGCTAGCATGGACGAGGATGCCGATTTTGGCACACCCGTGGGCAGAGGCAAGCGCAAGAGGGACGACGATCCTGGTTATAGACCCGGAGGGTCTGGTGGCCGTCCAGTCAAGAAGAAGAGAAAGAGCGACATGGATGGTACGCCAGCTGCTCGAAAGTCCAAGAAGGAAGCTGCCTCGAGGGATGATTAGTTTGGCTTGTAGATCTGGGATTTAGGGCGTTGCGTGTGACAGAATATATGGCGTTTGGTTTATTGTAAGGGTATTATGTGAGGGCTCGATGGGAGGGGAACTCCTTTTTTTTTGAGAATTATGGCTTTCTTGGGATGGGGCAGGGGAAGATTGGTGTTATGCTTATTTCGTACCTGTATACTAGACATATTAAAGGATTCGCGTTGTACTCTTGCGTGTGCACAATTGCCTGGGTATGGGATGAATGACCTCAATTTGCAGTAACCCATATGCCGAGACGCTCAAGCTTGGGGCAGGAAAGCTTCATGGTATAATTTGATCATGATTGCTATACATTGTATCTACATGCTGCTAGATCAGACAACCGACGTTACTCCGGTGACATGTGCCAGTTCTATCTGTATGCTATATATGTTGCCACAGCCCTGGACTGCGTTGGAAATGTTTCGTCCTGTAATGCAAATATGAAATACTTGTAAACGCGCCTCACATGAGGGGGCGGGCTAAAAGGCGCAGGGTATTTATTCCGCCGCTATTCCGCCGTTTAATGCTTCCATTTCCCTTCTCCCACTTTGTTGTATTTGCATCTTGAGCCCCCCTATTTACAACTTCTCCTTGAGGATGGTCTTCATGCGGCGCTCAACGGCATTCAGGTACTCGTTGGTCGTGACGTAGTCGGAGCGCTCGTTCTTGCCGCAGGCCAGGGCCAAATCCTTGGTCATGACGCCATCCTTATCGACGGTGTCGATGCAAGCCTGCTCAAGGCTCTCGGCAAAGGCCACAAGCTCGGGCGTGTTGTCGAGCTTGCCACGCTGAATGAGACCGCGGGTCCAGGCGAAGATGGAGGCAATGGGGTTGGTAGAGGTCTCCTTGCCCTTCTGGTGCTCACGGTAGTGGCGGGTAACGGTGCCGTGGGCGGCCTCGGACTCGAACGTCTTGCCGTCGGGGGTGATGAGGACCGAGGTCATGAGGCCAAGGGAACCGAAGCCCTGAGCGACAATGTCAGACTGGACATCACCGTCGTAATCTGGATTATAAATGGTTAGCTTTTTTTTGGGGGGGGCACTGATTTGCTAGCAAAAACCTACTCTTGAGAGCCATGATGTAGCCGCCCTTGCTCTTAATCATCTGGGCAACCATGTCATCAATGAGACGGTGCTCGTACCAGATCTTCTTGGCCTCAAAATCCTTCTTGTATTGGGTATCGTAGAGCTCCTGGAAGATGTCCTTGAAGCGACCATCGTACTTCTTAAGGATGGTATTCTTGGTACTCATGTAGAGGGGCAGGCCCTTGTCAAGAGCAAGCTTGAAGGAGGCATGAGCAAAGCCAGTAATGGACTCGTCAGTGTTGTACTGCGCTTGGGCAACGCCACCACCGTTCTTGAACTGGTAGACCTCGACCTCTTGAGGCTCGCCACCTTCAGGGGTGTAAACCATGGACAGCTTGCCTGGTCCGGGGGCAACGATGTCCTTGGCGCGGTATTGGTCACCAAAGGCATGGCGACCAATGATAATGGGCTTTTCCCAACCGGGGACCAGACGCGGGATACGAGGGATGACGATGGGCTCACGGAAGACAGTGCCGCCCAGAGCATTTCGAATTGTGCCGTTTGGTGACAGCCACACTATTTGCAAAAGAGTGTCGGGTCAGTTGATTGCCGTCAAACGGGTGCTGCGGTATTTAGTACCAACAGGGAGATTACTTACTTTGCTTCAGCTTGAATTCTTCAACACGAGCCTCATCAGGTGTAATGGTAGCGCACTTGACACCGACGGAGTACTTCTTAATAGCCTCGGCAGCATCAACAGTGACCTGGTCGTTGGTCTTATCGCGGTATTCGAGACCCAGATCGTAGTACTTCAGATCGATATCAAGGTAAGGATAGATGAACTTGTCCTTGATAGTCTGCCAGATAATGCGGGTCATCTCATCGCCGTCGAGTTCCACGACCGGATTCTTAACCTTAATCTTGCGTGCGGCAGCCATGTTGCGTGCTGAGACTGAGAAGGTGCGGACGGCGCCGAAAGAAGGTGCAAATCGAGACGAGGAAGCGCGAACTGAGGCAATGGGCGCACGGCGAAGGGGAAGGTGTGAGGAGAGGAGTCTAGCGGCGGAATTCATGGTGAACAAGGGGAAGGGGACGGTCCATGTAGAAGGAAGAAAACAAGGACGACTGAGTTAATCCAAGCGCGGTATTGCGACAGACTAGACTACGCAGCGCGGGGCTTTGGTCGGTTCGGGATCAAATTCGCAGGGTTTCGTGAGGGTAGTCTCGGTTCGGAGTTGATGAGTGGGGGGCTTTCCCCGACGAGAAGTTGTTTATGCCAAGGCATGCGGAAGGAGCCAGTCAGGCGGGAGGTCACTGGTGGCTAAACTTACAGGGGCTAGATTATAAATGCAAAAGACCAAAGCTCATCAGCTAGGTGACATAAAGAACAGGCCGCGCTCGGAGGCGCCCAGCTACATGTAGTATCGTGTCTGGTTTTCCTTTACGTTGGCCAACCCTTGGGCCAAAGGAGGCTGGGGTTTTCTTGTGCTCCGTCCCTCGGCGCACTTGCGCTCACTGTGAATGCTGCCGCCCCCAATGTCCATGTCGGCACGTGCATCTCCACCTGCGCAAACATTTTGCCAGACATCATTCACTCACTGTCACACCAGAGATATCGGCGCTGCATCTGTCCACAAACACATCTTCAAAGCCATCATGGATGACATATCGTTGTATCAATTATTTCCCATTTACACGCAATACCTATATACAGAGTACGCCTGCTCACAGGTCACGTCCTGTGCATGCCGTATGCTATGTGCCTCTATTTTTTATTCCAAAAAGTAAATCGAGAATGCTCCATTCATCCGTCATCCATCATTCATCCTTGAACATCCATCTGCCGCCGGGCCGCCTGGCTTCCCGGTATCGCTCTGCAACTGCTCGCCTCGTTCTTCTCACAGCTTCCTCTCTATCCGCTTCCAGTTGCTGCGTATCTGGAAAGTCTGCATCCCAGAAACCTGGGGGCGACTGCATGCGAGAGAATCTATGTCTATGTTTGCCATATTTATTTGCCAATTCGTGCGTCTTGGCCTCGATCCAGACTTCCATTCGTTCGTCCTTATCCATCGATGCGAGGCGGTATGAAAAATCACCTAGGTAGTCTTCCAGAAGCTTCTGTTCCTCTTGTCGTTGAGCGGCTGTTAGAGGCGGGTTGGGCCGTTGTGAAATGGCAAGGGCCCTGAACTCTTTTCCACAGCAATGCATGTCCGTACAGCCTGGCAAGCATGACCTGTCGCCCTTATCTCTTACTACCTCGCTAAAGGCGAAGTCGTGGCCTTCATTGGCACGTAGGTTGACCTTGAAATCTTCCAAGCCGAGCTTCGAAAGCGGCCTGTGTCTTAACGGCCTCGAGTCCTGGCGGTTCATAGTCTGCCGTGGGGACGCAAAGCTGCCACCTCGCGTCTTTGCCTCAGAAACACTTTTCAAGCTCAAAGATTGTTTACAAGGTGTTGTTCTGCCGGATACGTGTCCGTCCTTGTCAAATGGAAGCTGTCGTCGTCCTGGGATGCCAAGATCCGCGTGGCGAGCTGCAGTCCTTGGCTCGGCTCTTTTCGGTAGCCTGGAAATGATATTCTCATCTTCCGACTCTGCAAGGGGGTCATTGAGTAATGCGTTCAGTCGACTCTTAGTAGAAGATACGCTCGGAGATTTAACTTGATTAGTAAGCGCTTGGGCATTATACGCAGCACCATCTTCAGCTAGGCTCTCTATGCTCTCATTTAGTTGGGACCAACGGCTTTTTTGCTGAATCTTGACCGATGACGGTCGAATCGTTCGCGCATTGACACTTAGGGGCATCAGAGCTGATGTTTGGCGAGGAGCAATGGCGGATTGCGGCTCCTGTTGGGCTCCGGCATGGAGTGGTGTAAAGGTAGTAAGTTTAGAGCGGGTGATGATTTCGGACTGTGGTCCGGCTTGCTCTAGTAGTTGGCGCTTCCTCGGCGTTTGGATTTTCTTGACAATGTCCCCCAAGTCAATGCTTTCTTGCGTGTGGAATTGCACGGGCGAGATTAACATTACTGGGCTTGAACTACCAGCCATTTCAGGTTTAATTTTGGGCACGACAGTTGTTACAGCGTGTTCTTCGTTGCGTTTGCGCTTCCTAACTTCTCGCTCGGAAACAATTTCTGGAATGTCAGAAGACTGCTCTTCCTTTATTACCACCATCTCACTATTGGAAGGTGGTGGAATCATTGGTAGAGGTTGTGACATTTCGTCCGAGGCTTCCCCTTGGGTCGTTTCGGAATTTGCATGATGTCCTTCAAGGGCTCCGCCAGACGATTTCGACGTTGAAGCCAGCTCTGGAAGCTGAGGCTCATCTTCTTCAGGCCCTTTTTCAGACATAAAGCTGAGCGAAGGGTTGATAAGTGGCTCGTCGGCTTCTAACGCGGTTGATGTGGGCACTTCCATTTGCTGGGCTTTCTGATCCAGAATCTGAATACCATATTCGTTTTCGGCGGTTTGTATTTTTTCCTTGAGATATTTTGAGTGATGAATCCAACTATTTCTTTCGTCTTTTCTCCGCTGCAAAGCATCTTTGGCTGTTTTGAAGTTGGCAGACAGTGCATGGTATCTTCTTAAGACTCTGGAGCAGTCTCGACATGGTGGGGTACCACTGGTCGTACGTGACGTGCCTTTGAGGCCAATTGGGTCATTGGTAGAAAGATGAGTAGATTCCGGCGCCTGGTCGGGTAATTTTGAAGTCGAACAGGTGGTGGTTGAATGTGAGGTTGTCCCTGACGGCCGTAACGTGGCAAGTTGCCTTCGAAGCTCTTCATTTTCAGCCTCCAATCTCGAAACGATGTCTGACATTTCGGTACGACCCTCCCCCGCAGCTCTGGATCCCCCAGTTTGACTTTGCGCTACATTTTGTGTTTGCACCTCTATATAGGATTAGAATCTAGTAGGCTCAATGGACAGATGTCCGCGTTCGCGTGGCTTACCGGCAGCCAAGTCCCTCCCAATTTGGTCGCACACATTTGATAAAGCTTCAAAAAGCGCTGGACGACCTTTTTCAAACCAGGCAGCTGCCATAAAGAAGGCTTGATGGCATCGCTAGCCTACGGCGAATAAAATGTTTGGCCGCAGAACTGTTTCTGGTGTAGAATGCCGAACGCGGGTGGTGGTTACGCCAGGTACTCCTACACGCGCTACTCAATACTGACTCACGTGACGAGACAACGAAAGCCTAATTCACGTCAACAAATTGAAACATGACGCGCCATGAACGTATCCAAGTTTGGCTAAAATCGTCCAGTGGGCCGAGCAGAACGAAGGGCGAGTACGATGTGCCAAATGCGCTCGGCTCGCGTCGTCGATGCGGCTAGTTGGCTGTGCTGGCAAGTTGAAGGCAGTTGAAGGCAGTTGATGGCTGGAATAACCAAGGTTGACGCGACGTGTTGGGCTACCGCAAGGGTGTTGCGGATAGACCAGTCCACTGATCGAGTGGAGACGCCCAGGGACCACTACAGATGTGGCAAGGGCTGGCAAGGACCCTCAGGTACTACCACTACATGCAGCCTCATGACATCTGGAATTCGGGGCTTGACAGGTGCCACCCAGTGTTTATTGTTGCGGCCAGCTGACATCCTTTTGGGTGTTCAAAGGTGCCGATTTTGTACCGAGCAAGGATGTCCACCAATTAAAAATCTTAATATGATAGGTACATTAATATACCAGGAGATTATATAGAGATATAAGTACCTTTACTTATCTCCGCGTATATTAAAAGATATATATTTATGTAGTAATTTTAACGCATAAAAAAGGTACCAATAGGTATTTACTAGGTATCTCAGACAAAATGGGCTCGGGACGAAATCGGCACCTTCGAACACCCAGAGGGATAGTCCTTCCTCAAGATCGCGACGCAATGAAGCGATCGCAACGCGCTCGCTCCCCTTCGAATTTGGCACGCTGCGTCTTTCCCGTCTCGTGATCCCGCGGACCGTCTCAGAACTGTCAGCAACTAAGGTGGCACATCTCGTCCCCAAGCCGACAGTCCAAACCAAAGCTTCGCCCCGCTTTGGCTCGAGACGCCACTCAATCATCACACAGCACCGGCGTCTCAGTCCACTCTGAGCTCGCTTCTCGGCGCCTCCGCCTCCAGTTGCCAGCTGTACGGAGTAGCAACTCCCTGCACCCCAACGCCCAGCTCCAAGCTGCCCAGAGTACTTCTGTACTCCGTTTGCTCTTTTCTCTGGCACGGTAAAAAATCGAGCCCCGCTGAACCACCACCGTTAACGCCAAAAACTTTTCCTATTTTCGTCCTTACCACTTCAGAATTGCACTCTGCATATCGATATATCGCCGATCAATTGACGAGTCTTCGCCAATTGCACACCGTTTTACCCTTCAATCGGTACGTCTGCGTTCATGTAAATTTCCTTCGCCGTTGAGCCAGTCGTTATGTCACTAGTGGCAGGATGCAACGGTCTCGCCACGAGAGTATCTCTGCCATGCCGCCTCGGCACCACAGTTTGGTCATTTTGAATTTGGACTTTTTTTGCAACATCCGCGCACGAGATGTCGATCGCTGACGCTGTAGTGCCAGTTGATAAATCAGAAAGTCCCAAAAGGTCCATCTCCCTCCAGAAAAGATGGATTACTCTTCCAATACCGGCGCTACTCGTGGAGCCTGCTACTCTTGTGAGTCTCAAATCTTGTGAAGCATCGTCAGACTGCTCATTTTTGTCTGATGTGGACGACACCGCCATGCCATGGTGCCTACTGCCACTTCAAGAGATGCCGCAGCAATGACGGCAAATTTTTCTCAGGCGAACGCGGCTAACACTTTGAGGTACACAGGTGGCAACCCTGGTCATCAGGTATGATCTCTCACCAACCTCAGGCGTGCTAGATGATGGGAATTGACATGATATCACCAGGCCCGCGACTGCCCTTCCAAAGGCCCTGCTAAGTGGTAAGTAAGCTTGAGAAAATCTTGTTGAACGCGCTCGCTAATATGTATGATAGCTACAACTGCGGAGGTATGTGTCCCATGATGATGTTATGACTGAGAGAGAGATAGTACTAACTTTAATTTAGGCGAGGGTCACATGAGTAAGTGATGAACCGCTTGACGTCTTCCCACCACCCTCAAGTACTGACTGTGATAGGCCGAGACTGCTCTGAGCCCATGAAGGAGAACAAGTCCTGCTACAAGTGTGGCCAACCTGGTCACATTTCTCGCGAATGTCCTCTTGGCGGTGCTGGCGGCGCTGGCGGTGCCCAGTCCACTGAGTGCTACAAGGTAAGCCTGACAAAACTTTTCGCTTACCACAAGTACGTATGGCGAATAAATTTTGACTGATGAACTCAGTGCGGCGAGATCGGCCACATTGCCCGCAATTGCTCCAAGGCTGGCGGTTCTTATGGTGGTTCTTTCGGCGGCGGGTATGGCGGCGGTGGTGCTGGAAAGACCTGCTACTCTTGCGGTGGATATGGCCACATGTCCCGTAAGCAAAATCTTTTCAAAAAGGATCCTTTAATCAGGTTACTAATGCCCTTGGTAGGAGAGTGTGTCAACGGCATGAAATGCTACAACTGCGGCGAGTCTGGCCACTACTCTCGTGACTGCCCGAAGGAATCGTCCGGCGGCGAGAAGATCTGCTACAAGTGCCAGCAGGCCGGACACGTCCAGTCTGCCTGTCCCAACTAAGATGATCGAAACGTCGAAACATCGTGGCTCAGAGGTCCTCTCAATTCTTTGTGGATCAGAGAGGAAGTTGGCGTGGCAGCTCCATGATACCCACGACGAATTTCGTGCTCTGTTTTTGATTTGACTCTGCAAAGGTTTTGTGGCCGCCCAAAAAAAAAATTTCTTTTGTCTTCTCGGTTTCATTTTTTTATCACGGAAATATGGCAATTCACGCAAACATGAAAAGTGTTTTCCTCCTCGCATCATATAATATCCACGAGACGATTCTAGTCGGGCCGGGTCTTGTTCGACCTTGAGTGTTGCCCTTGAGGAAAGATGAGAACGGACCATATATGCAAGATGGACTTGGTATTTCGGACGATGACTTGACGGGAAATATCGACAGTGGGGATCTGAAGGTTGGAATTTCTCTCTTCTTCCGGCTTATCTGCCATGCAAGAGCTGGTCTTACCTCGCAACATGCCCAGGCAGATTATGCTATTGACGGAACGATGAGCATCAGACTCGGAGAAGGATTTGTGAAGTAGCTCAGCTTTGAGTGGTCTTGAAGTGGGCTGATATTCATCTCTTTGACAGAGGATAGAGTGGGAGAGAAGACAGATCGGAAGGTTGACGAGTTGATAGTGAGAATAAGATGGCCTGCGTTGATCAAACCTAATATGCTGGGCGGAGGCCGCATGTGTGCACGAAGCAGCTACATAAATTCGCACAAAAGCCACTCGCATAAGCGTGACATGTATAGCATGCTCCATGCTAATGAGCCATACATGGTATGTATCACAAACTAGTTCACGCACTTCATACGTTGCAGCATAGCCAGACCTCTACAAGTGAAGTTGTGTCTTTGCGCGCCGCGAAATAATCTGCGCGGACCCCGCTAACCCGTCGAGTACAAATATTTACAGCACAATCATTTGGTACTAGTGAAATAGCGACTAAAATTGTACTTGACGAGATAAAAAATAACCCTCAAATATTTTGCCGGGTGTGATAAAGCAGGGAAGGTTATTAATGGGAAAGGTGTAGAGAGTATCTATCATTTTAGAACCTATCCGGAAGATGAGTTATTATTGTTCAATAAAATTAAAGATTATTGCTATTAGTATAAAAGGCTTAGTCTATAACCCCTGTAAACTTTCTTATTAGGTCACTCATAGCTCAACTTACAATAGCTGGATTCTACAAGCATCACTTCTTCTCGGACCATGCAATTGAGGAAATACGAAGTAGGGACAAGCGGCTTTGCATTCGCGTTCCAGCAGGTCCACTACTCGTGCCGCGCCCCACCTTTAGGTGCTGAAAGCCTGAGCTGGCACAAAAATGGGATGCGGCACGGGTAGTAGGACATTTCATTGGCTGCAAGGCAAGTAGACTATCCGCAGTTTGGTAATTAGCGGGCCGATCGCAGAACTTTACGCACGGGCCATGATTTCCCCAAACCCATTTCCTCTTTGAGTAAGTAGACATTTTACGTATTGATACTACAACTAATGGGACATCGCCAAACTATCCAGAACCCATTTAATTTACAACATAGCCTTGGGGAAGTTCTTCATGGCCTGTCTGACACCCAAATCCGCTAATATTTCTTCGGCTCCTCCGAGAATCGAGTCGAATTTATAGGTTCTATGGAACATTTCGATATGTTTACCCATGCCAGTCTGTGTCAGTCCACGGCCTCCCCAGATCTGGACGGCTTCGTCGGCGATTTCGTGTGCGGCGCGGGTGGTACTCATTTTGAGGAGACCGATTGGTCCGGCAAGATGCTGGGCCTGCTGCTTGTAAGGCATGTAGCACATTTGGTATGTGATTGTCTCGAGCCATGACTGGTTAGCTTCGACGAGAGCGATCATCTTGGCGAGCCTGGTTGGGGTCGAGGTTGGTTAGATGCGGAGGTTACGGATGGGCGGGATTGCTCTCGGGGACGGGGTCTTACTTGTTACGGATGACGGGTTGGTCAATGAGACGCTTGCCAAAGACAAGACGCTGGTTAGCCCACTTGAGGCATTCTTCGACAATCATGCGGGAGTTTCGGATGGAGCCGCCTTCGCAGAGCAGTAAGTACCAGTGATTCTATCAGCAGATTAAATAAAAGGATTCGACTTACAAACCATGGTCCACCTTTCGTGGTTGAAGTTGCTGAGAATGACATGGATACCCTTGTTCTCTTGGCCCAGGAGGTTCTCGACGGGGACTTTGACGTTGTCAAAAGTTACGTAACTAGTCCCGGCGGTGGGAGAGTACGACGTCTTGATGGGCTTGGTCTCGACACCTTCGCCTCTCTCAATTAGAACAACGCTGAGGCCTTTGTCTGTGCGAACCCCGGTGATGAAGTAGTCACAGAAGGTACCGTTGGTGATCCATTTCTTGGTACCATTGACAATCTGGATATTATGTTAGGCGCCTCGGAACATGCGATATTTTACTACACAGAATGCATAGAACTTACGTAGTGCTTGCCATCAGGGGTCTTCTGAGCAGTTGTTCTGATATTGGCCACATCGGAACCAGCAAAGGCTTCCGTAATAGCCAGGCAGAGCTTTTTCTTGCCACTAAAGACTTGGTCGGCAATATTCTTCTTCCAGGCCTCATTATTGCCGAAATTAAGCACGGCAGTCAGGCCAATGGTCATACCTGCCATGTTGCCGTCCTGAAAGCCACGGGTCATGGTTCTGGCGAACTCCTGGGCAACAATCAGGTCATGAAAGTAATCAAATTCCTCTCCCTTGACAGCCCCGTCCATCAGTTCGACGCCATGGAGATGCTTTCCGGGGCCAAGTCTCATGTGAAGAATTCCCTTCTTGCTCATGAGGTCAATCATCTCCTGGCTGATGCTTCGTCCTGTGGTCTCACACTCCTGGGCCTCTGGGGTCAGATACTTGTCTGTGAATTCACGCAAAGCCTTCTGCAGACGACGATGAGAGTCGTTGTAGTATGGGTTCTTGAAATGCTGGACCAACCACAGGGGTTCAGCGTAGGGAACCGGGCTGAGATCGCCGGGTTTCGGAACAATAACCTGCGGCTTCTCACCCTCGATCGTTCCAATAGCAAGATCAGCGTACTTGGTAAGGACTTCTTGCCGGTGCAGGTTGTAAAAGGCGGTCGTGGCATCTTGCCCAGCCACCTGGTGCAGGACACTCTCGCCTCCAGGGTGGGCAATAACGAACTCGGACAGATCATAAACAATACTATCGATGATACACCAAAGTGAATCCTCCGTAGTGTGCTCCCGCACCTCAGCGCGGGTGAATGTCTTGGCCGGCGGCGTCATAGTGAATATTGGAAGTTGATCCCTTTGGTTTTGTGTCGTTGCAGTTGTCACGAAGGGGTGGCCTCAGTCTTTGGAGGTTTTAAGGCACTCTCCACTTCGGCACAAGATAGTACGATTTTGATGAGTGATCAGCTAACAATAGGAGGAGTATCCGAAGTTGGAGAAGAATTGAAAGGGTCCGGTGCTCGAGGCGGCACGCTTAAGCTCTTCAGCCGGCAGCTATCTGTTACCTCGGTCTGTGGTGGGGACGTGATGTCCGTACTGCTGAGAATTAGAGCGACACTGATTGGCTATGAGAATGACACCCCAGAGAAGGCAATCTGTGGAGGCGGAAGACGGGGCAACACTTTTTGCGCACCAAACACCCAACTTGCTTGTACTAGTACTAGTTGGGCGGCCACACGAATGGCCGTGCCATTTCATGCGCTGATGGCTTCTTCCTATGCGTACCAGATAACACAGTACGCATTTTGAAGGGCAACAGCCGCGAAAATATCTTGTTACCTGCATACCGAAACCTCCAACAAAAACTTAAGCATCATTGGTGCTGATATATTTCGATGTAACATCAAAACAACGCTGCTGCTTTGGCGGCGCTATCATATAGGGTATGCGGCTGCCCGAACAAAGGGATATAAGAGTACAAAAAGTGTTGCTGTAGCTGTATCATCAAATTGGACAGTGGTCTTCGCACATCTGTCCAAACTTTAATGTATGTGCGTATTCCATGGGCAGCATTTTATCCTTCATCAACTCTGGCAAATGCTAACCCCACGGCATTCAATACCCCAACCAGTCTGAGTCAGGATCGGGCGCCGCTCCATCTCTTGTTTGATCGCTTCCCATTTTCACCAGTCCATGTACATGATAGATTTCTGCCTGGCCGTTCTGGCTTGTAAAGTCCAGGCTAGGGATTTTCGGATAGTTGAAGAAATCGAAGACATCGATATTATCGAGCTCACTCAGCGCAACGGAATGGGATGATGTCTTATCCAGCCCCGTTGGGCGTGTGCTTGATGTCAGGTTTACCAAGTCATGGGCGCTCCTAGTGCAATTTTACATTAGTAATGGACGTAAGTAGACCGGCGACCATCTGAAAGGTCATGGAACAAACACTTACTTTCTCATAGCGCTAAAGCTTGCCTCTCCTTGTCGCTCTCTTTGCACAACCCTTGCGAGGATTCTGGCGTAGTTATTTGCAACCTCCCAATACTGGCCAACATATGCGAGAATGTCGATGAAGAAGTCAATCTTGGGATCCACGGGACAACCAACCGTGGCGGCATGAACAATGAGTAGCCGAGCCGCAATCCAGAGAGAAAAGGCAAAAGGGGGACCAACAAGATCCAGACCGTTGGCCTCGAAAACGTCTTGTGTGATATCCCTCAAGCTCTGAACCGCTGATAGACATCTCTGCATAGCATAATGCGACGGCACAAATATATGAGATCGAACGGTTGGATACGCAGCCGACGAGTGCAGGCGTACCACGGCGGTGACATACGCACTATGCAACATAAACCAATTGGCTACCCGACTGGCCGGATCCGAGTGACATAAAGCTGAGATTTTGCTATATTCGCTGGGTAAACTCTGGAGCCAGCTGTCCAGGGCTGAATCCAGAGATCGATAAGCGTTGCGCCACGCGGTCATTTCAGCTGACGAGGTAACGTCGACTGGCTTTTTCAAGAAGTCGTGGACCCTGCTAATAATCCTGATGACCTCGCAGTGATAAGAAAAGCTACCCAGATTCTCTGGCTTATTGACCATGTATCCCGTCCATCCCTGTTGGTCGGAGTTCGTACGTAACGAGCCTGTCTCCACAGGCACGTTTCTGGAAAACAAATCATATGAGCAAGGAAGAACACGTTTCATCTTGAAGTCTTCTAGCATGAAATCAAACGTCGTTGTGGCAATCGTCGCATATCGATCGAGCAGATATACCACCCAGCAGAGTCGCCTGCGACTTTCATCCTCTATCCAGGAGTCTGGCTGTGGTACGACAACCCTCCGGATTGACCCGGTACTCGGTATATCTCCTGCATCTACAGAAAGATAAATGCTGTTTTCTTCACAGAGATCCAGTTGTCGGACATTCTGCACCAGAATAGACAATAGATTCCACCCCCGTGGGCCGTTTGATGTTCCCAGTTCGTCCAAAGCCAGGATGACCAAAGCTCGCTGAGCTTCTATGCTGACATTTTCCATAGCATATATCATCACTTTATGTTTTGACACGGCGTGATAGTGGGATCGCATTGCTGAGGAAAGTCGGGCATCCTTCAGAAACCGCAGAGTCGTTGCCACAATTGCATGAAGCAGTATTCTGTCGACTTCGCTCAAAGAAGTTGACCCAAAAAAGGTACCAAAAGTCGTCTTGCGGTCAAGAATTGGACACCAGGTATTGCAATTTTTGAAGTAGAGGTCAACGAGCGTATAGATTATATCCTGAGGGGGAAAATCTGTGCCTCCAGAGAGTGATGTTGATCCGGAGCGTACACTGTTCAGTCGAGATGGAGGCGTGAATGATTCGGCACCTCCGGATAGCAGAGATTGACCAGGAGCAGACGTTACCGACGGAGCACCTTGTTGGGCGTTCTCTGAGCCGTCGCCGCCTTGCCACGAAGGGCTCGAAAAAGCGAGGGGTCTGGGTTGCTGGATTGGTGTCCCTCTGGAGATTCCAGGAGGCCTGGGGCCGGCGGCATCCTGAGCGAACCCGTCAATTTGAACGGAAGCATGGTTGCTGACGGTGGGTGATAAGATTTGCGATTGTCCTCCGTGATCATTCGCGATGTGGTCTTCAACTCGTCGCCATAAAGTCTGAAGAAGAGCGTCCACTCTGTTCACTTTGGTCTCCAGTTCAAGAGTGAAGCCGATGCGGCTCCCCGGCTTCTGTCTCTCCAGATAAACACATGTCCGATTGTGCCGTGCACACCAGGAACATGCAGGCTCTGCCCTGTCGCATTTCACTTTCCGTGCCTTGCATAACTCACACCTGATGTCGCTCTATGGTTAATCCTGTAGCCGAAGACAAGATGGAGACAAAAAACAAGGGAAAAGGAGAGCTGAGGGCGATATACTACGTACGAAGTCTTCTGATACTTCTCTCTCTTCCTCTTCTTCCCAGACGAGGCGGGTCCGTTTGGGTGATTTGTATCCTCACCACTTGACCCGCCGTCTTCGTGACTGAAGACCGAGTTGGACTCATCCTCGGCCGTAGACACCGGGGCTGCGTTGGTGTCTGTCATTTCAACCCATGACCCAGAACACTCCACAATTGATTCTGGGCTGTGAGAACAAGGACAACAAAAGATACGGGCCTTCCCTTGTCCGCGAAGCGCAGAGCAGCCTATCTTCTCATGGGGCAGCGCTTGGTATTGAACCTCCGAGGGCGACAAGAATAAGAATGGGGACTCAGAAAGTAAGATAAGGGTCCTCAGCGAAAGGCGGATCAAAGAGCGATGCTGGCAGACTGGTGAGTATGGTGGTGCTGTCGGGCCGTATTGCGCTTGTACTAGCACTTTGTAACCTCAGCTCGAATGCTAACGGGCTATCAAAAACAATTGATCGCGAGACCCGACCCGGTCCCCCGACGAAGGCTAACGGAAGGCTGATCCTTGTGTCGCTGACGTCTAGTTTTGCTCGGGGTCCTCGGCCGAGGCCAACCAAGAAGTTGAAACCAGTGTCCCACTTTGGATGCGTCCCTTGAGAAGTCAAATAGGATAAAACGTTCGGGGGCCGCCACAACGTGAACGAAGAAGCAATTCAGTTCTACGACAGATGACACTTCGGCGTGCGGGGAAGCAGGATTCATCAACCGGCAGAGGACACAAAGGCGTGGTGGCAAAGGTGAGGCCTTTTGCAACTGGAAAGGCACTTGCTTCCCAAGGGACGGGCTCTGCTCAGACAAAAAGTGGCGTCGACTGCTGGGGTTTTGACATGAACGTTGGTGGTGGTGCCATGGCGACTCCACCGTGAAGATGGCCTGCTTTGCTTTGCACTTTGGACAGCCAACCCCCTTCGCCTCGGTCACACCAAAACAGCCTCTGGCAGAGGGAAAACCACTCGTTGGACGCTAGTTTCGAAGGGCTTGGCCAGGGAAGCTCACTAGAATGTTTCCACGGAAGCTCTAGACGACGGTCCTTGTTCCCACCCGGAGTTGCCATATGGCTGAAGTCATCCGAATGCGCCTCGTCTTCCAAGACGTTTTACGGGCTTCGCATTGGCTGCGCACCGGTATTAGCTTCGTGTGGGTATCAGGTCCTGCTTCGTCCTGTCAATTTCCCATGGGTACTAGTATTTACTCGTCTTGGTCGAGTGTGGTCGGTTGCGGCACCATTACTTGGCGATTTGAGGTGGTTGGTACTTGACAAACCGGCATGAATTAGCTCTATGGTACTCTTTCTGGTGGTGGGGACGATCCTTGTGCGACCGAGTCCGAAAGACACACACAGCACCGGAGCCCGATTTGAGAAGGAGAATAGAGGTGACGGGCAACTTTTGAAAGTGCAAGTAGGTACAAGTAAACCCGACAGGGTATGTCAACAAATCGCAAACTTATGCCAAGGTACCGCCAGGGCATAGAGGGCACTGCCTACGACTACGACTGCAAAGCTCTATCAGTGGAAGTGAAACAGCACGACGCTGGGGAAAAAAATCGACGAGCCCATTACGCAAGCATAGACACATTCTTATCCGTATCAAGGACTTCGAAACTTGATAAAAACACTGCGTCATCTCGTCATATATTCTGTATCATACAAGGGCCGTGTCAGGTGTAGGTGGTTGGCCTATCCTGCCAGCTGTTATGACTACACCTACGATATCGTGGCTGTCGCTGTGAAAGTAAGAACGTGCTATATACATCAAATCATGAAATACGTTGTCCGGGCGGAAGCAGTCTAAGTGGTGGACCAGCCCTTGCTCATCTGAACGGCCTTCTCCCAGCGCTCAAATCTTTTGTTGGCATCCGCAGCAGTAATCTGGGGTTTGAAAACAGTCCGTCCTTCGGTGTTGACGTCCTTGAGGTCGTCAAAGGACTCCCAGACACCACCGGCAAAGCCAGCGGCGATGGCAGCACCAAGGGCAGTAGTCTCGCGCATGGCAGGTCGGTTGACGGGAATACCAATAATATCAGATTGGGTCTTGATGAGAAAAAAAAATCATGTTAGCCAGCATGTCTCTGCAAGTTGGACAAACAGAATGTTTATTTGTGGGGGTAAACTCACCTGCATGATAAGATCAGCATTGCACATGCCGCCGTCTACGGCAAGTTCAGAAAGCTTCTTGCCACTGTCCTTGGCCATAGCATCGAGGATAGCCTTGGTCTGGAAACAGGTCGCCTCAAGCGTGGCTCGGGCAATGTGACCACGCTGTGTGTAAGCGGTAATGCCGAAAATGGTACCTCTGGCATCGTCAATCCAATAAGGAGCGAAGAGGCCGCTGAAGGCAGTGACAAAAGTGCAGCCGCCATTATCCTCAACAGTCTCGGCTAAAGCGCTCAACTTGGAGGACGACTCAATGAAACCAAAGTTGTCAACAAGGAACTTGACACTAGATCCAGCCACTGCAATGCTGCCCTCCAGAGCATACATGGTCTTACCCTCGCCAAAGTCGAATGCGACAGTGGAAAGAAGTCCATGGGTAGAGATGACGGGCTTTTCGCCAACATTATACAGCAAAAAGCAGCCGGTGCCGTATGTGTTCTTGGCCAGACCGGGCTTGAAGCCCTTTTGGCCAACTAAAGCGGCAGACTGATCACCTAGACATCCCATGATCTTGACACCCTTGAGGCTAGTGGTGGCAAGCGAGCCATAAGCTTCCGCGTCGGCAGATCGGACGATCTTGGGCAGAGCAACCTTGTTACGGTCAATTCGGAACCAGTCAATAAGCTCAGCATCATATTCCAGAGTATGGATGTTCATGAACATGGTTCGCGACGCATTGGATGGGTCGGATACATGGACATTACGAGTGATGCCGCCGTTCAATTTGTACGCCAGCCAAGAATCGACGGTGCCGAAGGCCAAGTTGCCCTTTTCGTACGCGTCTTTGACTTCGGGGACGTTCTCAAGAAGCCACAGAAGTCTGCCGACTGATGAGTAGGTAGATAAAGGGAGCCCGCAGCGGCCAGTGAGCTCTCCTGCGCCAATGCGGGTCTTGAGGCGGCGTACAATGTCAACGTTGCGTGTATCGGTCCAGACAATACCGTTGTACAGAGCCTTTCCGGTGGTCTTGTCCCAGACTATGGTGGTCTCACGCTGGTTGGTGATGCCAATGGCCACAATCTGCTCACGAGAGTGTCCCTGAGTTTCAAACTTCTTAACAGCCCCGTCAATGCACTGTTCGACGGAAGAGATGATCTCCTCGGGATCGTGCTCGTGCCAGCTGCGGTAAGCATGAGGTTAGTCAATTGAAACGGCAAATGTGGAAAAGAGTGTCTCGGGCACACTAACCCAGGGTTAGGATAGATCTGCTTGAACTCGAGCTGATGCAGCGCTACAACCTCGCCATTCTTGTTGAAGATGAGGAACCGAGTGCTGGTGGTGCCTTGGTCAATGGCACCAATGAAGGTTGTAGAAGCGCTGGGAGACATGGTTGTGGATGTGTCTTTGGATTTGCAAAATGCTTGACGAATAATGGACGAGAGCATTCAAAGGCCAAGGGGAAAAAAGGAAAAAAAAAAAACCCCCTGGTAGCACTTGGGAAGCCGGGAAAACCAAGCACAAAATGAAACCCGCAAGCTTAATGCTACGGTTGAAGCGACAATGCGGGGAGCTTGACAGCTCGGAATGAGACGTGGGGAAAATGGGATGTGGAGGGGTATCGAACAAATAAGCTGGGGTTACGAGATGAGACGAGGAAAAGAAAAAAAGAAACAGAGGTTTTAAGGATGCGCAAGATGGAGGAGTAAATACTCTCGCGAAGAAGGCTCAACTACAGGGTTCTTTCACATGGCACTTGTCCAGAGTGTTTGGGCAAAAGCTCGTGAGCTGTTGGGTCGGCTCGGAGTCGGACCTCGATTGGAGGAGAAACCCCCAAGCCCCGTTGTGCTGTGTACAATGCGGAGATGCCTCACAGCCGGTGAACTTGAGAGCTGACATCACTTCTCTAGTTGGGAGATGGCTTCTCGCCCTCCGGTGGCTGAATGCACAAATGGCATGCCCATCCTCATCCTCATCCCCATCCCCGCCACAAGCCACCAAGCCTTCCCCATGTTTGAGAAACTAGCATGGTTTGGCACGCCGCCGAAGAACAGCCAGCGACTACCCCAGTCACTTTACGACCAGCATCATCACCGGCTGGGGCGGTGTGGGGGAGAGGCAGGGACACGAGTAGTGCCAAACCGACGCTCCGTGTCACGAGGGGAGAAGAAATCCGGAATTTGTGGGAACATGTCACGATGGGTGATCTGGAGCATGGTTCTCAGGAACACGGCCAGCGTCTCGGTGTGAAGCGATCTGGCTCCTCGGTCAGTCAATAGCAGGTCCACAGTGGAATTGGCCAGAAACCTCGTCTGGCCCACCGGGCACGTTTCGTTACTTGCCATGCGACGATGCAGCATCCCGATGGCCGTGGGCACTGCTGGGCGGTCGTCTGTGTGGAGAATCTGGGATTCGTCGTGGGCACTTTTGAGGCGTCTTTAAAACGATTGCGATTTTGGAGATTCGGTCTTTCAGACCCGAGTGCACCGGATGGACCCGCCAACGTCCGAAAGCTGGATCAATTATGGACCATGAAGGAACGGAGTAGACGGATGGCTTCAGGGCTGTACCTGAGCTATTCAAAGCCACGGCCAGACAACAGCACATTGGCCATGTTTTCATGAGAGGTTGAGACATGTTGGATGCTCATATGTGGTCTTGCTGCGTGACAAGACGGCACAGGCTGGCCACGCAGGCCATAAATAAGCAAGCCTCGGTCGCTGTCGGTGAAATGTTAGGTACTGAGCAATCACAGGTGAGAGAGAGTTTCACACTTGTCTTCGATTGTGATGATGGGCTAACGGTGCGAAAAGCAATTCTTGACACGTAGCGGCGGCTTGCTCTGTACAACGCCATTGCCGCAGCGCAGGCACCCCTGGCCAGCGTTGAGGACCCGGCCTCCACATCCAAGAACACAGTCCCAGAACTTTGAAGCTTATTGGGCTTGCAGCCCCCCCAACTGGATTGCTGCAGAACCGCGGGCGGATCGCACACCATCAGGCCAGCCAGTCCGTTGTGGCCGGATCGGTATGTACATGAGGAATTGGCCCGTGGAACTGAGAGCGCAGGCGCCAGACGCAAGGCTTATGTACCTAGGTACCTAATGTATGGTAGCGTCGATCATACGGTCGAAAATACCGACCGCTACCTCTGCTAAATTTACATGTTTAGGCTGTTTGGATGTTCCTGGGGCGTCGTCTAGAAAGCGCCGCGTTTCTCACCTTTATTCGACCCCGAAAGAGCAGGGCTGAGCGAGCCAATGCCAGCATTTTCTCACACGCTACGGAGTAAATCGAGAAACAAGCCACATGCTCGGTCATATTGGGCGAACGGATGGGGAACGAAAGACACCAGGGGCCAGAGAAAGCAAGTGTGGCGTTCTAGAATACGGACCTTGGATCGTCAGACATTGTATCTTCTCGGTGGTCCCGTCCGAGATTTCGGGTTTGCTTGGATCCTTTCTGCATTGGGATCGATCTTGGATGCATGTCTTATTATCCACGCATTATGGTTATTTTTTCCTTGTCGTCTGAACAAGAATCCGAGGCGGTCAAAACGGTGCCTTGACACGTTTAACGTGCTCTGGGACGCGGCCATGGTACATAAACACGGTCCAAGGCGGCGGCAAACCGACAGTGGCACTGCAGGATGCCGAAAACACCCGCGCCGCAAACACAACATGTAGGATCAATATGGGCCGAGGAATTGATGCTAGTGTTAAACGGGGACCTTTGCGTTTTTTGCGCCATCAGTCGGGGTTGCACTGCGTCCCGAGTCGGCCAATGTGGCCGAAGATGCATCGCACAACAGACTGCACTGGGAAAGAGACCAACCCCCCCCTTCGAGCCCCTTCAAGGCGTGCGCCCATGTCTGTCTTGGTGTTCTGTTGGCGCGCGTGGAGAGAGACGCGCATCTCGTGATGCCGAGCATAACGTCTGGCACCCGAGGCCTTGGAGATTTGGCCAAGCACGTCGGGGCGCCACAGGCGAGGTTGAAGAATGCAAAACACTGGCGTCTGAATGCGTTTTGAACAATGATCCGCAAAGTTTGGCGCGCGGCGGGCGATACGGGGCGGCTGACGGGGGGTGGTGATGGATCCTGGAAGGGGTTGGCAACAGGCTATCGGGCCATGTTGGGCAGAGTCGTCGACGTATGTATCTTCTGCATGTATGCATGTATGTATGTACATGCTTGCATCTTGCTGTAGAAATTCGAACAAGCTGTGGCTGCCGCGCTCTGGCGCCGAGATGGCTTGGCCATGGCGTCCAGGGCAGCCAAACAGGAATTGACGCGAAGAACGCTTGATCTCGGCGGCCTAGCAGACTACTAGGTGGATATCCACACATGGATGGCCCCGTCGTCCGGAACTGGTGGTTGTGCCCGCAGGTTTTTGTTGTCGCTTGCCCGCGGCACCACCGAACGACGATCCACAACACCTCATGAGGTCAACTGGTCCTTCGACGCCGTGCTTCTTCAGTCATGCCCTTGCTTGCCCTCTCCCTACACCATACACACCATACCTTGTCGTCCAGGGCCGGCATGCGGCTCCCCGCTTCGTCGCGAGCGTCCGGGGCGCACCAGCTCGACATGTCAAGTCTAATCGTGGCCTGGTCGTCGCCCTCATCACCACATCCCCAAGAGGCATACGCCCAAGCCCCTCTCGGGTTGAACCCCCCTCCTTTGTTGTTTATCCAAACTACAAGCAACTAGACTTTCGAGCTTGTCTATGTCTCATCATACTGTACCCAAGCCCCGTTCTTTCTTGACCCCAAGCTGTCTAATTCTCCCAACGGTCTCTTTTCGCCTCCACGTTCTTCAACTCCCCGTGGGGATACATAATAGTCTCACCGTCCCCCCATCCGATGCAACTTTGGAAAAAACGTCAAAGTCTCCAACCTGTCGCCCCGACGCATCCGTCTGTTGTCAGACTAGACGCTTTTCTATTTCGCGTTCCCACTTTATACCCGTCATACCACTTGGCCCGCCCCGTGTCGCACAAGTTTTAAACTTTGCCGCGGCATCTTCAACTCAGCCATCTTTTGCCTCATCCATCATCGCCGGCCTCTTGTCTGTCTCTGTCCTCCCGGGGCAGCAGTACTCATGTCCATTCTTCCACCGACCCAGGACTCGGTGTCAGAATCATCCGTTGGCAAATCTGTACCCGTCATCAAGGTCGACATGGGAGCGTCAGTCATTCACGATGAGCCCATGTCCGGATCTGACATGATCCCCGCCGAGAAGCAGCCTCGATGGCCCAAGATTCGGTCCATTTGGCAGGATGCGTTTTCCGAATTCTTTGGAACCATGATTCTCCTCTTGTTTGGCGACGGCGTCGTTGCCCAAGTCGTTCTCAGCAACGGCACCAAGGGCAACTACCAGAGTATTTCATGGGGCTGGGGGTGAGTTGAGGAAAACCCTTTTCCTTCTTCCCATGGCGAGCCGGTCTTGACTGATTCACTAACAATGGGCAAATAGCATCGGCGTCATGCTTGGTGTATACGTTGGCGGCAAGTCGGGCGGCCACATCAACCCGGCCGTGACGCTGGCCAACTGCGTGTATCGCGGCCACCCGTGGCGGAAATTCCCAGTCTACGCGCTGGCCCAGCTCCTCGGCGCCATGGTCGGCGCCGCCATCGTCTACGGCAACTACCGCTCTGCCATTGACGCCTTTGAGGGCGGCGCGGGCATCCGCACCGTCAGCGGCCCCAATGCCACCGCCGGCGTCTTTTGCACCTACCCTGCCGCCTTCATGACCCGGACCGGCATGTTCTTCTCCGAGTTTGTCGCCAGCACGATTCTACAGTTTGTCATCTTTGCCATGGCCGACAGCAACAACATTGGGGCCGGGCCCCTGATGCCCCTGGGCCTCTTCTTCCTCATCTTTGGCATTGGCGCTTGCTTCGGCTGGGAGACTGGCTATGCTATTAACCTGGCTCGCGACTTTGGTCCCCGTCTGGTCACCTACATGATTGGCTATGGCCCCGAGGTGTTTTCCTTTGGCGGCTACTACTTTTGGGTATGTTTTTTTTTGTCTTATCCCCTTTATTATTACACACACACTTGGCAGCAGCTACAACGGTGTGAAACGAAAGAGGAATTTCCATGTCGAGCCGAAACTAACATGCTTTAGATTCCCATGGTTGCCCCTTTCCTGGGCTGCCTCGCCGGCGGCGGTCTCTACGACCTCTTCATCTACACGGGCGATTCGCCCATCAACTCGCCCTACCTTGGATTCAACCGGCTCCTCAAACCCCGCCGCAGCGTGTGGTCAAACACGTACAACAAGTCTCCAGAGTCCAAAGTATAGGCGAATTTTCCGCCCTTTTTCATCCTTCACACGGCATCCCGGACGGGCCTGCCGCGGGAAAAAAAATTAAGTCACGTAGACTACAGAAGCATTTTATTTCAAAGAACAGATACGGGGGCAAAACAGGAGGACCCAAGCGGAAAAAAATGACAACAGAAAAAGCCTGATATTCTTATTTTTCAGCGCTCATCTTGTTTGCATTTGGGCGTTTTATTTAATCTTTTTCTTCTTTTCTCAAATGATATCGTACGGGTTCACAAGTACAAGTACAAGTATGTACGGGATGGGATGGAGGGTGTTACGGCGGGCCAGGTATAGTGGGATTCTGAGCAAATCAAATTCATTGCAGCCTTCAATCTTGCGATTCTGTTTACTTTGACGTGTCGGTTACGTCTGTATCCGTTTATAACCCTGGGACCTCGTCTGCGTGATCTCGGTAGTGTCCTAGCGGTTACCTGCAAACCAGTGAAAATAGACACAGCTCGTGGTGTTGTCGATATAGCTCGTATGTACGAACACTGGCAAGCCCATCTTGGGCCTGACGGCAAGAGCAAACCGGAGCATGTGATGAGCCAGCAACGCACGAATAGAAGGCCATGGGTCCCGGGCGTGTGCTGCGGAATATTGGCGAGGGCGATATCGTGCATTAGGAAGATGGGGAAACATGGTACGAGGGGTGGATTGCACGGGGGGCAATCCGCTTCGATATCCGGGTCTGGCGAGAGTCGAGAACTGAATCAGCTGGTGTTGGATGGTTAGGAGTCAGGGGCGGAGGGCAGAGTATGCTTCCGTGTACCTCTGTAAAATGATGGGCTGGCCAGTCTGCCATGTGACCTTTGTGCTACGCGAGTCGCCGGAGCGAATTGATGGACACGAGGAACAGCATGTTGTTGGTCTGCCGGGGTGTAATTTTCAAATCATGTCAGCAGTACTCCGTAATCCTGGCGGCATTTCCTCTTTTTTCCCAAGTGGCGATTTTTTTTAGGAGGGTTCAACTAGCTGAGTAGCGAGGGCTTGCATGAGCAGGATACCTCGGCTTATTGCGAATGCTACCACCGCGCCCCCAGCGTCTGTCCTGGAGAAAGCACCAAGGCATACTGGGGGTTTCTAGAGTTGCTAGCTGATTGCGGGGACGACATGGATTTTTGGGCTGCGCACGTGGGCGAGCATAAAACGGTTTTGTACGTCGTTTCTCCAGCCCGTGGATGCTTGCCATGGACATGGGACCCCGTGTGCGTCTGCATGCCGTTTCGACAACATGGAGTAGATGCGTGAACTCGGTTCACCGTCGGTGTGCGTAGACCGTATGGGCGATGGACTGACACGACGTCTGGTTCGAAATGGGCGAGGTGTGTATGTAAGCGGCGCCACAGGAGGTAGAAAGGTTCCAGAAGGATTGCTAGGCCAGGGGTTCCTGGTGGCGGTGCGGAGTACTCCGTACTGAGTAGTTCGGTGGCGTTTTGCCCGTTCGTCGGCATAGTGTTAGAGAGGAGTGGAGAGCAGACTGGAGACCGTTGAACTGGGTTCGGCCGGAGTTTTGGCAATTTCCCAGCTGCCATGGGCCTGGGTCGGAGAAAAATGTGAGAAACGGACTTTTGGACGAGTGGGCGGAAGTGGCGTGCTGAGCTGGGTCCTGCCAGGAACCATGATGAAAGCGGCGGACATTTGGGCGAGTTGGAAAAATGGAGCCTCAAAAGGTTTTTTTTACCCGTCAGCGACTATTGAGTGGATGAGCCACATGAATCAAAGCAAAGGTTGAAAAAATAGACTTTCGGGTTTGGGTCGGTATAGCGAGCCCGAGCGAAGCGGGCGACCCACCCTGCGAGTGGGTTGGTACAAGAGCGCTTTGAACGCCAGATCTCGGCGAGGGAATACCGAGCGACGCAAAGCATGGATTTGATCCCAGTGCCTGGTTTCGGCTATCGACCCGCAAGTCGGATGGGCTCGGTGGCCAAATACCGACGTGCATGAGCTTGATGCTCGTCATCGGGCCTGCGGCTCTGCGTGATGCACAGCGTAACTGACCACATGTACAGTTAGTCGACGTGATGATATAATCGTCCAACTCGAGGCTGTATTGGAAAAGGGGCCCACCACGGCAAAGAGTGTGTAGTAGATACTGGGCACATGCAGCCATTCATTCGGCATCAGGTTGCCCATCACCACCACGACACCTCCGTTGGCCTTGTATCGTAGTAGTATTGCCGTAGCACAAGTCGACAGCTTCTTGACTCGGCTAAAACACGACGTGGGTGTTTCCGCCAATCATGTCAGCACATTTCGGCCGTCAATGCTAGCCAGAGTGCGGGCCGTCATAAAGCCGCACGTGGGACGCTCCTTTGGTAGGAAACGACGTCGACTGTCTTGCGAAAGGCGTCAACTGTTCTCATTCCCCGCGGCGGTGCGAGTTTGTTCCCACAAGTGAAACCTGGCGACGAACAAGAAGCCCGGCATTTGGACACCGAACCCGCTGGCCCCCGTTTTTATGGGCTCGGTTCGGTGACTGACGACAAATATATCGACAGCTCTGGTGTCCGTGGTTTGTTATCTCCGGCGCCATCTTTTCCTTTCTTTTTTTAACTCCATTGCTTTCATTATTTTCGTCTCTTTTCTCCTTCTTTCCTACTGGCATCATTTCTATATATATCCTTGCGTCGCTTGGAGCCGCCGCTTTCACACCCACGCGAACAAACACCAAGAAAAAACACGCCTCAGCCCGTCGACATCAACATCGACATCGACATCCCCGGCCGCACACATCAGGCATGCCGCCTCGACTCACCAAGCTCTGGCGTCCCGTCGCCGCAGCTACCGCCGTCACGGCCGTCACACTTGGCGGAACAGTCATCTACTCTCGCGCCAACAAGAACCTCTCGCACGACAGGGCTCTCGTTCCGCCGCGCCGCGACGCCAACGGCAAAATCGTCCCTCCCGCCTTTCCACCCATCAGATCCCGAGCCGAGCAGCTCGCCGAGCTACGAAAACACAACGCCAAAGACGCCGAGTATGACATCCTCATCATCGGAGGCGGTGCCACGGGCACAGGCATTGCGCTGGATGCCGTGACCCGCGGCCTCAAGGTCGCCCTGGTCGAGCGCGACGACTTCTCCGCCGGCACGAGCTCCAAGAGCACCAAGCTCGTCCACGGCGGCGTGAGGTACCTCGAAAAGGCCGTCTGGAACCTCGACTACCCACAGCTGGAGCTCGTCATCGAGGCTCTCCGCGAGCGCAGGGGCTTCCTGAACATCGCGCCGCACCTGTCCAGCTCCCTGCCCATCCTGCTGCCCCTGCAGAGCTGGTTCCAGGCGCCCTACCTCTGGGCCGGCTGCAAAATGTACGACCTGCTCGCCGGCTCCCAGGGCCTGGAGTCGTCCTACCTCCTCAGCCGGACCAAGGCCATTGACGCGTTCCCGCTGCTCAAGAGGGACAAGCTCGTCGGCGCCCTGGTCTACTACGACGGCCAGCACAACGACTCCCGCATGAACGTCTCTCTCGCCCTGACCGCCTCCCTGTACGGCGCCACCGTGCTGAACCACGTCGAAGTAACTGCCCTTGACAAGGACGCCGACGGCAAGATTTGCGGCGCCACGGTCCGCGATCTCATGGCCGGCGAGGAATCGTCGTCGCGGCCCTTTTCCGTGCGCGCAAAGGGCGTCATCAACGCCACCGGTCCCTTTGCCGATGCCATTGAGCGCATGGACGACCCCCAGCGCAAGGAGATCATCGCCCCGGCCTCTGGCGCCCACGTCATGCTTTCGGGAAAGCTGTGCCCCAAGGGAATGGGCATCCTGGACGCTGCCACCTCTGACGGACGCGTCGTGTTTGTTTTGCCCTGGCAGGGAATGACGGTTGCGGGAACGACGGACAATGCGTCCGCGGTGGAGAGGGAGCCCGTGGCAAGACAGGACGACGTCGACTTTATCTTGAAGGAGGTCAGCAAGCTTCTGGAGCCCGAGAGCGTCTTGACCCGCGACGATGTTTTGGCCACCTGGTCTGGTGAGTACTTATGTCCCCCCCCTCCCCTTTTTTCAACCTTCCTGGCTTGCCGAGCCGTGTGCTGACGAAGCGGCAGGCATTCGCCCGCTGGTTCGTGACCCCAAGGCAGGCAACACCGAGTCCCTGGTGCGCTCGCACCTCGTCACCGTCTCCCCCTCGGGCCTGCTCACCTGCGCCGGCGGCAAGTGGACGACGTACCGCCAAATGGCCGAGGACGCCGTCGACGAGGCCATCGGGGCCTTTGGCCTGACGCCCCGGCCCGTCGCGCTGCCCGACATCAGCGGCCACCAACTCCCGAGCCTCACCACCGACGGCCGGTGCCGGACGCTGTCCACGCCCGTCCTCGGCGCGCACGGCTTCTCGACCTCGCTGCCGTCGCAGCTGATGGAGGTGTACCCCATCGACGCCGACGTCGCGCACCACCTGGCCACCAACTACGGCGACCGGGCGTGGGCCGTCCTCGCCGCCTCCCCCTCGGTCTCGCGCGTCGCCCCGTCGTTCCCCTTTATCGAGTCGGAGCTGCGGCACGCCGTGCGCTCCGAGGCCGCGTGCACCGCGGCCGACGTGATCGCCCGCCGGATGAGGCTGGCCTTTTTGGACGTGGACGTCGCGCTGCACGCTTTGCCGCGCGTCATTGACGTCTTGGCCGAGGAGCTCGCGTGGTCCGAGTCACGCAAGGAGCAGGAGTGGCGGGATACCGTGCGCTTCATGAGGTCCATGGGCTTGGACGAGGACAAGCTGGGCGTCACGAGGGAGGACGTTGTCACCGGGAAGGTGAGGGCGCGGAGGGCGCTGGGCGCCAAGGAGCCCGCCAAGGACGTTGAGATTCCCCTGGGCAGAGAGCTGGAGGCTGGTGCCATGAGGAATGCTGCATAGGAGCGTGGGCCTTTTTTCGTCGACCAGGGAAGTGGGTGTGTCTCATTTTGTTTGGGGGGAAAGCCGCTGTGCTTGGGGCATTTATTTTGAACAACTGGCGTGGGCGTTGGGATTTTTCGACATAGAGTCTTTTGGTTGCATAGAGCCAGTCAGATTAGCGCTCGTATTCTACAATGTATGCTTTTAGCAAGGCTGATTCTGTTCTCGCGAGTTGTATCGTCGGACTAGGGCAGAAAGGCGCGAATTCGGGCATTTCTGGTCAAGTGAAACTCATATCAAGTGGCTCGTTCACTTAGTTGGCAATGAGTACCTGACCGTTGTCTTGTAAGCACGCACCCGAGGACATGTACACGACTTGATGGTTGCCATGTGTCACGACTCACGAGACGTGTACTTAATGGTGTTGCGGCCCGCAGACTACGTGTGCGACATCTGTCATGCATTGTCTAATTCCCAGGCCGCTGGTCGGTTTGTCCAGGTTCTGCCCAAGTGTTCCTTATCTAATTCCAAAGTTTACAGTCGGGATTTGCATCATGACGAAGCGCAAAACCACGCACCACTCACAATCGTTGAAGAAGAAGGCATAAGGACTCAAGGGCCAGGACATGGCAAGAGGATACATTCAGTTTCGAGCGGCTGCGACGCACATCTTCATCTCGCCATGTGTTATCCAGCCTCGGCCCAGGCATCATGTCCAGACCGATGTCTCACTCAAGGTTCTTCGCATATCCACATGGTTTTATTACGTCACGAAATAATGCCCGGTCTCGTAAAAACCCTGGACTCCGGGGAGAAAGGCACGTGGTAGCCGCGAGCAGTACTCAGCAGCCCATTCCTTCCTCTCTAAGGCCCAGCGAGAAAACCCGAATCTCAGTTTTGCCAGTGTTGCCGGAAATTAAGCCACCCGCGCAACCTACATTGCAAATGGTTCCATGTTTATACAGCTGTTGTGGTATTTCTAAAATGCACAAATACCCCCATACGCCATGAAATGCCCAGCCCCAAGCCCCCCTTATCCATGAACCAGACTCGACAAGAAAATGCAAAAAGCACACAATAGTCCACTTATGTATCAAGTTTTTTAGTTTTTTTTTTTTTATAAAAAAAACGCCGCCACAACACGCACAGCCTTACCATCTCACGCCGGCAATTCCGCCAGCGCAGGAGGGCGACCACTCGCATCCCCCGGAACAGGCCGGTAAACCCGACAAGGCAGCTTCCCCAGCCCCCCCGCCGAGACACACTCCGACTGCAGCTCGGCCACACTCTCCGTGTAGTCGGTGGCCGCGCCGCCGCTTCCGCCGCCGCCGTCCTTCCGGGCCCGCCTCTTCGCCCGCCGCCAGAAGAACAGGAACACCAGCGCCGCGACGGCCAGGCAGAAGACGCTCACGGCGGCGCCGAGTCCAGCCCGCGCACCCACGGACAATGGATCCCGGGGTGCAGACTCTGCCGGTGCAGCGGCCGCCGCAGTCGTCAACGCCGACTCCGCCGCCGAGACGGACACGGGCGACGACGCGCTCTTGTCAGTGACGTTGAAGTAGCCCGAGGACAGCTGGTGCGGATCGCTGCCCTGGCGCGACGGGCCGCCCTCGAAGAGCCAGAAGAAAAAGGTCGGCGAGGCCGCGAGGTCCAGGGCGTACGTCTGCACCGTCCAGGTGAAGTTGGAGGGGCCGTGGGCGGCAGCTTGGTCGAGCAGTCAGTGAGCTGAGGCTTTGGGAGTCTTTTCTGATGGCGCCTGGCTCGAAAAGGGACGAGCCGAGTCGCGACGACTGCGCTTTCCAACTCACCGTAGACAACGGACCCGAGTGTCGGGCGGCCTCCCCCCTCGGCGCGCTGCCACAGCGCGATGGTGTAGTTCTTCAGGTCTGTCGTGTACGAGACGTTGACCTTGTCGCCGGCTGATAGGACTGCTCCCGCCGCCGGGCTGGTGAACTGGCACGTTGCCAGGGGCAGGATTGTCGCGGCTAGCAGGGAGGCGAGCGTTTGACGCAGCATCGCGGGTTTCGGTGCAGGACGGCGTTTGCGCATCACGCGGGGTTGGCGCGCGTGAGAGGGAGAGGGCGAGAGGTGCGTCGGCATTAGTATCAGGCAGACGGTCGAGCAGGTAGGCTGGTGTAATTGGCTGTGGGTGTTGATGTAGGAACAAAGAGCTTCGGGGGGGACGCATGTTGGTGCCCTCGGGGGGTTTGGGGTTGTTTACATGTATGTATGTTGTGCATCGGCGTCTGTTCCCAGAGCTAGTCGCAATGCGGCACATGGGAAGTCTGGGGAAGCCTGTGATGTGATGGCTTTGCGTTGGCCTGCGGTTCGTGATGCCGGTTCGCGGTGGCGGCTGCTCCGTGCCATGGCATGGGGGGACGCACGTCCCGACGAGAGGAACCTCGGAGTTGATGGCACGAGAGACGTGACGGGCCAAGGATGCCGTGAGCTATTTGCGTGTTGAGGTGTCGCAGGACAGCACCGGCGAGTTGCGCCCGTGTACGAAGCTGTGACGATCTGGATTCTGACATCTTGGCTCGCGGGACACTCCAACGCGAGACATGGGGAATAACCGCCTTGCGGGTACTCCGTACTCCGTATATGCCTCAATATTAAATAGAGGAACCGCCACCGAGAGCTTGGGCCATGTTTACCCGAATGCGTCTGTTATTCTTTGCGCCCAACGCGCCGTTGTCTCATTTGTCCCCGTGTCGCCGGCTTCCTCCCAGCTCTCGTCAGCTATATATTCGCCTCTGCCAGTATTGCGCTTGCTTTCTCGCCTCGGTGTGCGTCTGTACAACTTCCTGCGACTCCGCCGGCGATCCAACTCGGCAGAGCTACCTCGTCTCAACATGTACCTCGGCCTCTTGGCGTCTCGGTCCATCATCGCGAGCATCTTTGTTGTCTGCTGCCACCACGTCCGGCTAGCCGTCCTCTTACAACGCCACCAGAAGGCGCCAACCGCTTCATAGCCAGGGCAACAACGCCACTGACCGCATGAAAGCATCACCTGATATTGTATCCATGGGGGTAGACGGGCATGGACCTGGAATTGGTGACTGCTTGGAGACGAGCCTGTACAACCGCAGGAGAATGGCAGTCGACTCTCGGTCCACTGGAGTGCAGTATATCCACGATTCCAAAGCGCCGACCCAACGGCTACCGGGCTTCCGACCCAAAGAAGACCCGACCAGATGTCAACAATCGTTGTTTCCGGTGGCGGTACATGTGTGACATGTTTGGTCGGAGGATGCGAGGCCTATGTCGTCGAGGGTGTTGACAATTCAGCTTGGTTCCTGCCCTTGGAGGAATAAGACTTAGATGTAACGCCCCGTACCATCTCTGTCCGCAGGGCATCAAGACGTGAAACGGAAAAGCTCAGTCTCCAAAATCTCACAACAACTCGTTGCCTATATGGCACAAAACACCACTCAGGCCCGGGCATGTCCCGCCGCAGCGGCCCCCCAACACGTCCTTTCTTTGTCCCTGTGCCATGAAACGAAATGTCCATAAATGACACGGAGACCGGTGTGTGTGCCCGCCGAGGACAAAAGGCGACAAAACTCGCCACCCCAAGGGACCTGGCGCCCGCTCGCAAGAGTTCCTTCTGAGCGAACAATAGTCGTCGACTCGTTGGGCAGGCTCGCGGCAGCGTCCCCGGCGCGAAGGGAGATTTTGACTGACGAATCGACGATGCTTGTGTGCACATCGAGTGACATGTGCTGCTGGCTGCTGGCTGCCTTGTATGTGGCAGACCTCTGAAACTGACCGATATCAAAACCCAAAGACCAGAGCTGACGGCGCCGCTTCCCGACAAAGGCCTTGTTTTGTCTTGGAACTTTTCCAGTCACGCCGAGATATACTGTTTGTCCTGGAGGGAGGCGGACAGGATCGTCACAATGGAAATTGCATCTCCTGGCGGCGTCTCTCCAACGTATTCCCCTCCAGGGTCTTCAGTCAGCAACAGCCTATCTATAGTAAACCATGTTATTAAGCCATTGCACCTCTAGTCGTTGAATCTATACAATATAAAACAAGTCATGCCGTCGCGTTTCCACCCCGTAGCTCATCGGAGATGATTAAAAGTGAAAAATGGTATATAAACAAAACAAAACAAACCCAAAAATACATGAAAAAGCAAAGAAACCCAAAAAAACTCCTCTAGTCCGTTTCCCACCCAACAGCCCTGTGCAAGCCATGCATCTCATCCAACCGCCGCCGCATCAACTCCAAGTCATCCGCCTCATCCCGCAGCACCGCCCTCAACAAGCCCAGCGCGCGCTTCAAATCGTCGACAAGCCCCGCCTCGCCCTCCAACGACGCCAGGCCCTTCTCCGTGCTGGCAATGGCCCTCCGCGCGGCGCGGACCTGGCCCCAGAACACGTCCGTCTGGTTCACGTACCCCGTCCGCTCCAGGGGCACCTCCCACTCCAGCGGCGTCTTCTCGACCGTGTCGAGCCAGCGCTCCATGCGCGGCCAGCGCAGGTCGTCCAGCCCCGGGAAGTGCACCAGCAGGCTGCCCTTGTCGCCCTCGAAGCCGGTGGAGAACTCGTACGCGTTGGTCAGCGGCCGCGGCATGTAGACGACGGCGCGGGCGTAGCCGGCCCCGTCCGGCCCGCCGTCCGACTTGTTGAAGATGCCGGCCATGACGTCCTGGTCGGCGTTGCGGCCGAGGTCGACGCCCGGGTGGTGCAGCGGGTAGCCGATGGTCTCGGCGAGCATGGTGACGGTCCAGGGGTGCACGCGCAGGAAGATGATGCCCGTGTTGAGGCCGTTGTGGTCGCGGGACGCTACGACGTGGATGTCGGGCATGTCCGCCGGCGGGAGGAACATGTCCGCCGGGATGGCTGGGTTGATGATGATGGAGTCGGCGTCCACCCACCTGTTTTCGTGGATTCATCAGCACGCCGGTGTGAGTGAAGCCTTCAAATAATGTTGGACTTGCTCGACGGAACTGGCCCCCCCAAGCGTCCTCCTGCCTTTTTTTTTTTTTCAAAGGGGGAGCCGAGGGCAATGGGGCAAAACAACTTACATCATCCATTCTATCCTCTCGTCGGCGGGTTTGGACAGTTCGTTGACGACGGCGGTGAGCAGGTAGGTGGGCTTATTCCAGAAGCCGGCGGCAATGTCCTGCCGCAGAACGAGCATCGGATACCCCCAGCGCGCCGCGTGCCGCTCGTGGCTTTGTATGGCCCTCTCATACAGGCTATTCTTGGGCCCGTACAGCATGGAAACCTTGGCCACCTTGTGAGAAGACGGCACATTGGAGGACTTGGGTGGTGATGGCGGCGGCGACGGCAGCGCGGGCAGGTGATCTCGCATAAAGTACACCAGGCCCAGGAGATATATGGCGACGGCGACGGCCATCACGCGGCCCAGCTTCATCTTCTGGTATCGAGACATTGGGCCAAAACACCGAGCGTATGATGGCGCTTCCGTCTCGGGGGGGCCCATTTGGAGTCGAGCGGTGTAATTGCAAGTCGGCGTAGATTGCACATGCCTATGCGGGAGGCGCACTGGTCATGATGGTCAAGGCGAGGTTCCCGGCGAGGACGAAGGAGGAGAGAGAGAGAGAGAGAAGAGAGTCAGATTCGCCCGAGGGCCTGTGGTAGCGACATGTCTTTGTGCGACGTCTTGCTTCGTCTATTCGATCCGTCAGACCCCAATCTCACGCGCGACCTGTACTCCGTAGTCTATACTCCGTCCTCTGTTATTGACTTGCTGCCCTGCTTCCGGTGGGAGGACGGGCCCTACACGACCCTGGCTGGTGCTGGGTCATGCATGCATGGCGCATCTTGACTCGAAATGGCCTCTTGTTTGGCGGACACACTCCACTCGAGCAGGAGCGGCATGGTGGGACAGGAAGACGGCCCGTATAGTATAACTAAGACTGTCTGTGACTGTGACTGTGACTGTGGCTGACAGGGTCCGGCATTGAATCGTGCGCTGGCCATGCCCGTGTCGGTAGCTCTCATCCGTGGCCAAAAGCTGGTAGACTGTTGCCATGTACTTCGTATGCCACCGGGAATGAACTGCTCCGTGCTAGTACTCCGTACGCCGTATGGAATCAATTACAATTCAGACCCGACCCTACCCTCACGACCAAACCCGCAGCGCCCACTGGTTGGACCGTACACGCGCCGAGTCAAGGCCTGGTCGACCCTGGCCGTGACGGCGTCGAATATATGACCAGAGTCATGAGGCTTCGTGACGTCCGCACACGCCGAGTTTGATCACAAATGACCAGCAGCAGCACCAAAAGCCACAGCGACGCCAGGTAGGGGGGCTAATAACGAATTGAAAAAGCTCTTAAAATTAAGGAGTAAACCCTTCAAGTACGTAGGGTTTGTTATGGTCGACTGGAATTTTTAAATAGGTTCAAGTCTCTTTTATACCCCAAAATATACAAATCACAAATAGCACGGAGTACTCCGTACAGGTCGCGCATGAAGAACATGTAATTTAGGGGGCAGGCTATATATATCCAAGGATGCCGCGCCTACGGCCACGTCCATGATCCTGGTCATAATGGCCCGCTGACAGCTTAGCATACTCCGTAAAGAGCTTTGGGTCAAAAGGGAACATTGAAACTTAAACACAGCCAGACGACTTGATTGGCTCTTCCGGTGCCGTGGGTCCCAACACAAAGGGCCAGGCCCCACCCCAACATTGAAACCAGGAGCCATGATGCCAAGATGCCATGATGCCATGCCGGTCCGTTCAAACACCCAAAACTGGCCTCACCAGAAACCATGTGCCGGCATCCAACATTGGACATTGGACATTGAACCCTCAAGCTCACACGGCAAGCGCCGCCGCCAGCCCGCACGACCACACCACGAGGCCCGGCACCCACGGCCCCCGCGTCGACCCGCCAGAGCTCGCAATCACCTTCTGCGGCTCAAACGTCGACGGCGTCGTCGAGTTGGTCGTTCCATTCCAGCAGTGCTTCGAGAAGCAGTCCGCACACGCCGCCGGCATCGCGGTCCCCGTGCGTTCCAGGCTGCGTGCCAGCACCGCGCAGCCCACACACGTCGCCCAGCTGCCGTCCACGCTGCCGTTGCCCGCCGTCGCCACGTTGTATCCGTTCTCGATGATCTGGTTCCGGTCCGAGTCGTTGTAGGACAGGTCAAACGTCGACACGTTGGAGAAGAACGTGTACGGCGTGTTGGGCACGTACACAATCAGCGGGCCGGCCGACGCGTTGCCGCACCCGAAAAAGGTCGGCCGGCTGTTCAGGCCCAGGTTCACAAACGTGTTGACGTCGGGCACCACGGGGAACGCCGTGTTGTTCGTCTCCTCGCCGCTCGTCGAGCGCTCGTACGTCGCCACGAGACTCGTCCCGTTTGGCCACGACGTCTGCGTGTCGGCCGAGCCGTCCACGGCAAAGATGACATCCACCTGGCGCGCCTTCAGCGTCAGCGGGTGGAGGGGGATGTTCTCCAGGGCTTCGCCGCCGTCGACGAGCGTGAGGAGGCTGGCGTTGGCGTTGATGTTGCTGCCGCCGTCGAACTTGTAAAACGGGTTCGGCCAGCTCGCAATGTCTCGATTCTCCTCGCCAATGTTGCCTAGCGTCCGGTTCAGCGCGCGCACCAGCACGTCTGGGACGCCCGACGCTCTGCCAATCTGTAGAAACGCCTGGTTGAACAGCGAAGACGACGTGCCCATGACGAAGCCCGCGTTGTCTACGCCCGCAAAGCACTTGGCCGTCCGGCCGACCGTGCCGCCGTTGAAGTCTGACCCGACGTATTTCAACGGCGCAAACGCCGCCGCCTCGGGGTCGTAGGATCCCATCTCCCAGGGGTTGAATTCGAAAACCGTCGCGTTGGGGGGCACTTGAAGCTGCCCTGGGGCTCGCTCGAGTGCAATGATGATGGGCATGGGTGAGTTGGCAGCCGCAAACTCGGTGTCGTTGGCAATGGATGAGAACGTGTACGCTAGGGGTGAAGACTCGCATCAGCTCTTGCTCCTACACCAAGACTTGGAAAACAAGGAATCTCCATACCTGGCCCTCCGTCTGTTGAGTTTACGAGTTGGTAGGACAACGCTCGTCCCCAATAGTCGGTAATGGTCGTGTTGAAGCCGGCATCGACTTTATCCTGTACCGTCTGATACAGCTCGTTGTAGTATTGTCCAACACGCAAACCCGCCGGGCCTGGATTGCCGGCATATTAGCACGTACGCTTCACAAAACACAACGCGGTGTCCAAGAATCATACCTTCCAGAATCGAATTGTCAAACTGCCAAAGCGTGCTCAGAAATCCACTCGTCGACAAGACGATCGAGTCCACAGTGGTAAAGTTCTGCACAAACAGACTCCCAACGAGCCAGCTCCCCCCAGAAAGCCCGCTTAGATATGTCGTCGCCTGCAGCAGGCCGCCCAACTGGCCCTTCCCCGTCGAATTGGACGTTCGATTGTCAAACGCTGAAAGTGCTCCTGCGCCATTCATCAGAGCCCGGTACCCGCCTCCGGACACGGCCACACCTATTCGGGGCAGTACGGCACTCCGGTTCCCACCGTCAATGTCCTTGACAATATTGTCGATGTACTCATTGGTATCTAGACCGCTGATATTGAAGCGAGTGAGAAGACTTTTCAATGCCGGAATGGTGTTGTTGTCACGGAGGTTGAGCCATGTTGTTTCATTGGCCGAAAGGCCGGTAGCAGCCCGGATCGTCGGTCGCGGTGATGGGCAAGACACCGAGGCTGGGGCGTAGCCATCCGGGGCGTTTGGGACAGCTCGGTGCTCGAAACCGGCGCATACGGCTGCTATAAGTTGTTAGTTGACATGAGGCCGTCACCTATACTTTTGTATCGGCATACGTTGAAGTGATGACAGCCAAACCGTCAGCAAAGTGATGGAAGTCGAAGCTAACATGAGGACTTATTCACACCCAACGCGGTGATGTTGATGTGCCAGAAGAATAGTAGTAGTGTCTGGTAGCTACACCCTCACCCTTGCACGAAATGATTCAGCGGCCTCGGCGCCATATATTCTTCTCCCGAGTGACAACCTAACCCAGTTTACTACAGACAGAGTTACAACCATGGGCTTGTAACCCAAATAGCCATTAGCCCGTGAATGCCACATCCGAATCTTCCAGCCGCCATCTTCGACCGCTACCAAGAGTATTGAAAAGCTTTACTTTTGCGCCGGCTCTGGTTTCCGTTAGACTTTCGTATGCTTCGTTTGGCGCAACTCGTGTCTCACTCACCAAGCACAAATACAGCAACGGCTGGCCACCCGTTCCCACCCAGCACCCGAATGGCAAATTCATCCGACTCAACCTTGTGCTCAAACTTGTTTGGAGTAACAAATCGAAGATCCCAAGACACTGAAATCTTATCTTTCTCGCCATACCCACAGATGCAGTAGTCAACAGCTCCAACCATCCCCGAGCCCACATGGCGCGACTTGCAACGCCACATGCCGCTCTCTCCAGCCCTGATCTCGCGGGGCGGCTCCGACTCTGGCGTGCCTGTCATCCATTCACCATGGTCGAGACGTACGGATCCTGGTACAAGAGAGAGCTCTTCGTTCGTGTGGTTGAGGAAGGTGACTATGAGCTCTCGAGCGGCCATCCTGAATGTATCTGTTTTCTCTTTGTCTTGTTCTTGTTCTAGTGATTTGAGGTGATGGTTCAACGATGACGCCAACGATGGGAGGGCACCGGTAAATAACCTTGACTCTCTTTGTTTGCGGGGACCCAGCGTACAAAGGCTTGATGGTTTGAGGGTACGATATGGTCTGGCCTGTGCGGCTCGGTCTAGACTGTTGGACTGGCGCAAGGTGCCTCACCGGATAGGGTTCTCGAACGCCTCTTTTTAAGCGTTGTTGCGCCACCATCGTTGGCGACCTTGACTGGTAGCGAGGCATAACCTTGCCGTTAAGAGTATTGTGGTATTTTTCTTGTTATTGGATTTGCGAATTGGTCCCCGTGACGTCTCGGATAATTGAGTTTGGACACGGTGAAAAGGCGTTAAGATTACTACGCCCATTTGATAGAATTCGAAGCCTGTCTCGATTTTACCACACTATTGATTTCTTATCCTCACATTCGGGCTTCAGCTGGCCTTATATGTTGGATTGAGTGGCGAATTCGATGCCTAACCATGTCTTTTTGGACCACTTCAAGCGCAGGGTAGCTTCAGGTACCAGACAAGACCTTTGAAGACTATGAACCAGAAATTGTAAACGGCCACGGGCGAATATAGAAATGCGGTACTTGAATTCGTGGCTTTCAATGTATTCCTAGAAGAAGAGCATGCAATTATGTATCAGACTGCCTGGCCGATCTGCTGGAGAACATAACCAATAGACGGCTCCGACAAGTCTGGGGTGACCAGAGATGTGAATCCGTCGTTTTCAGCCCCTAACGACACGTCGCTTGCAGCAAAGGTTTTATGTTGTTAAATATTGCTGGACTCAAGGAAACCTGTAAGGCCAGGGGGGTAGGCAACCTGTTTTTGCGTCAACGACCAGTTGAGGAAGCGCTGAGCCGCTGGAGCCTTTGACCCTTGTAGCGTGAATATCTGCATAATATGACCTATATCATTATGATCTGAACCGCAGAATTTGCGTAAAAATCCCGCTAGAGGCAGTAGGTCAGGCCTTGCCTACTCCGCTGCCAAGCATCTTGACATCGGAAGGCCATGGTGTTGAATTCCCAAGCGCACTGAATGAGCAGCTATTCCGTATTCTCAGAATCATACAGCAAGCCTGCCACAACGGTCCGCTTATACCTATTCAGGAGCAGTACCACATCTAGATGTAGAAAAAGGCAAAGGAATGGCAAAGGGAACATTGAACTTGACAGCCCAAAAGTGAGTTGCTATCCAAATAGTTTTAAGTATCTGCAAGTAATAAGTACCCTGATAATCCGCTCGGGTATCAAATTGGCGCCGTTGTCAGCGTGTCCTTGGAACTTCGACTTTGACTTTGGATGTCCGTTGGTTGAATCTCAGCAGGGCAAAGTTTAGCCACACAAGGCGAACTGGGATTAAATATTCGTGGTTCGCAGAAGAATGCAATGGCCTAGATTAAAGGAAATGCCAACGGCGAGGATTTGAAATATGTCCTTAAAATTGGATTAAAACGAAGTGATAGTCAAGGTATTGGATGGTTTCTCGTAGGGCAAGACAGAATGTGGTATCTTCTTCGAGTCGACGGGATGCAGAGCCACAGAAAAGAGGCCCCTTTTATGGCGGCTGGCCCTGAATGCGTTGGCGAATATTCTATTTTGACACGCCTCACGTCGACAACTTGAGTAAGATACCATGAAGACGCAAGGTCACTCCATGAGGTTGAAAGGAGATGACCACCCGGGCGAGGTAGCCTGCGAGACGATCCAAGTGTACTATGTGATGATAGTGCGGCGATTCATAGTAAGGCATTTCACATCTTGGTCCCGTGACGATCTGAGTTGAAGGTATTTGATCGCGTCTTCCATGTGAATTTGACTGCGCACCACATTGTCAAACGTGGAGGAAGTAGCTACCCGCAAAGTGGAAGGCGTACGGCGTTAGCTTCGGGTAATACCCGACATGAATACTCGAAATTTGGATGATTTTCTCTCGCAGCCGCTTGACCCCGGCGAGACTCTGGCATTGACCAATGACATACTCACCCAACATTGAGATGACCTGTCAACATTACTCCTGGGCGTGCTCAATATTCTGTGCCACGGACCTGATTGCCCTTTTTGGCCTCAGCCGACATGTTGGGTCATTTGTGTGCGTATGTCGCCGCCAAATCCACCAAACACCATCCCTCTCTCCTGGTAACGTTAGGTACCTGTCAAGTCTTGGGCCCAATAGGCAGTTCCTTCTGATCGATGCAGCTATTTTCAACAATGAGCGCGCTAGAAAATAAGTACCAATACTTTGATTATGCGGCCGTTCGGGGGTTCTTCCAGGACCTTTGCGGAGGGAGCTGCATATTTGGAGGCTTCGCGGCATCATGGGGATAGCTACAGGAAGCGCCAGGAAAACTCATCGCTCTCTCATGAACCCATAAAGCAGGCCCTAGCGCTTGGCAACAAACTGTTGGAATATACACCGCTAGGCGAACAATGCTGCTTACACTTTGAACAGCATCGGCCGCTGCTCTTACTAAAACTCGAGAAACGCGGCAGCTATTGCTCCGAGATGGCCAAGGTGGACAAGGCGAGGTACTCGTTGTCGAGCCCTGCGAGTGCCTTTACGCTACTATATCCCAATGCGCAGTCAGACCGCCTAGGGGCCAGATCGAGGATGCCATCAGGCACTAACTACAACCATCAACACACAGCTTGAGGCTGTGCTGTCCGCTAGACAGAGTCGCACCGCAGGGTCTGTTTGCGTCGCGATACGCCAATAGAAGTTGCAACCAACGGTTTTCCCTAGGGAGATTGCGGGACTTCTTCGATCATGAGCCGGGCGGCCGTTGTGGGCGGCAACGGGTGAATTTATGCTTTGCGCCATAACTGGCTTGCACCCGTCTGTTGGACACACACATCAAATGCTGCTGAAGCAGTCAGAAACCCGGCTCTGGCAGCATCAATACCTTGAAACATTGGACTTTAGTGAGAGATATCAAGACGAATAGACAGGCACCAGCTTCCCTTCCCGTCACAGTCGGCTGCGGTCAGCTGAATCATGGATGAATAGCTGCAACTCGCAGCGCCAGGTGCCACCACACGATCATGGCTGTAGGTACGAGTGATTCACACCGCGGCCGCCAACGAAAAGTTTCTCAAGCCCGGTGGAGCTTGAAGCAATCCGATGTCGATCACTTAAGGTGGCACCAACGGACCCCACGGAACCATCAAGCACGGACACGGTACGGAGATCAATTTGACACATGCTTTGGCGGAACGAAAAAGGGAACCTGTTGGCACTGGGATGCCATCTGGGTAGGTGGGCCGGCAGGCCATAGGGCTGATGATGGACCCAATGTCCACTCATAAACCTCAATGGCCCCCTACGGCGCGCCCAACAGAGACATACTCTCTCTACATACTCCGTACCTACCAGGTAGCCAGGCGCATGGCGTTGTAGTGCAGGCACCACCGCTTCCATTGCCATTGCCATGGTCTCTTCATTATTGCCGTGGGCTCTGTAATGCAACGTCAACATGGGTTCACTCAAGGAGAAGTCCTCAGATACGACTACCAAGTCTTATCGTTTGTCATCTCGAGTCAACAGCCTCACGTATGAGCGACTCCATAAAGGCCGGCAGCTACGGGGATTGCTAGGCGCTTGCTTGTCTCGATGGCTCATGACACTGGTTCTCTGCGCGGCCATATATGCTGTGCTATGGCGGTATTCGACCAATATGACCATGCCTAAAAACAGGAAAAAGGACTTCAACGCGCTTATTGTTGGCTTGTCTATCCTTCTGAGTTTGAACTTGGCCAGTTCGCTGAAACACATGGTGGCCACCTTGCGATGGTGGGTGTTGAGCTTAAACGAATGGAGACCACGAGAGGTCGGGACCCTAACAAACCTTACTATGACTGCCTGTCGGGAGAAAAGTATATCTAACGTTACCTAGGTTGACCTCATTCTACAGGGCGAGAATATCAGCCGTATGGTTCGGTTATTGCACCTCTCTGAACGATACACTCTTCGCTTTTATGTCGTCGTTTGGGTACTCATCAATGTGGTAAGCCACCTAGAAGGAACTTGGCATGCATTGATCAATGAAACTCATGCTAACTTGGGTTGCGAGGCCGCGCAAATTGGACTCGCATGTCTGGGTTTGACATACAATGTGAATGGCGCCGATAAGATTGTGCCCATGGTCAACGGCATCGTGTCTATCCCCGACTTGACCAGCATTCAGACAAATAGGGTCTTGTCCCAGCAGCAGCAGACACCGTCACAATTGCAGGCTCTGAATGCGCTCCGATTCACAGCAAACAAGTGCGTAGGATTCACCAACCGCGCAACCTTTTGTAATAATGCAACGGCCACTAATATAGCCCTGGGTCAATAGTTACGGAATGTCTGCCCTGGCGAGCGGCGTCAACTATCCTGTTCAGTTCAGTCCACCAACGCCCGGCACGCTGTATAACCCGGATACTATCGCCATCGCATGCGACAACACGACGGCATGCTACTCTACGTTTTATGAATCAACACCAGAAAATTTATCATACTACTTCATGGCAGCGACCAATCGCTCGATATCAACTACCTCGAAATGCCAAGCTTTCAGAGTTACGCGAGGAGGAAATGGCGACTTTGACAATATAACCATTGCCGACGTAAACACGACATCGTTTACATTGCCTACAAAGAATGGCCCTGACCAAACGACCTTTGTTGTCGATCCAGCAAATGACCAGCATGTCGGATGGAGTGTTGTCTCTGCCTTTGAAGCATCCAACACCAACCCTTGGTTCTACAAATGCAATATTTCTGTAGGCCCAGTTGTCAATGCTGTCCTCGGGGTGCATCAACTCGGGGATAACATCAAGCTAATGGCCCCCGCAGCAATTGCTCTGCAAGGTTACGGAGCATCCATGGGCACAAATCTCTCCAACCACATCCAGTTTCAAAGCTACCCTGCCGAATCGCTATACGGGTCTCCCGCCGGCGGCGACACGGTCCTCATGGGGGTCATCACGAGCATTTTCGCGTCCGGTGTCATATGGACCACCACCCAAGCCAACACTAACATCAAGGCGACGGGGCGCCTGCCTGTCCAGGGCATCACGCTCGATATCAACAATTGGGCCTATGTGCACCTTATTCTGGGTTTAATCATGGGCCTGCAGCTGCTGTTCGCTCTCATCTCTATAGCCCTGTCAAACCGGGTCATGGTCCGAGATCATAGCCACTTCGGCGAGGCTGCGCTCTTGCGGTCTACCATGTATGATTTGAGCTACCGAGCCGTCATGGCCAACGAGAGGGAAATCGCCAAGTTATTTCCCAAGTCGGCGACGATAAGATACGTTCGGGAAGAAAATGGCACATATTACCTCCGAGTATCAAACTGAGCATTCCATCATGGTGCAAGGGCCATCTTTTTAAAAAAAAGAAAAAAAAAACGGAGTATATGGACAAAAAGTCTTGGAGCACGAATTGGGTCAGCGTGCATGTTTTCCATTCAAGCGACGTGTAGTATTTTATTATTCAATACCCAATGTCCAATAAGACATATTCACACCGTAGCCAGATATTCCAACCACTCCCCAAGATCAGTGACTAGTTTCTCCACGATGAGTGCATCAACCAGTCCATCCTGCCAACTAACATCCATGCACAACGACGCCCCCTTGACCGAAATAACAGAGATGCTGATCGCCGCCCCGGACGCCTGCGCACTCAAGCTGAATCTAGCTTCCCCAACCCGCCAGCGTTCTCCGGCACATGTTCTCTCTTCGTCCCGAACCGGTTCCCCGTCCAAAACACCCAGATTGGTCACAGCCCACCCGATCATACGGGGCTTGCCGACGTACGTCGCCATCTGCCGCCTCCAATCTTTGACAAACCTCATCAACCCCAGAATATTATCCCTCGTGCCCTTGTCCAGCGCCGTCTGTATCTCTCGGCGGACTTGCCGCGCCACAGTCCACACCGCCTCCGCCAGCATCGCCTTCCTCCGGCCAGAACTACCCCCCGCGCGCTTAATACGTTCCCGCAGGCGCGATGTCGCCCTCCCACCAAAGCAGTGGTGCGTAGACGAACACAGGTTCCCCATGGCGAGAGCAGCGCCCGCGCCCCGAACGAAGCGCCGCATGTCCAGGGCCGTCTCGGACCGGAACCCAGCTGCCTCCCGCGGCGGGACACACGTCGCCAAGGACACCAGCGCAAGGGCGTGCAATAGCCCCGTCAGCGTGGTCCCGTGGTTCCTGCACGCCGACAAGACGCCTTGGAGGGGGCCGGCGGCGAGCGTGACGCTTCGGAGGGCCGTCTTGTAAGGGGAGGGGCGGACCGGTGCCCAGCGAGCGGGATGCGCAAACGCCGGGGGCTTGTACTCGTCCCAGAGGGCGGTGATGAGGAAGCGCGGGCCGAGGGGGAATTTGGCGCTCGTGGCGGGCGGTGGAAAGGCGCGGATGGGTGGGAGATTCAGCGTGCCGTCGTGGAAGTCTGCGAGGCTGGGGGTCGCGGAGTTGAGGTGAGCCAGGAGCGATTCGTGGAAGGCTTTGCCGCTGATTCCGTCGCATATGGCGTGGTTCCAGGCGAACAGGACGTCGAGAGTGTCTTCCTGCTGGGCTAGGATGACGATTCGCCATCCTGGGGTGGTATCTAGCTGCGTGAACTTTGTGTCTAGTTGCTCTTGCAGGAGTTGTTCCTTGCTCGAGGCCAGAGGGCGCCTCCACGTAATGTGATGGCGGAGATTGACTGATGACAACTGCACGAATGAAGGGTCTGGCGAGTCTTCTCCGGTGATGGCGACTTGCAGAATGGGGTGTTGTAGGATTGTTTGTGCGATGGCTGCCTCGAATCTTGCTTGGGGCTGGGGGGAGGGGATGATGTATGTCACGCCGAGGACTGTGCCGACGTATTGGCCTAGGAGATGGGTTGCCGTGTGATATAGCTCTCTGGGAAGAGATTAGAGTCTGGTGATTTATATACCTTGGGGAAAGGGGAAAGGATGTACATGTCTGCTAGTTTCCGGATGATCCATTGTGAGCTTGATGGATGTTGCGTAGCTTGATGTGCCATTGAGAGTTCGTCCCCTCTGTCGGTATGCTTGGCGGCGAAGTTGGTGTACGGTAACTATGTGGTTTTTCTGGTGATACATGAGCACAAGACGATGTCGAGAGGGCCATTGTGTGAAATGCTTATGGCTTGTAGTCGACCATGAAGTTGCGAGATGACTCCGTAAGCATTGAACACGAAATACGCCACGGCGCAGTCAGGTTCCCCCCGCGCAACGAAAGGCTGGTCATCGGCAAGATGTCTGCGTAATGCGAGTAGATGCCATCACTTGCTTCTACCTCTGTTCCCGTACGCCTGTGTCCGTTAGTATTACTGCGCAATGCTCCGCGATCAAGCTATCCGTCTTTCCAAATTCGCCAGTTTTCAAATAATATTTGAGCAAACAATTCCAAGGATTACTTTTACTGTTTACCCATGTTGGGAACTCTCCTGATTAGTGCTACGTCTGTAGCATTCCACGAAGCTGTTGTTCGGATATTACATTCTCCCCTGCTCATGATAGGAGAGCCACCAAGGCTTCATGAATTTCGTCAACTGCGCCGAGGGTATGCCTCATGCCATTGAGTGCGTGAAGGTGCAGCTTTTGTGGCGGACCGGGATGGGGGCCAATAAGAAGCTAAATATTAAAAGATACTTATTTTTCTTAATAAAGAATATAGGAATATAAGTACTAGGTATCTTTAAATATACATAAAGATATATTATTATACTATGATTAAATCTAATAATAAAAGTATCGGAATGTATCGCAGGAAAGTGGGCGCGCTACATAACCTGCACCTTCGCACACTCAATGGGATAGTACTCCCTGCAAATACACTGTGGAGCAAAAAACAGAGCGGAACAAGCCATCCGATACGATGACTTGCACCGTACATATCTGGCCCTGTTCCCGAATGCTTCCGACAGTACTCCGTAAGCACCTAGACGAAACGACAAAGCTGGGCGAGCGCGTTTGAGAATTTGAATACACGACTGTCTCTAAGACGCGGATAGGGAAGTAGCAAATCTTTGCTTCATATACATCAAACCTCCCCCCTGCCCTAATTTCGAGTTTCACGACAAGTTGCTACACCGCCAGTCAGCCCACGATATTAACAGCGAAATGTGTATCAAAACGACGTGGGGAGCGTCAAAGAGTACATGTTATGATGACCCCCTCATGGTCGGCGCTAGATTCCTCACAATGCCCCAATTAGGGAGCTTCTGCATATTCCCCAAGCCCCTGTTGAAATTGCTCAGAGGTGCAACGACTTGGCACATGGATAACCTTGCTGGCAGTTGAGAGTTCACATGAGCCATTTACATAGGCCCTCCCACTAATACATATCCAGATACTTGGCAGCACTGACTTTGGGTCTCGGCATCCAGGGGTCCTTTTTGTTTCGCTGGCGGCAATTTCACTTGACACAGAGAATCACGAGGTCAAAACGCCGCATACGGATGTTGAGTTTCCTGGATGTACATATGTATGTTGGTTGGCGTGCAGGGTGCGACACAGAGGGGGCATGTCCCGTCGGGTGTATTTGGCCTTTCGGGTGGCTTCCTGGTCGTTTCTAGAAGAACCGTTGACAGAATAGAACAATTTTCCCCAAGTGACTCTTGGCTATATCAGAGGTGCGCTTGATTACGCCACTTCTCCTATGGCTGAGCTTGGCTCTGGGAAATATTGGCAGAGAGCCTCGCCAAGGCGGGTGGTTGCGCTGAAGGGCGCCTTCAAGATCTTGCCATCTTTCTCCTGAGGCTGAATCAGGAACGATTGTGCATCGTGGCTCAAAAATGCATCAGCTTGATGGTTGCGATGGAGCCTTTGCAGGCCGGAGCAGTGCATCTCTGAGCATTTCCCACGCGCCACGCAATATCGATGTCTCACAGTCAGACCGTCTCAGACGGTGAGAAGGCCTTTTAGGTCAATGCTGGCGACGATTCGACGACTATTCGCGGTGACTGCCGGAGACGCCGCGCGAGTCGCATTTATCCGCCACCAATCCACCAGGAAACAACCCAGCTGCGCCATTTGATACTAGCACACGCCGCACCAGTGCGTCTGGCTGGACAAGCTTATCCTCAACCTTGACCAACATGGGTGTAGCAGCAGAAGTGGCTTGTGGCCGCAAATCTTCACTGTCGCGATCACAGTCAGCCTTTACCAGGTTGGCTGACATTCCTGCTGTGGTTAGCAGCCGTTTCCGTGCATGGCATACTGTACATACCTTCGCCATCCAGCTTGTCCAACGCGCATTTCCATACCAGCTTTTGCCAAGCCTCTCATTTGGGAGGTTAGCAGGAGTGTCTGGCTGTTGTGCTCTTCTCCACCGGCTCCAGATGCTGTTTTCCTGCGCTTGGCCCCCTGGCCCCCCGCGATAAGAAGTTATGGGACTGGGGAACCTGGATCCTGGGACCAAGATGGCTTCACCGAGGCGCGCGGTGAGTATGGTTTTTGAGTAGTAGCATCCTCTCAACCACTGGCACTGTGGAGGACCACGATATGCATCAGCCAATGCTACTGCAACAAAACCTCTGCACTATCAACAGCACTCCGCGCTGTGGGGTCAAAGACCCTTGGTGGTAAAAACTTGAATTGCGCCTTATCTCGAGCTTTTTCTTGGCCCTCCACTTGGTCTTCTAGAACTGCTTCATCGCGTTGTGGGGTTTGGGGATCAGACTGGGATGGCGTAGAGGAACGACTCGTGTTCAGCACAAATCATCGGACAGAATCGTAGCGTTCGCGAAAACTCGCGCAGTATGCCCAGATTGAGCAGTCCGTTTGAGAAGAGAAATAAATCGGCGGTGGTTGGCAGTGGCTGATGTGGGATCGCCGCCAACAGGGCTGTGGCCAGACAGCAGAAGACAAAGGATCTCACCAACGGTTTATTGCATGTCGCGCAACTACTTGAAGTTAGTATCCATTCGAGTTTGTTCATGCGTTGGATACATGCCTACATACATTGTCTTGGCGGCATGTTGTCAATGTCTCTCCCATAATAGCTGGGCTGCGACGGCAAGAATAAAGTCCAAGATTCAGCCCACCTCCGCAAGCAAAAGTGTTGCACTGACCCATATGTCTGCAATCGGCCCACGTTTTGGCCATCCATTTCGGCTCGTCAGCAAGCAGCAAGGATGATGGCCCGTTGATGACAATTGCGGAGAAGCTTGCCCCCAATCCGAGGCTGATGGATGCTTGGTTCACCTACATCTTCATGTCACTAGGCCCCCTATTACGAAAAAGAAAAGCCGACTTTGGCAACAAGCCTCGTTTGCCCAGGCCTCGTCGAAAATTCCGCCGTGGGTAAAGAACGTTCAAGGTTGCGTGCGGCGTGGCCTTGGCTGTTGGGGGATCTGTCGACAAAACAAGCCTCCCCGAGATGGAGGGCCTAATGACCTCTCCACTCACACCACGACTACGCCACCCAGGGTTGCTTGGTTTCGTCCGACCCTGGTCAGCCTTCGACCGGACCTTTCCAGACCTCGTTCTGCCAACCAGCTCTGTGCTGACCTGGGGTGAACATGTTGGCAATTCAAGGACTTGTCTCCACGACTTGTGGGTTAGAGTCCGGGGTTCATCTTGGCCAACATGGCCAATTGTGTGTATCGTGATAGGAAGAGGAGGGCTCGAATGGGCGACCGAGTATACATAAATATACAAGAAGACGGATGGCCTCCCCAATCATCAAGGAGCGCCACCCCAAAGTCTTCTAGCGAGGTGCTCCATGGACTTTGTGCCTGCACAAGGACAGGATTGCATCAGTCGTTGTGAGCCTTGCTGATTAGCCCCTTCAGCCGCACTGTCTAGGTCCGTCGAGGTTATCAGCAATAAGAAACGATACCTTCCTCGTTCGTTAGCCTCACCGAGATCCTTGCACTGCGTCTGCTGAGCACAGAACTTTCTTCGGCAGGAGCTACCAAGGACTGCTCAAGTTTCCCCTCGTCACGCGACTTCTTTCTTTCTGCACCTGTTCACATATTTGATTCTCTCTTCAACGTCGCAGTTGCCAGTCCTTGGAACCCTTCTCCATTCCACCCTTTGCCACGCATCGATACGCGGCCCAACCGTCGTCATGAATTCCGAGGGTATTTATGCCCGTCCGGGCAAGGGTGATGGCAATGGGAGCGATCCTGAGAAGGCAAGCATTCGGCACAACCAGTATGACAATGTCGAGATTCGTGGTTTGGAGACGTCGCCCGAGACCATGCTTCACAAGGGACTCAAGGCTCGTCACATCACCATGATTGCCATTGGTGGTGCTCTGGGAACTGGTCTCATTGTCGGAACTGGTAAGGCTCTTGCCCAGGCCGGGCCTGGGTCTCTCTTCATTTCGTATACCTTTGTCGGCTTGCTCGTCTTCATGGTAATGGCCGGTCTTGGTGAAATGGCTGCCTGGTTGCCCTTGAGTTCTGGTTTCACCGGCTATGCCACCCGGTACTGTCACCCTTCTCTTGGTTTCGCGCTTGGATGGTGGTAAGTTGGCTCTCCTTCGCTTTGGCCCGTTACTCTTCGCTCCCTTATTAGCATCTTAAAGTCGATTGGCCCACATACACTGACGCGAACCCTCAATAGCTACTGGATGAAGTACATTATTGTGACTCCGAATCAGCTTACGGCCGCTTCACTCGTCATTTCTTTCTGGGTACCTCGCGAGAGGGTTAATCCAGGTGTCTTTGTCGCCATTTTCCTCGTTGCCATTGTCTGTATCAACTACTTTGGAGGAATCAAATTCTTCGGCGAGTTTGAATTCTGGCTGTCCTCGTTCAAGGTTATCGTGGTGATTGGCATTATTCTTTTTGCTCTCATCATTGCCTGCGGCGGCGGGCCGAACCATGATGCCACCGGCTTCAGGTATTGGAACGACCCTGGCGCTTTTGCGCAGCTATACAAATCTGGTCCTTATGGTGCCCTGGGAAAATTCTTGGGATTTTGGTCCGTCATGGTCAACGCTACCTTTGCCTATCTTGGAACTGAGCTCGTCGGTGTAACTGCCGCCGAAGCCCAGAACCCGCGTCGATCCATTCCCAAGGCTATTAAGCTTACCTTCTACCGTATCTTGTTCTTTTACTGCCTCAGCGTTCTACTCGTGGGCATGATTGTTCCTTACAACCACGAGAAGCTCGCATTTGCCAACAAGCAGACGACCGGAGCCAGCGCCAGTCCTTTCGTCGTCGCCGCCACTATCGCCGGTGTCTCCGGCTTGCCTCATATTATCAATGCTTGCATTTGCGTCTTCGTCTTCTCTGCCGCCAACTCGGATCTTTACATTGCAAGCCGAACCCTGTACGGCCTTGCCAGTGATCGCTCTGCTCCCGCCATCTTCCGTCGCACTGACAGCCGGGGTGTTCCCGTGTATGCCCTCGCTGTCGGTACCGCGTTTGCTTGCTTGGCCTTCATGGTTGTTTCCGATGACTCTAAAAAAGTCTTTGGATACTTTGTGAATCTGACTACCATCTTTGGCCTCCTGTCTTGGATCTCTCTCTTGGTCACTTATATCTACTTTCTAAAGGCTCGTCGCGCACAAAACATTTCTGACAGCGTTATGCCTTATGTCGCCCCTCAAGGTCTCATTGGGACCTACATTGCTCTTTTCTTCTGCATCCTTATCCTCCTCACCAAGAATTTCGATGTCTTTATTCACCATGACGGCATAACCTTCGATTATCAAAACTTTATCACGGGTTATCTAGGTGTCCCTCTTTACCTGATTCTTCTATTTGGACACATGATGGTAACCAAGAGCCGGGGAGTAGGGGCGCACGAGGCCGACTTTTACGCTGGAAAGGACATTGTTGACCAGGAGGAGAGCGACTTCTTGGATCTTCAAAAGGAGAAGATTGCCGCCAGCACCGGATGGTCCAAATTTTATAACCGCTATGTATCATGGCTGTTTTAGATGGAAATTGCGAGGGTCTATGTATTGGATGCACGCACATGGGTTAGTTATGACTTGGCATGATCACACAGAGGTAGATACCAGAAGTTTTTCGTTTTAACGACTCTTACATCGTTGCCATTTTTCCAGTGAAGTCTACCATGCCGTGTCTAAAAGAGGATGCATCGACGGGTGCCGCTGACATGTCTCAAGTCACATCCATCATTTCGATATACACAAGATTCCACCCTCGGATCCTTAGCTACAAAAACAGTACAGCGAACGATGTCCCTTCCGCCAAGTCCAATCCAAACCACAGTCAGAGATTTTACAACGGTCGTCATGACCCATCCCGGAGCGTTGTCTAATGTATTGTATGCCCTGCAATCCGGCCCACTGCTTATCTACGCACGCTTTCCCACGGTCCCTTGGGCCTTGGCAGACCGAGACCTCCGCTTATAGTGGGGGTGATACGGGTTGTTGCATGAAGGGGCTATCGAGAAAATTCGGTCCCAAAATGCAAATTAATGATAACGGACAGTCATGCGAATCGCAGTGTTTGTAATTGGGATTAGCAAATATATTTGCATGAGGTGGTTGCGCATCTCCTTGGATCACGCATCAAGTCGGTGGGTTTCGTTTTCAAAAGATGATTGGTTCACAAGGCTGTTTCAGAGTGCAAACCCAGTTAGTTGTAGAAGGCTCCCGAAGGAAGGGAATCTATTCTTCTATCATTACCCGCGCTTCTCGCGAACCTCTATGCTCGGGTATTATAAACCACATCAAGACGTCAAAGTGAAACAAAACCACAAAACCCATTGTATAAGCCTCCCTAACGCCGGTGCTGAAAAATGCTGCAAAAAGTATAGCTCTCTCCTGTTTTGGTCGTGTTCTCGGCAGAGCTATTATAAAACGCCATTTCCAAAGATTTTTTTTCGTCCGTCAACAAATGAAAAGGGCCCCCGATTCTAAAAAAGATTTTCGTACGCTAGTGCGGAGAGATCATTGTACACGGAAGATGAGCGGGTCGTGAAGCGGTCGAGGGGGAATTTGATTGCGGGTTACAGGAGGGCTCGCTGGCGGGCCTTCTCCTCGGCGAAGACGATGCGGCTCATTTCCAGGACGCGCTCGAATCCCTCGCGGCCCTTGACGGCGTTTTCTTTGAAGCGCGTCACGAGGGTGTCTTCGATGCTGTTCTTGATTCGCTGCCAGCCGCCGCAGAGGGCGGTGACGCGCGCCGACTGCTGGAATTGCGTCTGGTGGTTGCCGAGGGGGGTGTAGGTGACTTCCTCCTGGACGTTGACGAGGTTGCTCCACGTCAGGTTCTGGCTGACCATGGTGAGGGTCTTGCGGGCCGGGTCGACGTAGGACGCCTCGAAGACGTAGCTCACGTCCATCGAGTTGCCCATCAGGGTCTTGAGCCAGTCAGGCGCCGACTGCTTGCAGGTGATGAGGCGTTCGGTGCGGAGGATGCCCGTCTCGGGATCGACGGTGCGGGAGAGCGTGTCCACGGCGATGACGTGCTCCGACTTGTTGTTCCATGGGCCGTACTTCCGCCAGTTGGCGGTTGATACTTCGTCCCAGGAGTAGTTGTAGGTGACGGCGTTGGAGAAGACCTTCATTGTGGAATGGTGTATGTGGTAGCGTTCGAGTGCTAGTGTCCCGTTAGGGAGAAAAGAGTCTTTATCGCAAGTCTAAGAAGTCTTCTGTAGGCTGGTTGTGAACTAATTGTGCGCGAGTCCGATCCGATTGTTGATGGCGCCAAGCTTGTGACTCAATCTGATACGCGTAGTCGTCTCGAGACAATTAAATCTATGCCGAAAGAAAAGAAAGGACGACTCGCCGAACAAAAAGAGAAAAAAGCAACGCTCACGGTCGTAGATGTGCCAAACCAAAGGGGCGAACAAACCGTGTGATGACTGATTGCTGAACGTTGATAAGACGAGGTTTTTTTCCTTCAGGAGAAGAAAAGTCCGGATTTGCAGGGGGGCGAAGAGGCTGTAGATAAATTTGCCTGAGGTGCCACACATGTGAGAGGCTTGAACCTCCGCCCGGCCTACTTCGGAGTGTGCACGCGTGCAGACAAGTTTTTTTACAGTGCCGCAGTCGCTTACTATTCCTGTTTGGGGTGACACTAAACCCGATATAGGTGATTTCGTCTTTGTAACGCGATAAAGCACCGGGAGCAGAAATTTTACTCCGCGGCCCTGATTGGCTCGGGCGTCTGGAGGCTCAGTGGCCGACACGGTCTGCCCGTGAGCGGCAGCAGAAGATAAGCACCCCGGCACTCGGGAACAAGTTTGCGTGCGGAGATGCTTGGTTTCTGGAGAAGCTCGGGGTGGCAAGGGCGGAGGAAGGTGCGAGATCTGAAATGCGAGCTCGATGGCTTGGGTCACGGCATCCCGGTAACTGCCATTCTGTCAATTGTGCTATATCGGGAGTATCAGAGAGCTTATTTCTCGGAAGGAGGTTGGCAAGTGCACATAGGTTCTTGGAGTGCTGCCCTGATGTCAGTAATTGTCTCGCAGCCAGTGGCCCCGAGGCCCGCTGTGATTTGTGGTCACTGGATGACCTCGAAGGTGCGGTTATCGCCAAGCGAGGTTGCAGCCTATGAACTTCCTCCACCTTCGGTTTCAACGCAAACACCGACTGTAGCCGCGGCTACAACCAACATCATCCGTAATGCTCTCACTTGGCATCAATACGGGTTTGCGTGCGCACGATCAACTCCATCATGGTTTAACAAACAGGACAGTCTTATTTCAGATGCTATCTTATGTCTGAAGATTATACAGCTTAGTAGTCGTCTCCCCGGCTGATGACCTCTTTCACGGTTGGCCGAATCAAGATAGTCTTTGACCATTGTTAGCATACACGATGCAAGAATTGTCTTGTAGAGAGTTGCAACTTACGTGCTCGAATTGAGCAGTATATGAGCCCTTCTTGTCACACAACGGCGGGTAAGCCTCGACAATGCCGCTATTAACCAAGCTGTTCAGCTGCACCACAGTTAGCGGCTGCATAAGTCCCGTCACGTCAAAAAGAAATAGGTTGCACTCACCCCGAGCAAGTACTTGTCCTGGCCCAGGCGGTCCAGGTAACGACGGCAGAAAGGTAGGGTGCCAAAGTTCTTGTTAATCACGTTGAGCAGCGTTTTGGCTGAGCTCAGGCGAAGGTCAACGTGCTGGACGTCTGCGTTCTTGGCGTAGTGCGAAACCTCCATGTCGTCTCTGACGTAGCCGTTACCGGTACTCCCAAAAGTCTCGATAGCAAAAACATCACCTTCTTCCATCTTGGTCTGGTCGTTGCTCTTGACTATAGGCACGGCCTTGGTACCGTGAATGCTGTAAGGCAAAATGTTATGGCCCGTCAGGTTGCGGATACTCTTTACGGGGTATGTAGTGCCATCAATCTCCACCTCGAAGCTCTCCATGGTCTCCTGAATGACACTTCCGATTTCACCGACACGGGCATCAATACCCGCCTCGCGGATACCAGCGTTTGTGGCTTCCTTGACAGCCTTGAGCAGGTTGTCGTATTTGGATTCAAAGGCCACAGTAAAAGCAGAGTCGACAATTCGGCCATTGACGTGGACACCAAAGTCGACCTTCATAACATCATCCTGCTGTAGAACCATCTTGTTGCCAGCATTGGGCGTGTAGTGTGCAGCGCAGTGGTTCAAGCTGAGGCCGCACGGGAAACCCATACCAGCAACCATGGCATCGCCCTCAGTTAATCCAGAGTGACCAGTAAGAGATCTGACACTATTCTCGATGGTTTCGGCAATTTCGGTCAAGGTCTGGCCGGGCTTGATGGACTTTTGAGCATATTGGCGAACCTGTCTGTGGATCTCAGCAGCCTCGCGGTAATCGTTCAGAAACTCCGTGTTCAAGTTGTCCAGGTGGCGTTTTTCCTCATTGGTAGTTCGGTAACGGTTCTCGTCTTTATACTCGACTTCCTCGCCCTTGGGATAGCTCTTGTTGGGGAATAGCTGGCTCACCATGACGCTAGGTGGCTCCGTCTGGGCTGTAGGGTTCTTCTTCTTCTTCTTGGGCTTTCTCTTCTTCTTCTTTTTAGCAGCCCCAGTGGCTCCATCGGCCCCGTTGCCGGCAGCATTCTCCTCGGCGTCGTCGTCAGAATCCTCTGCGTGGTCGTCGTCGTCGCCAGCAGGCGCAGGCTTTCCGCCCTTGCCGTTTGCCTTTGCGGCTTCGTTCACTACAGATGGAGCTCAAGGTTAATCATGAAGGATGCAGTGCAAATGCTCAAACAATCTGAAATGTACCTTTCAGCTCTTTGAGAGCGTCGGTGGGAACTTGGGCTGCCATATTGACGACGTTTTTTGATCGGTGAAGTGGGGAGAATCGATCATCATTGCACTCCAAAAAAAGTTGATGAATGACCCTGTGCCCAAAGTACCCCGCCACTTTAAACTGGCAGCAAGCGACAAAAATAGTCGAACAAGATTCTGGCCAGATTTGCCCCACCTCAGGACGGGCCTGTACAATTTATTTTTGTCAGCAAACGCTCCGCGTTCACATTGCGTAACAGATAGTATCAGCGACCGCTTCTTCATTCCTTGTTGAAATTTCTAGGTCCTTGAATTGACTATGAGAAGATGTATACCAGTGAGGGCAGATGCCAACTCGCCAGGTACCTAGGTACCTAGGAATGTAGGTATGAGCACGTGCCTAGCAAACGCCCGAACGTTTAGGCGCAATTTGAAGAATGACATTCATGCAGTTGGCATCGCGGCAGTATGGAATTCTCTGAATTAACAAGCGCGAGTACACCAGCTAGGTAGCTTACTTAGGGGTTCATAGCTATATATTGAACAGCGAGCGACTTTTTGTACATGGCCTTCGTCCCTAAAACTGACATCACAGCTCCATATGTGGGGCCAGGGACGTGGGGTTCATGGGTGTCGGGAGGTTGAGCGCCAGCTCCGACAACCTCGGATTACTTCCTCTTCCTCAAAATCCCGGTATTTATTTCAGTCATACCGTCTCAAAATGGACACTCAGGTCCAAAAATTAGTCGACAAAGCATGGGACAGGTATCAGCAACTGGTTCCTGGACAGAGGCTTTGTAAGTTCACTTCCAAGCTTAAGACTCACTCCCTCACCCTACACGAAGCCCATCACCAATGACTGACACGATACGCTGCGTTCAACAGTAATTGGCATCGGAGGTATCCCCGGATCAGGCAAGACATCCAAAAAAATCCATTTGCATGTTTGCAAACGTTAACCATCTCAGGTAAAACAACACTCTCACAAGTCGTCTCTAAAGGACTCAACGAATATGCCGCCAAGACCTCGCCCAGCACCCCTCCGCCAGCAACATACGTTCCCATGGACGGCTTCCATTTCACCCGGGACGCGCTCTCCGCCATGCCGAATCCCGCCAATGCTCACGCCCGCCGCGGCGCAGCATTCACCTTTGACGCAGCCAAATTCCTCACCTTGATCCAAAAGCTTCGGGAACCGATATCGGAGCAACCCATTCTTGCACCATCGTTTGATCATGCCATTAAAGATCCCAAGGAGGACGATATAACCGTATTGCCAACGCATAAGATGGTCATCTTGGAAGGCAACTATCTCGCGTTGGATAAGGACGTCTGGCGGGACGCCGCTGCCTTATTTGATGAGCTGTGGTTTGTAGAAGTGGAGTTCGAAGTGGCGAGGAAGAGATTAAGGGAGCGACACGTCCGAGCGGGGATAGTCAAAACGATAGAAGAGGGGGACAAGAGAGCTGTCGAGAATGATCTCGTGAACGGAGCAGAAATTATGGCACAGCGGCTGGGGGTAGACGAGGTTGTGCGGAGCGAGGAGGACGGATCATGGGTTCATGACTGACGACGTTGAAGAAAGACATCTTGTGTATTACCTAGACATTTTTGCTCATCATGATGGCTAATCTGAGAATAAGACGCGGCACAAAAGAGACCCAAAGATTTGCTGCAAAATCACAATACGCTGGCTGTCGATGCTCAAACACATTTGCTCGTTATACTCGTCACACCTCGTCAGCCTCCTTCGACTCGCTCAGCTTCCTCATCTGGCTGGCCATGGTCAACCCCATCCCCTTCCTCGACTGCAACGCCTTCACCCACGCGTCCTGGTCCTTGACCGGGAGCTCCTGCGCATCCAGGCCCAGCACCTCCATGAGCTCTGGAATCTCGGCGTGGTCGCGCGTCGTCCTCATCCGATGACACCAGGTGACCCTCTTTTCCTCCACGGGCCCGTCATCTCCGAGATCTCTGCTGCCGCTGGTCGCGCCCTCGATCGACCCCATGGCCGTGGGCCGCTCGTCTTTGGGCGTCGTGATCGGCGTGACAATATCAAGTGGCTCAAAGAGGAACTCGCCACCCACCTGGCGCTGGTCCCCGGACTTGAGAGACAGTCCCTTGGGGAGGACCCTGAGTCCCTGGCCGATGCTGTCCAGAGCGCTCTTCCACATGCTCTTCCTCATGTACGCGGGCTTGGAGCCCAGCGCAAGCGTCTTGGTCATGCCGAGCGCGTCAAAGAGTGCCCGTGTGGGGTCGGTGTACAGCGGGAATGGGCAGTTGGTCGCCTCGATGTACATGTTGATAAGGGCCGGGTCGCCGCATCCCACGACGACGATGAAGGTGCTGACGGGGAGTTGGAGGAGGGCCTCGGGGGTAATTGATTCCGAGAGTGTGCGGAGGTATTCCTGGCAGTTCTATGCCTTGCAGTCAGTAGCTATTGGTGTTATAGAGACAAACGGACATTCGAAAAGGCTACCTACGCCACAGAAGAAGTGTCGGATGAAGACAACTAGCACCCGTCTCGCTACATTGTTCCCACTATACAAGCTCTTGAATGTCTTGGACTTGCCGTCTCGGTCAAGGACAATGTAGTCCTCTATGCTCTTGATCGTTTCGGCTGAGGGCAGCACGTTGTTGGTGGTAACCTCGCCGTCAAAATCCTCTGGTTTGGTCTTGTCGATGTCAACCGCCGGCTGGGGCTTAGAGGCAGGAGCGGCAACTTGATCGGTTGGAATTGCAGCCCCTACAGCAGCGGTTGCAGCCCCGTCATCGGCCATCTTCGATTCTTTCTCCTCGGTCGCAATGTCGCCCTTTGAAGTCGGAGGTGATGGGGCGGCAGTCGGTGTCACTGGTGCATCTGGAGCTGTATCGTGCTGTTCCTTGGGCGGGGCATCGGTTGGCATACCGGAATCTGCTGTGGAGGAGGCCTCCATTCTTTACTGCTCGCTTGTGCGACACTTTTGGCGCGCAAGGTGACGAGGTGACGGATGGGTTGAAGGGAGCAGAAGCAGAGGCGAAAGCAGTTCCAAGAATCAGGGGCTCTGAAGCTGTTGTCGGTTTCTCATTTGTGTGGTCTGACTGTCAGAGCTTGAGATGTGCGGCTAGTTCGTTCCAAGCCAGCATAGCGCACGCCGACCAACGGCAGTGCGGCCCAAGGCCCGACGGTGGCCCAAGTTCGAACCAGACCAGACATGAATCAATATCAACCGCACGAGTAGGTGATGTCTCGACTCTGGTGCCCCTGACCAAACAAACAGTGCTGTCGGGCCGCGCCGGCGGGCTCAGCTGTGGCAGGTCGGGATACAGTAATGTTCTTGTCCAAGCAAGCGCCAATGTGCATCCCTTTGAATGTGCGCAGGTCCAATTGGTGTAGCAGACCAGGATCCTAAGTAGCTAATAATAAATGCTAATAAAAAATACATAGACTTACTGGGAAATTATATAATAAGATAAGTACCTAATATTTTAAGATATATATAAATATAAAAATATACTAGCTGTTTACCAGAGTTAAAAAGTACCAGACCTTTAAGTATCATAAAAAGAGTGGGTTGAGTACATTAGTTGGACCTGCGCACATTCAAAGGGATAGGGATGGACGCTTGCCGTGGCCGTCGCTGTCACCATCTCGGCCTCAGCCGCACTAACCTGTGACGCCCCAACGTCTGCGTTTCTATTTCTATTTTGCTCTCTTCTTTCAACATATCCATCATGGCAGACATTTCTGAATCTCTGGTGGCATCGCTGGCTGAGACTCTCGACGCAGCCGGGGCTCCCTGCATCCTCTGGGGTCAATTCCTACTCAATGTCCATGGCATTCCATCGACCATTGGCGTATGTATTTCTCTCCATGGGACCACGTTAGACATTGGCTAAATTTGAGCCAAGTCAATAGACTTTATTGTTCCCGAGTCCCGCTTAGCTGAAGCAATACCAGCACTTGAAAACGCTAGAAACCTTTCGCATTGCCCGGACAAAAATGCATGTCCTTGGAGCCCCCAGCGCCGGAAGGCAATAGAGCCAGTTTTTCACATGCATCTCGGCGACTCTGCCCGGACAGTTACTTTGTATCCCCATTGCCAGATTCTCTGGTTTCTGCCACAAATGAATAGTTCCTTACCGTCCTCAGGGCAGCCGCAGCTGGAACTGCCCCAGCATCTGACGCTCGCATCCAGCTCGACAGACCTCCCGCCACGGCGGCCAGGTCGTGGGTCTGGTTTCTTCACGACAGTCGAGTATCCCGTCGTCGTCTTGAGACTGCATGCTTTGCTGGAGGCGTACATTCGACTATATTTACGCGACAGAAAGAGGCGAGATGGTGCCTACGCAAGGCATTCCGTCAAACTCTTGACGCCGTGTATCGATGACGAGGAACTTCCTGGCTCACGGGAGATTTCGGATCGCATCAAAAGATATTACAAAACCCTGGCAAACGGAGACGAAATTGTTCTCGGACGTAGTGGCATGTAGCTCTGGTTTCACCCAAAATGCTTGTCCGCGACTATGCACCAGGATTGAAGATTGCCTTGAGCCACTACTATATATAAAAGACATACTTTATTCCCCAGGTTCGGGTTCCTCTTTCTGGCTTCCCATCAACTTTGGACTTTTCTGTGAAGGGTGTCCGTCTCACCACACATTACGGAAGAAGCAATACTATTACAACTCTCCACTGCGAAAGCCTCGCAAGAGATTGGAAAGCGACACAATGAAAGCTGGGGCATGTCATGCACAATCTTCACGGTCACACTTGAATAGAGACGGAATTGCCATGCCCGCTACTGCGTACTCCAGGCTAGCATCACGACGGGCATCGCAAACGAATGTGGGGTTTTCCTCCGTGTTTTATTCACCTCGATACGCAACTGTCAAAACAAAAACACAACAAAAACAAAACGAAACGGCACAGCCGTGTCTATTTCTCAAAAATAGCAAAATCCTGATCCATAACTGCAATGAAGACTCTGGCTAGTCTCTGCCACTGGCACGATCTTGCGAGCGGCCTAGTTCTTATGAGGCATATCCTTGCAGGTTCCCTGATACCGTCTGGTCAGTGTTCTGACGGCCTTCCAAGAAAAGGCTGTTTCAATACTCACCTCAGTCTGGTTCTCCCACACTTCGCAGAATTTGCTGCAGCAGAACTAGTCGTTGGTTAGCAGCGGAGGTTTTCCCTACCAAAGGGATTTATAACGTACTTCTTCGCGACGACACTTTTCACCATTTTTCTATACAATTTCTATTAGTAAGATTTCGTATGGCAAGGCGGCAGAGGTGCTGTTCTTACCTTGCACTGATCGTCTCGGGGAGCAAGACCCTCGTCTCGGGGGGTAAGACTCTCGTAGGCCATGGCGGTGGCAGAGAGGGCGAGGATGACTACACCGAACTTCATGGTGGCGAAGGAAGAAGACTGAGTCTTTGAAATTGATGAGTGTTGTTTAGAGTGTTTGAAGTGATGGGATCGGAAATGATGCTGAATGTGCTTGCTTGCTTCTGTTCAAGAAGAGGGCAAGCGGCCTTACTTATAGCTGCCTTGCCACGCTCTCTGGCCGTGCCAGCGCTGAGCATTCCGACTCACACCGGCAACAAAGACGCATCATGCTTGGCTCTCCTGCTTCGGAAGTTGTGGCAAAACATCGCCGTCTTTTGTGTTCTGTTTGTTGCATGACGCAAATTCGGCATTCGGACACAGTTGGTATAAGCAGCGTCACAAAACCCTCCCACGGGGTCGCAGCGAAACTACCTCGTGGCCTGCATTTTGTCCTGTGCGCCGGTCAGCTCTTGCAATTCCCAACGGTGTTGGTTTGCATTTTCATTGTAGTCGAGTGCCGCAGCTCATCTTGGCGACCGCATGGTCAGGTCGCATACATGGCCCAACAAACGACCCGAGCTCGAACCAACCCAACCCCTTGGCATTTCACTCACAGACGGCCAAGTACTTGCCTTGGTGTCAGATCTTTCTGGATGATTGCGTATCGGGGCAGCGAGCCAAGTTTTGCCTCAGGTGTATCATGTATGGCTTTCACATCGGCCATCGGAGGAAGATTGCGGAATTCTATTGTTTTTCTCTTTGGAGACCTCCTGTCTCTCCTGAATTGGGAGGTCTCTTTTGACACGTGTTTTTCTTTTTTTAGGTGCATACCTATTTCCTGACAGCATGCAAAGTCACGATTGTAATGCTGGGCATCCCAATCAGCACGACAGACCTTGTCTGTTCGCCGTGGTGCCGCGGGTGTAAGGGGCATTTTGGGCATTCCGAATATTTCAAATCCATTTACACCATATCATCTATTTGTTCATCATGGTACACTGTTCCTCTGTTGAACTGGGTTGCTTTTCACTTGTTGGCCGGCTGGCATCTTCCGGAACCGATGCTTTGTGTTTGTCGCAGGCGAATCAATGACACACCACGGTGCTCCCAGTCCTCGGTCTGTATTCTTACAAGATATGCCTAATTTTAAAAAAAGATGGCAGGGACACCTTTCTCTACAAATTTGTAGAGGTTATGTGTTCCCTATTTGTCATCCGCGGAAGGTTTCTCAGCCTGTCTTAACGTTCACTCTATGGGCTCTTCTTCCCCTGCAAGTTCCTCTCTCGTTCTCTTTTCCCGTTCTTTATCTGCTTATATTAATTCCTCCAGTCTCTTGTTTACTTATCACCTCTATTTTTGGAGATGGGCGGCGGCACGTACCTACAAATCTCTGCATATCAAACTATATAACCGTTTCTGCTTAACAAACGCGAACCTTGAGGATGAAAAGCCGAAGGAAGGAACAGAAACGTGTAGGCAGTAGCCGTATTGAGGCTTTGACCAGTGCCACGCCTTGAGAAACATTCAGAGGGTATTATCAAGTATATTTTCCTAGCTTCAGGAGTGAAACTGCAAGGTATTCCTTGGATATTTACTGAATTGGGTGTCCAGTCTTTTGAGAGCGAGCAGCCGAATTTCATCCTCTCCGCCTCAAATTAACAAAAATGACAAACAAGTCACCGACATGAAGAACATAGCCATCTGCACCTGTAAGCTAGAGCCATAGCTTTGCTTCTTCCGTCTCACCCCCAAACCATCACAGACGCTCACGCCCATCGCCCAACCAAAGCCATAATACCACACCCAAGATACAGCGACACAAGCATAAGCGCCAGACGCTTCTTGTTATTGGTACGGTGCGGATTGAAGAGAAAGTCGCGCGCGAGCATCTCCACCAGCCCCGTGTAGATGAGAATCCCAGCCGAGACCGAGTCCAGCACGCCAGAGACGACATTGGCAGTGTACGAGCTGCCGCTGTAGGTATTGTGCAGTCCCAAGCCGATGGCAATGGAAATGGGCGTCGTCAGCCCGTAGGCCAAGCAAAGCGCCCAGGGCAACCACCTCCACCTCGTAGGAATCGGGATGACGCTGAGACGAGCGCCGATGCCCAGGCCCTCAAACGACTGGTGGAACACGAGGACGGGGAAGAGGGTGTTGAAGTCGCTGCCCCCAGCCACGCCTAGGTTGAGGCCGATGATGACGCTGTGGAAGATGACGCCAAACTCGAGCACCAGAAAGGCCGAGATTTGCGACTGGAACGCGCGGTGGATTTCCTCGGAATCGCCCGTGAGATGCGTCAGCTCCTCCAGGTCGCTGTCATACTTCTCGCTCCTGACTGCAGCGGGCGCACGTCTCGCGCCCTTCGGCCGGTCATCTTGATCCGCCGAGTGCAGATGCAAGTGGGAGCCGTGAGCGCCGTGAGCGCCGTGAGCGCCGTTGCCATTGGCCCCGGATGCGTCGGTGATGATGTTTTCAACCTCGGCGTGGACGAGCCCGTACCTCTTCTCGACGTAGTACTCTGCGATGAAGTCCACGAGGAAGATGATCATGGCGGACGACAGGGCGATGGCCGGCGGCCAGGAGTACGTCGACCACCCCCCCGTCAGGCCGACGCAGGTGTTGGGGCCGATGGCCGCGTAGGCCGGGTCGAGGAGATGCACAAATGCGGTCGCGATGATGACGCCGGCGCCGAAATACCGAGCAAAGAGGTAGGCGGACAAGGGGATTTTCAGGCGCCGAATACGGGTTGCCAGGACGGGGAAGAAGGTGACCGCCGTCGAGACGACGAGAATGACAAAAATGGAAGCAATGTGCAAGCCTAGCCTGTTGTCGTAGGCATTGCCACTGCCGTTCAGGTAGCAGATGATGTCGACTAGAGGAGTGTTGTCGAGGTCGACTGAGCTGGCGTTGAAGGAAGAGCCAGCGTCAGCCATGGTGGGCGACGATTTCTCAATCCGCGATCAAAGGAATGAGGGGAATACCTTTCTGCGATTGCTCTACGCATGGAAGAAACCGAATAGGACCTACTACATAGTTATATAGACGCAAGCTGAAAAAAAAACTTTTCTTTGACTATTAGAAGCCATAAGCATCCTTTTCCAGTACAGGAAGAGGGCTGGGGGCAAAACCTACACAAAAGTGAGGTACCGAAGCATCTCGTATTGGGTGTGTTAGACACAGCAATATGTTAGTGTGTACTTGCAGATGACAAAGCCCGGATGTGGTATCTGTTGGACATCGCCAGTGAGAACCTCTATGGTGTAGTGGCTTGCGCGAACATACCAGGGCCTTGACAGTTCTCCAATCAGGATAAAGCTCCGGGCTGCAGGTTCGGAAGTTCGGCACGGCCCAATACAATAACACGCAGATAATTGCAACTGGCTGTAAGTGACTGGCCGAGTTGGTATCGAGACGATGCAACGAAGCTGGTAATGCTTTCATGGTATTGTGCCAGGCGGACAGCACTTGACATTAGACGACCCATTTATCGGATCAAGCGGCTTCAGCTACAGCAATATGACACATCATGTATATCGGTTCTGGCATCTCCTTGCGAGACGGTGCATTCCTGTGCAGAGAGGGTGCTGACATGTCACTGCAAACTGCGGGAGCGAACAATGCGCAACGCCCGATGCGGTTCGCGGTACCGAGAAATGAAAAGTTGCTGCTGGGAGGTTTGAGAGACCCCTAGTCTAATAAACGGGGGACTCGCGTCCTCACTGCTACTCAGGATGGTGTCTTGGTTTATTTTCGTTGTTGCATATGCCCTCCATTTGTCGAGCGCGTACTTTTGGCAATCCCGAGCCTTCATAGAGCTTAGGTTGCAGAGAAACTTCAAACAACAAAACTGCCGACTTGTTAGAAAAAGAAAACAAAAGAACAGGGAAACAAGGAAACCAGTAGTGCCCTCTCGGGTCTATGGAGGCAAGAAAGACGTGAAAAGAAAGACAAATGGGCGACAAAATTGAGGCCCATCTCCAATGATGTGAAGAAGACAGAGAGGCTTATTTAGACCAAAGTCCCAGAACTAGCAAGAGCTGTCACTTTCCGGACAATACATCCAAGTAATTGTGTTTGAAGACTGTGAGTCGTCCCGTTCGGTAGGTGGCGCCAATACCGAACTCTTCTAGCGTTGGGATGATACGACTCGAATCATTAGATTTCTCTCTAAAAGCCCAGCTAGGATCAAGAGGTGTCTTTACCCAGTGCAAATATGATTTTCGTTCCCGTCTTACTCCTGATGATATTGGGAGCCAACACCAACACCTCTTTCCCACCACTTTACATCTCACCGCATCCATCCATGTCGACAAAACTTGCACGGGAGCCTGGATCAGAATGCACTATATTTCAGTCAATTGTCGAAGCTGTGAGACAGGAGAATAAAAGGGGACCCTACAAAAGTTACAAAATTATTCCAGCTCTGTGCTTACAATTACTGCATTGAGATAGCGTGTCTGTATTGAGTGTGCCAGCTAGCAACCTATGGCGGCAACTGCCGCGCAATTTATTTACACTGTAATTCAATTGATGTCGCCATGTTTTCATCGATGTTGGCATTCAGAGACCAACTAGGCTCTAATTAGCAGACTGGAAGACACCAACTCCATTACAATGCGCCCATTAGCTGTGAATTGCTCGGCGGGCTCACTCTTTTTGCTAGGTGCGCTCACCCCCCTCAGTAGGTAAGTATGTATCGTATGTATTTAAACTCTTCTTATCTTCTAAAGAGATAATTTATATTATAGTATATTTACCTATTATAAAATATATTATAATATATAACCTAATATTTAGGTACCTGTTGGTGCGTGAGCGCACCTAGCAAAACGAGTGAGCCCGCCGAGCAATTCATCATTAGCTGGTGCATCACAAGTACAAGGTAGCAACTGACAACCCGTGTCTAACCCAGTGGGGCCAAGAAACAAAACCTCACCGCAAAAATCTTCCTCATTCACGCGCACCACCGCCATGGACGACGACGAAGACAACGGCATTCTCAACATTGAAATCTCCGATGACGAAGTCGACGTCACCAAGAAAAAGGCCGACAGGACCGGCCAGTCGGAGGCGGATTTTCAGGCTGTGAAGCGGGAGTACCGTGTTCGCGTTGAAAACGGCGAGGTAAGCTACGCCACGACTCCCTCATAAGCCCCGTGAATTGGCTTGTGAGCTCTTGGTTGAGTCCATGAATCTGACTACTATGCTCGTAGATTTATAAACATGTAACGCTGCCTCTGCAGCCCGGCACGAATAAAATGCGCACCCAGGAGCTCATTCACGCAGTCGAGGAGCTGTACTTTTTCCGTCGGTACCAAGAAGGGGCTGACTTGGTCAAGAGGGCATTGGAGAATGGAGGCGCGGAAACTCTTGACAACGACTCGCGCCACCTGTTGGAGTCTTATGAGAAGAAGTGTAGTCAAAAGATTGCCAAGTCTGGCTGATTGCGACAAAGCCTGTGTCGAGTCTCGGCGCGGCGTTGCTTCTGCGGCTTGTCTTGGTTGAATCTGGCATGAACGCATCCCTCGACCCTCTTCTCTTTTGCAACATTGGAGGTTCATTAGAAGCCACAATTGGCGTGCCCTGATGGAGTTGCGCGTAGCCACAGACCTGGATATTCGCCTAAAAACGTCCAGTTTTACAAACCGGCTCTCAATTCAACATTACTCGATAAGTTACAGACCCGCGAATTGGGACACGCCTTCTCTGACTGCGGGGTTTGTCTGGTTGCACCGTCCTGAGAAAGTGTGCAGCAGACATGCGGCCATGTGTTAGACCGACGTTCGCCTTTATAAATTGGGACCTTTTGTGTTCGGAGCCTTCAGCCTCGAACACGGGGTACTTGCCAATTTACTCTCTTCGCCTAAGGGTAAGCGGTGCAATCGAGGTCCCGAGCCTGCCACCGAAAGTACAAGACCTCGCTGCACAAATGGTCATACCACTCCGGGTTAACGTCCATTAATGGGATGTTATGTGGCGGGACTAGCAACGGAAAGTAATGATGTTGAGTCCTCGGAACATATCAGGCTACGCTGGCAACACACTCAAGCTTGGACACAACGAGCGCAGACGTCGCATTCAGAAAAGCCATTTACATGCAAGCCAGAGCAAGATCACTTGCCGTGCGGGCAAACATTGCAGATGGCTAAAAAAAACTACCTTGATCTATATCTCATCGTCACTAACGAGCAAGTCACGATACTGCCAATGAAGCCACGGTGTCCCTGGTCGGCGTGTCTGGCCCTCCACAATGTCGACATGCATGGCCACCATTTTAAGACAGGTATCAACTGCTATGAGAAACATTTCGTACAGTTTGGGGTTGCCGTAAAATGGACAGCCTACAAAGATGGAGTCATGACGCCCGAGAGAGAAACAAGGTTCGCGGCATTTTATACGTGGATATTTATCGCGGCTCAGTTGAAGAATCTTGATTCTTGCCTCGTCAATCTCTTCTAGAATACAGCAAATTAAGCTTTTGGGTCTAATGTATTTCTGGTGGCGCTGCAAACTTTTCTTGCCGCCGAGAAGCTTGCTGGGCTCCTACATAGACAAATAGTACCTCTTTACTCGAGTCGCCTAGAACAAAACTAGAGCCCAAGTGTTTAATGAGAAACACTAGATCTTGTTATAAACTGGGCAGACAGCTAACTGAGGAAACAATACATTTTCCAGTCCAAAAATTACCACCGTCAGCCCCGCCCCTGAACCACTATAGAGAGAGCTATTGACGAAAGTTGTAATTTTCTTTGCTACCGCGGAAGAGCATCATAAACACACCGGTAATGAAATTGGTATTATTCATTTCAAAGTCTCGCAATGATTTTGTTTAGTCCTCAAATATATACCCCTTCGTCGTAGAGTTACCTGCGACAGCAGCCGGTATACTCGTAGTCCTGACGGCGAGACAGAAGGCTTCAGTCTGAACCATTTCGTTTGTGACACCTTGCACATATACTTGTTCAGATATTGTATATTTGACATTTCATCACTAAGTGAGTGTCCTTCAGCTTAAAAATTGATAACGAGAAAAATGCAACTTCAACTTCGGTCACTTCCTGGATGGGAATATCTCTGGGTCCTTTTTTTGCAGTTGCACTGTTACGCCATGGCATCCACTTTCTTGTCAAGTTTTATAAAGCAAGCCTTTATAGAAGACCTGAAATTTTAGATCCAAGGACCAACAAATCCCTCATGTAGAATGGATGGAGCTGTTCCACCATTGCCAGGCGTCCGAAAGTAGTCCGGCCGTTCTTGTATCCGTGCGCGTGTCTGAGTACATCCGAACGAGTCGATGCGATAGGATCAGATCCCAGTAGAACTGTTGGTATTCATAACCTTGATGGATTCGACCTGAATAGGCAGATCGCATACCCAATGCCACTCTCCTAGTCCCTTGCCTGGCAGGCTCCGGACTCTCATGCCAGCCCGCACCTCTATGCGACATCGGCTGTTGGTTTATTTCCCAAAGCGGCGAAAATAAGCGATTCGGTGGGCCGATGAGTAAATTGGGGCGAGGCATAGTGGCTTGAATCCTGTAGATTGAGTTGGCAGACAAGACTCAGAAGAGAGTATCACTTTCTGAATGCCTAATAACCATAGTTATTTCTGATGCTGAAGTCTAGTCTAGAGCATACATAGAATCTAACCTACTATCTGTTCTAGCTAGGGAAATACGATACTCAAGAAACTTCATTTGCCCAAAGAGTTGGTGCAGAAACCAGAAACCTCCCACCCATGTAGAAGTGTTGATGCAGTGGCTCAAACAGTGGGAGCAATAGTCGTGGTAGAGTAAGACTTAGCCGCGTAGTCCAAGATACGAGAAGTCGAGTGGATATATTCCCAAACGGTAGTTCAAATGGGCATCTATGAACCAGGGGTAGATACTAGGCAGCAAGCGGCGAGAATTCTGCATTCTGCGTTGCATCCCCACTAGGATCGTGGAGTTGACTTGGAGGTAACAGTCCCTCTTTATGGCCTTGTCCCACACGCTGTATTGATACCATTACAAAGCTAATGCCTGGCTTGTAAACCCCGGTGTTTCGATAGGTTTGATGCTGCGGCCGGGTTGTATAACCCGCTGTACTTGACAAGCGGCAGCAGCCTCCGTAAACACCGCAGACTATCCCTGCTATAATTTAGGATAGGGGCTTACAAAGAGTGATGATACCGTGGCATCGATTGGAGGAATCGGATAGATACCATTAGGAATATCATGGGGTATCAGTACCCACGTATCATGGTGACAAAGCCACCTTGCTGGCGGTCTCCCATCGACAAGAAGGGCATTGGCCGAGCAAACATCAGAGAATCACGCTTGGCATGTACTTCCGGCACATGTCACACCAGCGATAACCCCCAATATCGACGACTTGTTCATGCCAATGTGGACGGACTATAAGAACCATGTCCACTACCTCGTGACAGAGGAAGTCTTTCTCCATGACGATTTTTCAATCCATCCTTCGCATACACAAAGCATTCGGTCCTCTTAGAAGATAATCATCATCATGAAGCTTTTCTCAACCAGTCTTGTAGCTGTGTCAGCCCTCGCTGGCTTCTCCTATGCATGGGACGTAACGAGCTACCGTTACATCAGCGACTGCCGAGTCCACGACGACGGCGCATACAGGTACTACGAAGGCAGCGACTCCAAAACGTGCCACAACCTCGCTGGGGGCGACTCGGGCGCGAGCTGCACCCAGTACACCAACGGCGGCGATCACCACGCCAACTGTGACGGTAACATGGTTGTACCGGGAAGCATATACGTGGGTGGTGACACTCGCTGTGCTTTCTTCACGGATACCAACTGCAGGGGAACGCGTAGGGAGGGAAGCAACAGGGTTTGTGTTAGCGGAGCATTCAAGTCTTTTGCCTGCGTAAGTCATCGGGTGCTTTTACATCTGTAGCAACTTGGGTCGCTGACTGGCGCAGAACATTTGACGGCCTTCGTTACGCGTATATTACAAGGCTGAAACTGGCGACCAAGCAGGTCAACTCTGGCATTTACAGGTTATGGGAGGCTGAGGCCTAATCCTTATACCCTCCCAGTGATGGCAGCGCTGGTTTTGGGCAGGGGGCTTGTTCGTTTGGCAAAATCACAGGGGTATTGGAATATGTGACTGCGTTTATGTTAGGATATAAAAATAAAACGAAAAGAGTCTAGGATAAATAGAGTATGGTGATAGTATATTCTAAAATATCTTGGTCTGTTAACTTGCCTACGTGAATTCCCTACTCTCCTTGATTAGCCTCGGTGATAGTTCTGCGAGCTGTGATAATAAGAACCTAGGGTGCTTGATGACTTGAATAAGAAATATACTCATTGATAAGTGTTTCCAGATAACCAGTTAAACCACACGACTTTGTGTCATACTATAAACTCAAATAGATCATTCCTCCATTGTAGAGTCCAGATGTCCGTCTGTCTCGTCCTTCATGCCACGGTTATAGCTTTTGAATCCCGAGGTTTCTCGTTTGCCCGCCAGATATCCAAGACAACGTCCACCACCAACACAAAGGAATATCTCCCTCGTAAGCAAAGCCCCATACATGTCCCATGAGCTGCAGGGAGGGCCGAATACAGTCTCGACCGGTTCTAACTGCCGATATATGGAGACTACCGGAACAAGTCCGCGATGAGGATTGTATCCTGGAAACTGCATTCAATCAGCCCGATATCGGGTCTTGTGCCCCAGAGAGATGCCAGTGACACGGCATGATGCACAAGCTGACGATGGGGAGCCACGCGTTCATCAGAGTTCGTCGTACAACATCTGCCCAGTAGACGCGCAGCATGATGCCCAATTCGGAGCCAAGAGTAGTAGTTTATGCATCAGGACCGAAACGGCACGCAAGTCCTCAGGCTGTAACTGCTGCCTATTATATGTATTACTATGGTGGTCCTATTTGATATAGTTCCACTTGGGTGCGTATGTATGCTAACCGTGAGCTATGTAGTCGGTCTTGATTCACCATTAGAACACAATGGTCTGACCAACAACATAACGACATTGCTTCTTGTTAGCCGGCCTTGCTTTTGCAAACGGACGGTTTTCCCCACCATGGAATAAGCATATAAGACTGCTGCCATGAGGCTCAACAGCTTGGTCCCCCAAGCATCAACAACCATTCCTCGTCCAAGTTTCTCAAACAGCTACAACGTTGTCAATTTAAACCATGAAGGTCCGCAATCTTGCCCCCTTGGCTGCTGCGATCGCCCCGTCGCTCGCCTGCCTCCATTCCGCTGGGTCAGTCCTCTTCCCCTCCAGCGGACCGGTGCTGCAGACGGCGTACATCGTCGACGACGGGCGCAGCGTTTGCGACTCAGGCCGCGGGCATTGGGTCGAGGGGAGCCAGTGGCGCATCAGCTGCATCGGCGGCTACGGCATGAGGATCGCGACCGACGGCGTCGACGTGTGGTACGACACTCCGCATGGAAGCTTTCGGTGGCAGCACACTGGCGGGCGATCCGACAGCGCCTTTGCTTGGGATAACTGGAAGTTTTGCTAGATGGTACGTTATACACGAGCGCCTCTTGCTTTATCAAGTTGCAAAAAGATGTTGATGAGTAGTCGTGGCTGGACAGAGTTGTGCGGCTGGTTTGTCCGGCTCGACGTATTCGGCTTACAAGTGTGATTGATGGGGGGAAGAGGGTCTAGCAAAACCACCGCGGTAGCTACATATATTGGTTCAATTGAGACAAGGAAAGCTTCTTACATACACTGCCTTGCCATTGTGAAGGGCTCGTTGTGGGCAAATGTGACATGCGTTGGCGCTGCGAGCTCAACACTCTGTCCAACCTTGGTATTTGCTTGAAGTCGGGGTTCTCATCTCGCAGCTCCTTGTAAAAAGCACCGGCTCTCAAAATCAATGACACTAGCTGTCTACGAGAGCAATGTTGGTCAAAGCGATTATTGGATCAGACATGGGCACAGGTAGCTTCTGCACAACAGTCAAAAGCCGCCAAAAAGTATCAATTGATCTTGTCTCCCGTCTCCCAACTACCTAGGTGGGCAAATATAATGCCGCCCTCCTACCACGTGCCCACCAAGTCATTTGATAACTGGCATTCATCGACACGCTTGTCGACTGCGCCAGCTTTGCATCTCCCCTTTCAGCTCACCGGTCACTGCGCACAGCGTTGGTGTCCAGTCGGCACTTCAGCTCCGCGACAGAGATTCACCGTTTTCGTCAAGTTTGTTTCGCAGGGTTCTGCCGCGCTCGAAGCTGACGATTCGCCAGCTTCCCGGTCCACTCTTCAAATGTTCGATTCGTGAATCCCGGGGGCGGTGCGGTCCGATCCCACCCTATCGACTACCTGCTCCGGATGTAGGCATATCCGACGGGAACTGGGCAGCGACTGCATACGAGAAGCGGTCACACGGCCCGATGGCGAGCATTTCGTCCGTCCGGATGTTGGCAAAAGATGGTGATGGAGCTGCTACATAAGGAGCGCCCGTCGCACCGAAGGACCAGAGAGTAGGACAGCTCGCCTGAAGGAACACGCATTTCAAAGACGCGCAAACAAGTAAGCAGCAAGATGAGAATGCTAGCCTCGACACTGGCATTAGCACTGCCCGTTTGGCCAACGGCGTGCCTCAACGAGGATGAACGCACCGCCGTCCAAGAAGCTGTACGTCAACATCGCCAACCAAGGTATACACCCGTCCATTAACACCCCAACAGTGCCGCGAGTTGGCCAAGACTCTCCCCGAAAACGTCCACCTGCCCAATTCACCCGGCTACAACCTCTCCAACACATACTGGTCAGCTCGCCAATCGGCGCTTCACCCACAGTGCTTCGTCACGCCGCGCTCAACCCAAAATGTATCCCACGTCATGAAGACGCTCACGTCTCTCAAGGCCCCCTTCTCCGTCAAGGGCGCCGGCCACACAGCCTTCCCCGGCGGCTCCAACATCCAGGACGGCGTGACCATCGACCTCGCCCACCTCGACCAAGTCGCCGTCTCCCCCGACAGGAAAACCGTCGCCGTGGGCCCCGGAAACCGCTGGATCAACGTGTCCTCGGCCCTCGACCCCCTCGGCCTAGCCGTCGTCGGAGGCCGCGCCGCCAGCGTCGGAGTCAGCGGGCTCACCCTCGGCGGCGGACAGTCCTACTTCTCCGGCCTGCACGGCTGGGCGTGCGACAACGTGCGTAACTTCCAGCTCGTCCTCTCGTCGGGGCGCGTCGTCGACGCCAATGCCTCCAGCAACGCGGATCTGTACCGGGCCCTCCGCGGCGGCGGCGGCTCCAACTATGGCATCGTCACGCGGTTCGACCTCGCGTCCTTTGAGCAGGGCGACCTGTGGACGCGGTCCTTGGTGTTTGACGGCGGCGAAGCGAACCGGACACTTCTGCCCAGGATGACGGGCTTGGCGGCCGAGGGCCTGGCCGCCGACCCCGGGGCGCACGCGTACTTTGTCCAGACGTACGACTCGGCTGAGCGGCGGTGGCTGTTCCTCACGAGCTTCTTCCACGCGACGCCTCCTGCTGCCAATGCCACGCCGGCTGTGTTTGATGGGTTCGAGTCTGTCCCAGGTCTGGTTTTGGACAATGCCCTCGTGGGCAGTGTGTCGACGATTAGCCGGCTTATTGATGAGCCGGTTGGTCAGAGGGCTACTTGGTGGGATACCACCGTCGCGGTGGGATCGGTGCCGCTGTTCGAAGAGATTGGTGAAATGTACAAAGATTGGGTGGTCCGGGTGAAGGAGGCTGCCCAGACCAGGCAGTTTACACCCTATCTCGTGTATCAGCCCATTACGGACAACATCTTGGAAAAGATGCAGCAGAACGGGGGCAATGCTCTTGGTTTGTATCCTCAAGATGGTCCGCTCATGATGGTGCAGGTGTCGGCGCGCTGGGCCGACGCCGAGCTGGACGCCGTCATTGAGAGTTCGGCCAGTGAGCTTCTCTGCGAGATTGAACGTGTTGCGAGAGAGAATAAGCTTCTCCGGGGTTATGTCTACATCAACTATGCAGGGCGATCTCAAGAAGTACTGAGAACATATGGTAATAATTACCCATGGCTCCAGACAATAGCCAAGAAGTGGGATCCGGATGGCTTGTTGCAACGCTTGTGGAGAGGTTACTTTCAACTTCGTTGAAGGTCTACGAGTTTAAAATAGCAAATATATCACCAACGTCCCCGTGTTTTGCCATACAACATGGCATGCCGCAATATCAGCCCAAACTCCGTATGTGCAAACATGCACCATGCAAGAGGCTGTATATACTGGTCCTTCGGGGTGCCTTGGCAAGATGGAAAAAGAAAAGAAAAAGAGCAAAGATTCATCAGAGACATTTGTTTGAAAAGTCTGCATCGGCAAGTATGATTCCCGCCTCAGTGCTTGACTCTAATAATTGTCTTCATCATATGAAATGCCAACCATCCCAATCAACAGCAGGGCCAGACCAGAAAACTTCCCACGAAGTTCAGAAGGTTAAAAAAAAAAGTCGGCACCGCCATCAACAAGGATGAACAATGGGTTGTGACCCCCTCGCCTCAAGAATAAGCCCCGTCGAGTAACCCGGTAAACCGAGCAATCGCATACCTATCAACCTCGACAAAATATCCTCAGTACCCGATGCCACACTCCATGTCACCCACGGCTACCCGTCATCCGAACCTGCTCGTCTAGCGCCGGAAGTCCCAACCACACCATCCCAACACGGACTCATATCTTCATCCAAATGGGCCGAGAGATGCAACTAGGTTCCAAAGCAAGACTTGCAAGACGCGGATGTAGCGACGAGTAGGGCGAATGGTCCACGAAGAAGGCCAAGGCGCCAAAGGTCAGCCGCAGTGCTTCTATGGCGGCGCGTTTCCGCAAGCTCCCCGAAGAGAGACGTCCGGGGACTTTCTCCCAAAGCAATAGAGTGACGAGACGCTGGCCGAAGCCGGGTGTCTCTGTGCGTTAGCTTCGAATAGCGATTTGTTGAGCGAGGGGGTAGAGAAGAAAGGAAAAGGAAAAAGCTGCGTGTGGCTCCGGGCGTGAAATTTTATCTAGCTGGGCGGGTCCACTTTTCTTCTGTAATACAGAGGCAGAGCCCGTCGAGAATTTGCTAATGTGGGCCAATCAAGTGTCTGAATTCAAAAGAAGAAGGCTGGAGCCGTCCCTGCCTAGAATCATCGTGACATATTGTCCTACCAGCTTGACATTTCAACCTCCCACCATTGCAGTGCGTTTCTGCTTGGGAGCTGCAGACGAACATACAATCCATCTATTTTGAGTGAACGTCGAAGAGACGGAATAGGCAACTATAGCCAACAAGTTGAGCCACCACGCGCGCGCAACCACCAGACTCACGACGACCGTTCCTCTACTTTTCAAATCTTGACCAACACCACGAAATAGGCCATCGGCGGCGCAGCTCACAGTCACCATGTCTGGGCTATTTGGAACGACTGCGAGCTCCGCGGCGACTAGTACCGTCGGCGACCTGAAGTCAGACGTGGCCCTCAGCGACCCTCCTACCGATTCCATCTCTGCTCTTTCATTCTCGCCAGCGCCTAATGGCCCTGATTTCTTGGCCGTTGCCAGTTGGGACAACAAAGTCCGCATCTACGAAATCGCCCAGAATGGCCAGAGCCAAGGCCGACATGCATACGAGCACACACAACCCGTGTTTGACTGTGACTTTGCCAAGGTAAAAAACAATGTATCCCATGGGCCGGGCTTGCCCCTCGTGGCTTTTTGCTACCTCTTCTTCCCTTTTCCATGTATGCTAACAGACTCTGTGGATAGGATGGCACAAAGATCGTTTCGGCCGGTTCAGATAAAAACGTCAAGGTGTGTGATTTGAGTTCTCAGCAAGATATCGTCATTGGTACCCACGAACAACCAGCCCGCACGTGTCGATTCTTCGAGAGCGGTGCCGCGCCCATGATTGTGTCAGGGTCGTGGGACAAAACCGTCAAGTACTGGGACTTGAGGCAACCGGGTCAGGCCGCAGCCACGGTGTCGTGCCAGGAGCGCGTATACACGATGGATGTGAGGGACAATCTGTGCGTTGTCGGCACAGCTGACAGATACATCAATGTAATCGATCTGAGGAACCCTTCCAAGTTCTACAAGACGATGCAGAGCCCACTCAAGTGGCAGACACGAGTTGTCAGCTGTTTCACCGACTCGGCCGGCTTCGCCATTGGCAGCATCGAGGGTCGGTGTGCCATTCAATACGTCGAGGACAAGGACTCAAGGTACGTCGGCGCGCTGGCCCGCCAGCAAAGATTGCCGCAGAGCTCGGCTCCTCTAACACTTGTCACACAGTTCAAACTTCTCCTTCAAATGCCACCGAGATCCGGCGGTAAACAACGTCGTCAACGTCCACGCTGTCAATGACATTTCGTTCCACCCCGTCCATGGCACCTTTAGCACGGCTGGATCGGACGGCACGTTCCACTTCTGGGACAAGGACGCCAAGCACCGTCTCAAGGGATACCCTAATGTGGGAGGCAGCATCACGGCAACGACGTTTAACAAGACGGGTAGCATCTTTGCCTATGCCGTTAGTTACGACTGGAGCAAGGGCTACCAGCATAACACGCAGAACTATCCGATCAAGGTTATGCTGCACCCGGTAACGGGTGACGAATGCAAGCCAAGGACGACACTGAAGAAGCGGTAGATGGTATAATAGCGGGGATTACATCATGGGCTCGGGGGCTCGGCCCATGAGGGGTTTTGGGGAGTTGCAAGGGGAATTCTGAAAACAAATCCACCAGTTGTGTTTATCAGGGCGTAAAATTGTACGACGGATGTTGCTGCTCTCTGTTGGTTGCAGCTACGGACGTACATGGGACTCGTTCAATACCACTATTAGTTAGTACTTGAGACTTTGGAGAATGCATTAGGTAAAACAGCTTCTTTATTCATCATGCCAGTTATCCCGGCATCAAAAAAGAGACAAAGATCATATTGAAATTGTAGTTGTACGGCTGCACTAGCGCACCTAAATTATCAGAACATCCTATAGCCCGTAGTTTCAAATGACAACGCTTAATACAAACTGTGCTCGGCCTTCCCAAGGCCAAGTCTCAGCTCCAGGCCGTTACAAGAGTCGTTATTGGGAAAGCGCATAGCTCACAGTCACACAGCCTTCTTGGGCGTGCCGCCAAACACGTCCTCCACCATGCCTTTCCAGATATCCCGAATCATGCCACTGCTCTCGTCCGCCTTGGGTTGGCCAGCGTCATCATGCATGAACTTGAGCTCAATCCCGTCCAAGCCGATGCCCTCGACTCCGGACAAGGGCGCTCCGGGGACAACGTTGTCCGGGTCAGCAGCCACAATCGTCACCTCTGGTCTGACGGCGTCATCAGAGGCGAGGGGGCTATGGGCGGCGCCGTAGTTGTCCGGGAGAAGGGGCACACGGGGCCCCTGCTCAGTTCTTGACGAGCTGGCGAGGGAGCTCATTGACGGAAGTACAGCGGCGTCAATGTGTGTGGTGGAGGTGTGCATCATGGAGTCCGGGGCGGACGAGTGGAATGTCTGCATGAGTGGCTTGGAGCGGTTGGCGAGAGAGGGTTGGGGAGTAGGTCGATGGGTGGTGGCGAGGCCGCGAGAAGACTGGTCAGGTTAGCAATCTTTTCTTTTCTTTTTTTTGAGGGGGTGTTTCTTTTGTTGCGTACATCAGAGGGCTCGCTGCTCCTGTTGCGCAACAGCTCGGCGTATTTCGGCATGAGCGCCGCTCCCGCGCTGTGTGCAGAGCTGTCCAGCAGCGGCGAGGCAGAGCGCGCGGCAATGCTGGACGACGAGGCGCTCAGCGCTCGGGAGATTTTTGACATGGGCGCAGTGACGCGGGACATGGTGAATGTGTGAATTTGAGAATGCGAGGAATTCTAGAGGGGATACAGGGAGGAATTGGGGATAGGGGGCGAGAGGGACAGGGCGCTTTTATTGCAAGTATTATGTGTGAGATGGACGCCCCCAAGGTATCCAGGGACCAGGAGCTTGTTGAGCTACTGACGGTTGAGCTTGTCGTTGAGCTACCGATGATTGCAGAAGTGGGTAAGTGGTCTGGTCAGTGCGATACCGGACCAGGGGTGGTGACTGGTTTAATAAAGCGTGAACACGAATGGAGGCTGTGTCTTGGACGTGGCCCGGAAAATGGACCTTTTACTCGGGACGGTGTGCCAAAAATAAAATAAATAAGAAACAAAGTGGTTTTGATGAGGAGAGGGGGAAGCGGATGGTGAGGAGGTGATATACGCAGTGTTTCACTCGCTTGGGGGGCCGAGAGGGGAGGATTACGCAACATGGAGAACGGAGTGTACCGAGTACAGACGCGGATAATACTTGACAGGTATCAATTGATGTGTCCCCAGGCAGATGAGAGCCGTGCCAACCGACCGAGTGTGGTTCGCGGGACGGCGACAGCCAGCGAAGAGGGGACGGAGGGCGCCATGCAGCACATGCAACCACTTGAGACGAATGGGGCGGGGGGATCCAGGGACGAGACGAACTGTAGGGAATACTGGTACGTCCAGTGCAGATTGGATGCTTCGTAAACCGTGCATTGGTCCAAGTAGTAGTACCAGACTTGCATACAAAAGACTAACCGACACCAATCGACATTTTTGCACAGATGGCGTTCTCAACAGACATGCGCCGCAGGGGTGCGGAGAACTCACTGCACTCTCAAGCTGGTTCGAGTAGCGTCGAGGAATGGTCACATGGCCACACTGAAGACATTAAACTGGTTGACTGGGCAGCATGCTGAAACCAGGCCTTGGTGTCTGGTGCCAGACCAGACTACTCCTTGGAGTGAGATGGACAGAGAAGATGGAAAGATTGAGGCAACCAGGGGCCTTGGAGGCTTGGACTGACTGCATGTGCTATTATTATTTGGTTTTGGAGGCTTAGGGAGCTGCTTAGCTGCCCTGGGCCTGTACACTGTAGTAACAAGCCGGGTGGTAACGGCGGTGCGAGCTAATTATATCGACAATATGGAGTATCTAGAGTGCGATATAGGTGGTTTATTACATCCTCACACAGGGAGCTTAGCTTCGGTCAAACACGTCCATCCAGTCATCAATAGAGAATCCAAAAAAAACATCATACTATCTCTGTCGCTCACCGCCACTCCCCCAAGCATCAGCCAAACTCTTTACAGCATACCAGACCCTACACGATCGTACCACTCCTTCTGGATGCCACTGTCTCTCACCAAAATTAAAGTGCAAGACATTTCTCCCCGCCAGACCTAAAAAACTGGGTCCTGAATCAACCCCGTTGAGCCGGTCCCCTACTGTTGGGGCCCTTGAACTCTGCGGTAAAGTCGACATGAACATTGAAGTCTGGTGTCATTTGCCAGACGCCAACCCGCGACAATCATCGATGATTGATGGGTTAAACGGTCTGGGTGAGTATACATACGCCTGGTAGGTACGCCACACCTTGCTCCATACCTCAATGCCGGCGTAGAAATGGAGAGAGTGCGCTCAAGTTTTTGGAATAACCATTCTGATAACGGCCAAGGAATATTCACTAGGGCATTAGAGCATCGCCACGAACCCGATTGGTCAGTTGACCTGGTCTAACGAATTGATGGCCTGTCCGTTGCGTCAAGCTGACAGCATCGACAACTGATGCAAGGTTTTTAATTATCTAACCCGTCCTTATTTCCGAATCCGTAATTTTATCTGACGATTCTATACGTGGAATTCGTACCCGACCCGACCTTGGCCCTCATCTGACATGTCACATTATAGTTGGAATACTAGTTGAAGTCGGAAGCAAGGGCCAGGTCATCTATGCACAAAGTTGCGTCCTACTTGAACCAAACCTTGGTGGCGATTGGCTTCTTTCCGTTTGGTGAGCAAAAGTTTTACTCCAACATGTTGCTACTGTTAAACAACGTCTACGGCGAACGAGTTACATGGCCATCATCAACAGTGCACCTTCATGGGCCGTCCAGGTCTGCGTGCCGTTCCAGCGGCGATGGGTAGGTACACCAAGTCGCTCCGTGCACCATCACAGGCTCAACAATGGAGAGCCTCCTGATTCGACAGGCCGGCAAGCCTGACGGTGTCAACTCACAAGCTTTTGGAGATGATGAGCCTGTGACTTGGATCGATATGCATCCTACCCGGGTCCATAGCGGCCAAACACGTCCGGGTCTAACAATCGGAGCTGCGAGGATCTTGGTATGCCGTCTATCACAGAGGGGCATCACAACAAGCCAAGAAGTGGGATGTAACGCTTAAACTTTGCGACGATTTCGATTTTTTCTTCTCGGATCAAAAATCAGTTTCACACAATCAATCTTTATTCAGGGTACTTGATAAAGTGCCAACTATTACCGGCAACTTTGAAGATATCGTTGTCTGTTCTGATGCTTTGTGAAACACTTCAATCCCACCCCGTCCTATTCCGAGAAGACTGTATCGCGAACAGAATGTGTACAGATCATCTCCATTTCAACTCCATGTCCATTGATTCTATGCAGTAATGCATGCATCATCATGTGCAGACTCTCTCTTTCTCCGACTTAAGCGGACAGAGCCTTCTTGGCGAACTGCTCAACGGTGGTGAGTTTACCATCGGAAGCGGGACGTCCCTTTGCAGTAGTTGCTGCGGCCTTTAATTTCTTGGACTGTGCAACGTCGCTAGGGACGCCAAAGAACTGGCCACCGGTGTATTGCACGAATCCGAAAAGGTTCTTGACGGTTTCAATCTCCGGCTCTCCATGGGTCTCAATGGTTGTCCAGTCTTTGACTTCGTTGAAGCGGGACTTCTTGCCGCATGCTGGAAATGGTCAGTACACGACGAACAATGCGTTACTTTGCGAATACGCACCCTTTTGGACTGCAGCAACAAGCTCTTCAGGCGTGGCGAGTTCGCTGAAACCCTGCACAAACTGGCCATTATAGGTCTCGGGATCAAGAAGAACTCCGTGGACAATGTCGCCATAGTCGTCTCCGATGGAGACAAAGGGGATCGTATTATCTCCGCCCCAGTTGGGCATGGCCAAGGTTAGGTAGCCGTCCTCATCTTCTGTATAGGGCAAGCCACCAAGAAGAACAGCAACTTCGGGGTTGAAGTGGTTCTCCATGTACCAACCAGTTCCAACATTGACGGCACTCTTGAAGCCCTTGGCCTTGGCGTATTCGGCAACTATGTATTTCTCTGTCGAGATGTTAGATGGTTTGTTCTCATCTACGGGTTCTGGGCATTCTTACGTACCGTCCATTCCGGCGCTGGTGATGGAACCATTGGTGATCTTGGCGGGAGATGCAGAACCACTGTATATCAAGACCTCGGCTCCAGCTTCAAAAGCTGCATCCACAACTTCCTTGCCGTGGTCACTTTCAGTGATGCCGCCCGGCTGGTGGAGGGCCTGTAAAGTCATGTTAGACGTTGGGCTTCATGTATGTGAATTCTGTGCTACCTGGGACTCACAGGATCGACAGAGTTGGTATTGAGAAAGACAGCCCAGGTGCCTTGGAATGCTGCAAGCATCTGGTCTCTTCTTAACCCATCAGCCTTGACGATTTCAACACCGCGAGCTGCAAGAGCCTTGGCCTTCTTAGAGTCTGGGTTTCTAGTGATGCCTCGGATCTTGAAGTCTCCAGACTTGTTCTCCAGAAGTGAGTTGACTACACTTCCACCCTGGTTGCCAGTGGCACCGTAAACAGTGATGATCTTGCGAGACATGCTGAAGCTTAACTATGGGGCGTCAAAGGGTAGCTGGTCGTTCTCTTCTACTATGAGAAGGAAAGCAATGTTGGCTGTTATGAATGAGGTGCGAAGGAGCTTTGTTAAGCCAAGTGGTTGGTGATGTTCCGATGACAAGTCAATCTCATCTGGCCGTGCTGCCCTCCCCTCTTTTATGCCATTTGCATTCCATCATGTCATGAATTCATTCATCGTATGCCGCCGTTTACAATGAAGAATACGCGCAGCTGTCGACTAATCAGCCAAACTCCACGCAATGCGTGAGGAAGATTTGTGAACATCAGACGCGGAGCATGTCCAACTCCGCTCTACATGAGCGTCAGCATAACTCGAGGCTCTTCAGCCACATGTACGCTTATTCGTAGCGGCCAAAGTGGTAACTGGCTTGACGACGTAGGCGGAGTTTCTGATCATGCACTGAAGTGTGAGTGCCTGCACACCGATCCCGTCTTAGGTTGAAGCTCGACACCCTCTCCGCCGGGGTGTTGCGTGGACGGATGCTGCGATTAGTAAACCCACGTCAACTCTGGAAGCCACAGGATGCCGGCCTCGTTTTCCAGGCCGTGGGGATATCTGTCAGTAGATTTGGTCGCAAAGCAACAAGCCATAGCGCAATCCACATAATAACGTTTAAGGCATTTAGGCTGGCCAGTCGGTATACAGCCATCCGCGGCCCGCGGATGGCCGACGAAGACGGTGATTTCCGCTAGTTGGGCGGAGAACACCACGTCCAGATGTCCGGAGTTTGCTATGAGGTCAATATCAGACGTCCGAGGAGCTGAGAAGTCATATGCTCAAAAGCGAGTCTTGCCCGTTGCGCCCCTAGAAATGGCAAGAGCAATACTCCGCTAGGTCTGGCAATTGAGGGTGGCGGACCGGCGGATGTGACCTGAGGCAGGGAAACTCCCCATAGATCAGTAAGTTTCTAGTTTTAAATGAATGGGTGCGGTCGTTTGTTGTTGATCAAGTAGGTAAGCATTCGAGAAAGGGTCAACTCCCATACCAAAATCAACGTACTGAACTCCATCAGATAATGCAAGGGCTAATCAAGAGGCACAACGGCAAGGTGGTGTCCGGTATTTTATACCTAGCTCATTGATCCCATATGCTCCTTTCCTTTCCTGGAAAGGGTTCTGGAGCGATGCCAGACGTAAAAAGGAGCATTTTGATCTGGCTAGCGAAGATTACAGAGTAACGTGGCCAGGAGAGTTGGCCTAAACCTGCGCGGCCTGATGTAGTAATAGCCCAAGTGCTCAGGCAGCTGGCAGCTGGCAGCTGTCTATTACGAGTTGCCAGCTGCCATTTCTCGTGCTTATTACTCCGCCCGCCTAGAATTTCTTCACGTTACTTCTTCCTCTCTTTTCATACTTCTTCCTCGCCTCTCATTCGACCATTGTCTCTCCAACACGCAACACACCGCAGGTAGTTCTCAGAGAGCAAAAGCAGTCATGACCGCTGATTCTATTCAAATGGCCTGCATGGTAAGATGTCAGTCTTCTCTAATCTTCTCCCGGATACTCATTCGCATTTCTCAAACAGGCTGACTTGGGACGCCAACGTCAAGAAGAGCTCCCTTTGAGCAACAAAGAGGGCAAAGGCAAAGGGCCATCATTTGCTCCATCTCGGCGTAACGGCACAGGTCACATCGCTCCAGACTTGAAGAAGGGGCTGGAAACAAAATGGAATGGTAAATACACTCCTCTTGACCTCTGCAATACACGGAGGCTAATCAGGCTAGCAGTCCAAATCAACGATGAGGAATCTGAGCAAATGAAGGGCCTCGCCGTTGAGGATAGCCGTCCGTGGGCAAAGAAAATTGCACAAGATTTCATTAGCCGACACCAGGTTTTCACGTAAGTATGCGACGCTCGTCCTGACTACCAGTCACTAATGGCCGAGCCACAGAGCACCACCGAGGATTCGTCAAGAATCAAAGGGACATAAACGTGTAAAAGCAAACTATTTTCAGAAGACACCGGCGGCTAGTCTTGGTGGTCTCATACCTCCTGGCGGGAGTGTGCGGCATTTCAGCGCCTCCAAGTCCACCAGAAGACTTCTGCCGAAATCACCAGTTCGAAGTATCATTGCTAACGGTCCGGGCACACCGCTGAATACCAACAACTGCGATTTACAGACGCTTCGTTCAGACCCAAAGAGCACAATGGCTTCTCCAAGCCCCGGCCCAGCAGTCCCTGCTGAGCAGTCCCACGGTTCTCCTACGCCTGTATCTATGAGCCTTCCTATTCGACCCTCTGAGCCGCAGGACCCCGAGCACATTGTTTTGCGTGGCATTTGCAAGTTGCTGAATCCAAAGGACCGATCAGTTCTCTTTGTAGTATCATACATTATGAAGGTTCGAAAAGACACGGATGAGGGCTACCTCGTTCTGTCTAGCTCAGGCAAAGAAGACAGGATTCATAATGTCTTAGAGCTCATGGCTCCGGATACAAGGGACGATTGTTGCCGCGTGTGCTCTAGGGCTGAGAAGAACGGTTTCGCCTATATCTTGCAGTTTCCTAATATCCCTGATGCTCACAAGTTCAAGATTTACCTTGAGAGTCTTCAGCAAGCAGCCGCTCGCGAAGCTAGCATGGAACAAGCTCCCACGCCTGCCAAAGCTGCACAAGAACCTCCCACTTCACCCCATACATCACGTCCTGTCGTTGATTCGCCATCTCCCGGCATGGAACTGATAGATTTGAGGTCTCCATCTTGCTCTCAGACAGCGCAGAGAGAGTTCATTATCGAGGATGCGGCCGAGAAACTCCTCGGGCTAATCGACAAGATTCTACCTGAAGCTTCTGAAGCCGGTTTGGTACTCTCGGATGACACAGTAGCCCACATACAAGAGGTTGCCATTAATGATTGGCTTCACAGAGGGTTCCTCGCCTCAGAGACCGATGACATGAAGACTGACCTTCTCGAACTTCTCCGCATTCTGGTGCGAATCAAGCGCAGAGCGGAGTCCCGAAGGCAGGCACTGCCTGTGACCCAATCCTTTCAAGGCTTTGACGTGGAGTCACGATCAAACCGGATCACTTACAGTGCATCAGAACTTGAGATGATTAATATTGAGATGATTAATACAATGCAGCATCAAGAGGCCCCGACGGGCAAATTTATAAAATACGCAGCATCAGAACTTGAGATGATTAATAAAATGCAGCCTCAAGAGTCCCCGATGGGCAAATTCATAAAATACACAGCATCAGAACTTGCGCGTATGGGAGGTGCGGCAATGTCAGCGCAATCGCCGCGCATAGCTGATAACGGCGCTACCGCTTCGCGGCCATCTACCCGGGGGCTGGGTACGTCACGATGGGCTCGTGATTAAATAGAACTAGCTAGGTTATTCAATGGATCGTGTTCAGAAACCATAGTCTCGGTGGTTTATTTCGAGGCAGCTGCTGCCGCATTGATAGTTGCAGGTTCATGTTGAAGTATTTTGTATCTCGGCATCTACGGAGTACTCACTATTCTTATGCCTTAATCCAATTCGCCGGGGCGAGCATTTCTCTAAGACGTCGGGCTCCGCTTCATCGTGGACAATACGATAGCTGTCAGCCTGCAGATGGCATGCTATGGTTCGATATCAACTCTCTGACGCCTGACCATACTGGGCATGCTTTCTGTTTTCTTTTTTATTCTTCCCTTCCTGCGTTTTCGGATGGCCCCGGCAGTTGGCTCATAACAGCTGCAGCCGATCTCACCGCAGCAAAATGACGATCACCTGGGTAAGCCTCCATATTTGGACACGAAGTACCTACATACAAGGCAGGGCGAAGGATACGGCAACCTCGGATACCTAAAGAAGACATACCCGGTTCCAATTATTCTGACAAGCCTGCACCAGAGCCCTGTACACGAGCTTCCAGCGTCGATCATTGTCTCATGACCCGCATGCAGCGTGCCTCGGTAGAAACGTCATTTTTGTACGCAGTTGAAGAGCCTGCCGCGGGGAGGGCAGCTTTGGAAAAAAAAAAAGATTGAAGAGAGAAATACGAAGGAGCCTGCCGCTTCCCGAGCTGCATTGGAGCCTTTTTAGGGCTGTGTTCCCTGCAAAAGGGAAAAAAAGCATCCCACTGTTGCAATGCACTCACCCACATGGACACCTTCGGAGTGCTGTGCGGTCAGGGATTTACGACATATGCACAGACCAGTCGACGTTTCCAGCCGGCTGCCGCTCCACTGAATTTGTCGCCTCTGCTGTCATGGTGGTAATGGTGCGCTTGGCCACTGCATTGGGTGCGGGTCGTGAGGCTGGAAGAAGCATTGAATACGAAGGGCACGTTGCCATTTCGTACATGTGGCGAGATATATTTGGCTGGCGCCAAGTAGGCTCTCGCATCGCAGTGATATCACTGGGCGTTATAGCATGCTACCCGACATAATGGCACCTTGTTTTCGATCCGGCGACTTCCAAGCTGATTGCTGCCGTGAGATGGCGACGGTCCGAATTCGTCGTGGGCCTGGGTGCGTCATGGGCCATGGCGATGCGAGCTCCGCTTATGAGGTTTGTTCTTGGGGATGTGGAGATGGCACATGTCACTCTTGACGCATCATGTTGTAATGATGGGGTCCGGAGCCCGTGATGCTCGTTTCTGCAGTGGTGTAGTATCTGGATTTCCGGTGCGGCTATGGAGGTATATAAAGAGGTGATGGCGGCGCCTTGGGAGGAAGAGCAGACCAACATCAAGTTTCAACATATCTTGCATTGACGGCCACACATTAGCATAAGCATATTCAGCATACACTTCTTTTTACAATTTTTGTCTTAAATCATTTCCAAAATGCAGTTCTCTGGAGTCATTTGCGCTGCTATCATGGCTGTTACCGCTTCCGCGGTTAGAGGTACTTTTTTGTCTCCATCCTCTCGAAGATATTTTTCATGGTCCTTTTTTTTAACAGGCGAATAGTTTCTTGGGATAGTGGCTATGACAGAGCAGACCGCTCCCTTACTGAAGTTTCCTGCTCTGACGGAAAGACGGGGATGATGCCCAAGTACCAGAAGCAGGGTGATCTGCCCAACTTCCCCAACATTGGCGGCGCCGATGCCATTGCGGGCTGGGGCTCGCCAAACTGTGGAAGCTGCTGGAGGTTGGACTATGATGGAATGAGCATCAAGGTCCTGGCTATTGACCATGCTGGCAGCGGGTTCAACATTGGTCAGACTGCTATGAATGCTCTTACGAATGGACGGGCTGTTGAGTTTGGTCAAGTTGATGCTACCGCTACGCGACTGACACCCGGGGACTGTGGATTGTAAAGTCCATCTGGTCATGTGTTGGGTACAAAATTGTCTTGTTATCTAGTGTCTGTATAGAGAAGAAGAGCGTAATGATAATGCGCCTCCGTGAGGAGCCTGGCTTATATCCGTCGACTGTGCCAAGTTGTGATGATTTGTATGCTGGCCATGCTCAGCAAAACAAACCTGATTTGAGATAAAGATGAAGATAGGGACTCAACCGCGAACAATTCATTTTCGTTGTCGACGGGGATATCGATCTGGCTCAAACAAGATATCTGATACGTTATCTAAACCTTGCCCCGATTCTACCGCCATAGCGGGCTGCGGTCCATTCCCGAAGTTGGATTCCTGGCGCAAGAAGTCCGAGTCCGCATCACTATCCGGCTCTGTTTCTGCCTCAATGGCTAAACCCTCAAAGTCGAGGGGATCTTTGTCATTCGATGCTAGGAACAACAGGCACATGATGGTCTCAGCGTGCATGGCAAACTCTTCAAATTTCCATCCTGAGGGAAACCCTGAAAACGGAATTGAGATACCAACAGGTCCCACAAGCGCTGACTTGACTTCTTCCTTCTCAAATAGCACTTCTGCTCGGTCTAAAAAGTCGTCCAGAAGTCTTCGTTGCCCTCGAAACGCATAGCAATGCTCCGTAGAGTCGTAACCTGCATAGTTGCCGGCTTCGAAAATGGAGTAGTCCACGGACAGTCTCTCCACGGCCAAGTCGTGACCGCACTGACAGGGTACACTATTTCTGTGGTATACACGGATATCTGAGTAACGGAGAACCTTGAGATTCGGAGGACTATACGTTTCCCATGGGTGCCAGGATTGCTTGCCAGTGATATATGACTCCCACACGTCGTTGAGTTCTGTTGTATCAACACGGTAGTAGGCGTCGCGGATCTCGTCTTTGGTCGGATGGGTGATCCTTCGTATGCCGAGTTTTTGCAAACTCTCGTCCACGTTCTCCGTCATGATGACTGGTGTAACAGAGCTCCGGCAAGCTGCTTGTCAGTTCAGCTTCCAAGCGTTGCCAAGGTGAGAATTGAAGAAACAGAATCCTGAAAGGAAGTGCAAGGCAATTTTTGGACGGAGACCTGTGGACTTCTTTTCATGAGCGGGATGAATATGAATTCAATATGTTTCTTTTCAGGCACTCATTTCCCTGATGTCAATGCGAATGGCGCAAATCTTGTAATTGCCAGCTGGTTGCAGCTGGCTGCATAAAAGCCTGGCAGCCGCCATGGCCAGCAGATTTTCTTGGGCAAGCACGTCGGGATGTTCCATCCACTTCACTTTATTCTTGTTCTGAAATATCCTCCAACATCTTTCACCCAGAACCTATGATCGCAGTTGGGCGTGAAGAATATCTTGCGTGATATGACGCTGCACAAAATGCACTTCCTGGACGTCGGTACATTGCGTGGCTCCATGCGTCCCGTTTGCCTTTGCCCTTGGTTGGGGAACCTGGCTAGACCCCGATATCAATGACCATCCTTTGACTTGGGCTGAGTACCTAGGAGCCTCTAACGTCCCTCACCACAGCCTCAAGCACTTCTTTATATCGCAATAGATCTGGCGACTCTCCCGCCCAGAAGTCAAACTGGGAAAGGACCTTTGCAATTTTGCCGCCTATGGGCGCAACAGTTCCCGTCCAGTAGCCCGACGGCAAAGGTGGCTCGCCCCAAAGAGTCGCAGCTCCTCCTGGAATCCAATCCGCGTTGCCGCTCTTCACCACAGCCAGCAATATCAAGGACGCACACATAATACTGCGAAGGTCATACCATAAGCCATGGTGGCGGTGGCCACGGGCACGGACGTCGATGGTTTTGAGGAGGCATTCAATCCCCATTGATATAAGGGAGTGAAGAACTGCAACATCGTCGGCATTCAGAGGCGAGGTACCAGGAATACTGGCCGCTGACCCAGGGCTAGCTCCAATTTTTGGTGGTGAAAACGGGTTTAACAGGCTGCTGATTCGAGGTTGTTGGTCAGTCCCTGCTGCAACTCCAGCAGGTTCGATTATACTGTCAGAGCCAGTATGAACCAAGTAATACAAGAAAGGCTGGTATAGCCATGTCTGCATCTCGAGGAGCCGATTGTCTATGGCCCAGCTGAGTTCTCTTGACACATGACTGCCTGCTCCTCTCATGGTTGAGTCTGGAGCGCGGATGATGAATGTGGTCTCATAATGCTGCATTGCTGGAGGAAGATGCGCCGACCAAGTCAATACCTGCGCTTCAAACTCCTGTGCCATGCGCAAGAGGGGCTTGATATTCAGCCACGACAATTTATCTTGCCGGAAGAATGTGTTGACGATTCGGTTGCCGATACGACGGAGGGCTATCTCGGTGAGATAGTAGTACCAGCTTTCCTCTTCGTTGCATAGTCGAACAGCATGCTGTCGCAATTCCGTGGCTTCGTCAACGATTAATCCAGACTCACCGTATGCAGATGCCGACGAAGCCGCCCCTTGTTGATCCGTGGTCATAGGTGAGGGCGGTGAAGGAAACAGATCTGGATATTCACCGAGACTGATTTCAGACTGCTGAAGGGGCAGTTCTACTCGAAACTCGCACTCTGATTTGAAACAAGACCAATACAGGCTCTGCTCCAAGCGTCGAGACTTACGGTCATTTGATGTGGAGCGTTGATATGAATCCCCCAAAACCTCTGTGAAGTTCCCAGACAGTCCGTGAGTCATTTTCAGATACATTTGACAGAATATTGAAGCATGTAGGAAATAATGCCAGGATAGCATTGGCCGCAAGGTGTACATGAGATATACTGGCAGCAATCTCCGAGTTAGTCATTCTGCCATGGGCAACAAACCGGCGCCAAATGACGAGCTTTTACTCACCGCCAGCAAAAAAATGGCATTGCGCACCGAGCATGGAATACTTCAACGACCCAAGACGCCGACATGCCATGGTAAAGCAACAATCACCCTGCTGCAACTCCTTGGCGTACAGTTTAGAAGACGTTGCTGAGGCACTAGTTGGCCCCGTCTCACTCGCGGGAGAAATGGCCATCGACATGGGCAGAGATGATCTGTCGAAAGGCTTTGCCACGGCACCTAGAGCACACGTCATGAGGACTAGACAAGATCGGCCATCCCATCCGATGCCTTGCTCTGCGCATTTTCTTCCATGCTTTACCAAAGCTTCGACGTCGAGGATCGGGTTCTTGGTGTGCACATTTTGCAGGAACCTGTCAATGAGGCCAGGTATTTGTTCCTCTTCGAGATGGGTGAGCCCTGAAGTGTTCGTGATGACATCCCCGGATGAGCCTGAGGTAGCTCCTGTGCAAAGAGAGACACTGTTGTCATCTGGACTGAACAACGTGCCGATGAGGAAGTTTGCTGCATACTTTCCTTCAAAAATCCCCCATTGCAAAACTGTGTCGGCACTTGCTCTATGAGGAGGTATCTGAAGGAAATCTCTGGATGCCTCGACAGAGGCGGCACGGGGAAGTGTGTGGTTGATATCTCGGGAATTGTCAGTCATAACCACATCAGCCGCATCGCGATTCCTCGCTGGGGGTTCTAATGCAAACAAAGGTTAGTCATTTATTAAAGCTGTGACTGAATCTACCACGGGACATGCCTTGGTTTTGCAACGCATTTTTCACGCTTTCAAACTCTTGACGTAGCTGATCAAATCGTTCTAGCAATGTCGCCGTGGCTGTTTCAAGACTATGGTGGAGCGTCTGTTAGCTCTAGGCTCGTGTAGTCTTTGGTGGAATAATTCTTCCTATCGTTGAGTATACGGTGGTGCATTGCAGCACCGAGAATGAGGGAAGGTATTGGAACAAAAGCCGTACGCCTCCACAAGTGTGAGGCTGGTCTTCGGCACCATGATACTGACCTGAGCTTGTCATTTCCCTCGCCTACGTACTCGCAGGGGTGACCGCTGAGTTTGCACAGGCCGCACAACGGCCGTTTCTTGTCACACTTGACTTTGCGTAGGCGGCACGGTTGACAAGCTGCTTGCCGCCGGCTCGGCCCCTGTCGTCAATGTCGTTAGCCGAAGCTGACATTTTTACCAGATTTGTCCCGTCGTTGCCTTGCAATTCAACAAAGTGAAAGCAAGAACGTGGCGAGAGAGTCGAAGCAACAAGCATGAAATTGTTGACGGGCGGCTAAATGAACCGAGCAAAACCACGACTTACACCAGACGTTGGATTTTCATCCGCGTCGCGCCTCCGACGCTTCGCCGATGGCTCCCCGAGACCGTCCTTGGTTGGAGCATTCTCTGCTCCCCGCCTCGTGGTAGATTCTGGGGAAGACGGGGCCATTGCCGCGGGGAAATGAAGGCATGGATCATCGCTTGATGGAACACGCGAGCATCCAGAAGCTTTAAGCAAATTCAGAGGTTGTTACGGCTGAAGTGAACCTGAGTCGTGTCCCATTGGCGCGCATGCGGAAAACTCGGCGACTCGCCGATGGTGGGGCGTTGGCGTTAGCATTTGCCGACGGCGCCAAACCGGCATGCCCACAGTGGCGTCGAAGAAAGGGGAAATGCGTGGGAGCATCGACTCCGGTTCTTACTCGGGGACTGGGTGCTGTCTCCCCGAACTGGCGGTGTTTCCCCCGGCTTTTGGTGTAATATTCCCCATACTCATCACACCAGGCCCATGCGACGGGGCCCCCGACGTTTGAACTATTGGCTTTCTTCGTCTCGTGAGCGAGCTTCTCCATGCAAGCGGCCCCTTCCTTGTCTTTGGTACCGAGGAGCCTAATGTTGACGTCCTATTGCAGAGGTCAGTTATAAAGGCGTCATCGTGCCCTTCCCGAGGATGGGAATTGATGGTTGCATGCTTCAAAGCCTTATCCTCACTGCCCAAGGCTTACCCCAGACTTTTTTTTAATCCATTTCGAGTTTACTCGGAGGGCTGCATCGCATATTGCCCAGCATGGGGAAGCTTGGCCAGTTTGTGGCAGAGCACAATGTTGCTCATAAATTGTATAAGCAGACGCTTCTTAACACCGTCTGCGTAGTGGCGGGTATCTCTATCTTCTTTTTCGGCTATGATCAAGGTCTCATGGGTGGTGTGAACACGACACGAAACTACGCAGAATTGATGGGATTCGGTCATTGGGACGAACAACAACAATTGGTCGTTGTTGATAAACCCCTGTTGCAAGGCGGCATTGTAAGTCCAACCCACAGTCCACGATTGTGCCAAGGAAGAAGTATTGACCACCGTCGAAAAGGTTGCTGTCTATTATCTTCCTGGTACTTTGGCAGGCTGCCTTCTGGGCGGTTGGTTAGGTGATAAATATGGCCGTATTACAACCATTGGCCTTGCCTGCCTGTGGTGTGTCTTTGCAGCGGCTCTACAATCAGCGGCGCAGAATGCAAACTGGATGTTTTGCGGTGAGTGTACTTCGGGGGATTAGGGGAAGGATTTCGCGACGACTTAAGTACTTTTACTGACAACCACGATGCACAGCCCGAGTCTTGAACGGCATCGGAACCGGTATCCTAAACGCCATTACACCAGTTTGGGCTACCGAGACGGCTGCTCACACCTCTCGCGGACAATTTGTTGCCTTTGAGTTTACACTCAACATTTTCGGCGTTGTCGTGGCGTACTGGCTTGAATTGTAAGTCCTCCTCACCAACTGTGCCACGGTCCTCAGGGCATCTAGAACTAAGACACGAAACCAAACAATAGCGGCACCTCCAAGTACAAGGACCCCAACTCTTCATTCATCTGGAGGTTTCCTGTGGCGTTCCAGATCGTACCCCTTATTCTGCTCTTCATCATCATTTGGTTCATGCCCGAATCGCCCCGCTGGCTCGTCAAGGTTGGTCGCGAGGACGAGGCCCGTTTCATCCTGCAGCGTCTGAGAGGCAGCGAGGGCGAGGAAGGCGAACAGGCCGAGGCAGAGCTGCAGGACATCATCAACATCCGTAATCTGGAGGAAGAGACATCCAACCAGCAGGGCTATCTGCACATGCTCTTCGGCATCGGATCCGGCAAGCTGCACACTGGCCGTCGCGTACAGCTCGTCATTTGGCTCCAGATTCTGCAAGAGTGGATTGGCATTGCTGGCATCACCATCTACGGGCCTCAGATTTTCACAATTGCTGGCATCAGCGCTTCAGACCGTCTCTGGGTCAGCGGTGTCAACAATATTACATACATGGTAACTTCTATCCCCTGTCTGACCGAAAACCCCCCCCCAATCCGTAGCTAACACAACAATGTTCCGCAAAAGTTTGCCACCTTGATCTGCGTCTTCACGCTCGACCGAATCGGTCGTCGATGGACACTGTACTGGGGCTCCGTAGGCCAAGGCATATGCATGTTCGTCGCGGGAGGTCTCGCACGCGCAACCATCAACGCCGACGACAGTAACCGCGCGCAGATTGGTGGTGCAGCCACCTTCTTCGTGTTCTTGTACACGGCCATCTTCGGAGCCACCTGGCTCACAGTTCCGTGGCTGTATCCCGCCGAGATCTTCCCTTTGCAAGTCCGTGCCAAGGGAAATGCATGGGGTGTCGTCGGATGGTCCATTGGCAACGGCTGGTGTGTAAGTGTGAACCCCCTTCACTGCCTGCCCCTATGCACATGTTTTACATCCGGGCGAGTCCAAGGCGCACCACGTTAATATCTAAATGTATGCAGGTGCTTCTCCTCCCCACCATTTTCGACAAACTCAACGAGAAGACGCTCTACATCTTTGGCGGCGTCAACGTGCTCACCATCTTCGTCGTGTGGGCGCTGTATCCTGAATCGAACCAGCGCACGCTCGAAGAGATGGACCTCGTCTTTGCGAGCGACAGTATCTGGACATGGGAGGCCGAGAAGAACTTTGCCAGACTCAAGGCGGAGAATCCACAGCTCGTGCAGGCCGCCAAGTCGGGCCACGGTGTGGTTGATCCCGAGAAGGGCGCCGAATCCCGAAAGGCAAGCCTGGTGCCTGGCCGGAGGGCAAGTTTCGTCCCGCGGGATGATGGGGCGGATGGGTCGAAGGGCATGTCGAATGACAATGACAAGTCGAGTGTCTCACATGTGTGATTCACGGCACTGCGACGGAGTATAGTACATTCAGTAGAGCTAGCTGTACACAAGAAGCTGGGGATGATACACTTGGGCGGTTTCATATGCAGCTCATAGGAAGAAGCAAACATTGTCCTTGTATACCACGTAATAGCTCGCGCCAGTGGTAGCGAAAATAGTACAGCTCGACATGAATTTATATATTGGAATGGACCTTTTCCAAAACGGCCACCTTTTATCCTCATGCACATGTCCAAAAGAACCAATCCATACCGTCTCTATAAGTATGCCCAAGGCCATCACCAGTCAGACAGCGAGCCATTGGAATCCCAATTGCCGCCAAAATGCCACAATAAAAAGATGAAAAGAGAAAAAAGCAAAAAATCCCAACAAAAAACTCCAGAGTAGGCATACAATGCACCTAGTCTCTATCGCTATCCATGTCCCCCTCATCGTCGTCGGTGAGGTCGACGGCCAACTTGTGCGCCTCGTGCTCCATCATCTCGCGGTAGGTGCTCCAGCTCAAAGCCGCAAAGGCCACAATGATCATGCTCCCGCCCATGATGGCGGCCCAACTGAGCGGCTGGCCGGTCAGGAACCAATCGGCAAGGGCGACGATGAAGATGGTCAACAGGGCGGCGACGCTGGACAGCACCGGCGACGTCAGCGAAATCAGCACCAGGAAGCAGCCGCTAAACGTGGCGTTGGACAAGACGGCCAAGAGAATCAGCCAGCACGTCGAGGCGTTGGGGATTTCGAAACGCTCAATGTGGAGCCAGTGCAGGAAGGGGAGGGGGATCCAGAGCACGGTGAGGGTGAAGAAGCCGATGCAGCTGCCGAACACGTTGGCGAAGATGGTGCCGCGGACGGGGGACACACCCTCGGGCGGGCAGGCGTAGCGCTTGTACAGGACCTCGTAGAGGCCGTACAGCACGGAACCCACGCCGATGATGAGGTTGCCTGCGAAGCGGGAGCCTGCACCGGGGTTGGAGGGGCCGGCCGCGGACGACGTCGCCTCGTCGGAGCCGGTGTCGCCGTAGGCTACGACTAGGACGCCCAGGATGGCGATCATGACGGCGATGGACTTGTCCACGCGGAGGGGTTCTTTGAGGATCGGCACGGAGAATGCGTACGCAAAGAAGGCGCTGCAGTTGTATATGGCGGTCAGGTCGGACGGGGTCGTCAGGCTCACGGCAATGTACCAGCTCAGCCCGGCAATGGTCAGCGCAGAGGTGATGTATATCGTCATTCGCGCAAGATACATGACCGGCCGCCCGCGCCGGGCAACCGAGGGCGTCGTGACGTTGATGGTCTGCAGCTCAATCATGGTGACGGTCGACAGGACAACCTGTAGGTGCTTCCGCCAGAACTGGTCCCACGGCTCATGGCGCTTCTGCAGTCTTACCGCTAGAAACGTCATTGGCCACAGAACTATCCACGAGCTGTGCGTCAGGTACATCATGCAATACGCCTTGCCCCAGGCCAGATCGTGCTGAATGTACGCGGACAGCTCGGTCTGTATGCAGAAGGCGACGAGGGATATGGAAAGGAAAAAGGCGGCAAAGAGGTATTTCTTGCGGGCAGAGGCCTTGGCGGCTTGGAGCGTGCTGGCGGGATTGCGCGAGTGCATGGTCGATTGGCGGCTGAAGGTGCTGCGTTGCGAGGTCGTCGTCGTCATAGGCGGACGGCGACCGGCTTCGGTGTCGTTGGTGTTGGGAGTCAGTTGTGAGGACGGAGAGGACGGAGAGGACGTGCCCGAGCGAGAGGGGCGCTTAGATTCCACCTCGTCCATGTGGTCTTCTGCCTTGAAGAGCAGAGGCGTGCCGGAGCGACTTCCGCGGTTCGGTCGACGATCGCTGTCCATGGTGTTTGAAAACGGGGGCCGGTGGTTCGCCGGCAATTGCGTTATGACGAGGGGAGAGGCATACGGCGCTCCAAGCTATGAAACAGCACAGATGATGTTTGCGGGCAAAAGTTTTGTCCTTTTTTCTCTCTCCAAGATTTTACCGAGATTGTATTCCGCACAGGAATGGGCAAATCTCCATAAACAAAGGAGTCAAGGGAACGAATCCGAGGCAGGGAGAGCAAAGCCCATTGAATGAGATGGCAGAGTGCCCAATCCGAGAGAGGACAAAGGGTAAAAAGGAGAGACCATCAATTCAGGGTAGAGTGAGTGGAAGCATGATATGATTCCGCCGCGGCGATGAAGGACAGGAAGAAGCCAGGCTGTCGAATTCGCTTCAAGGGCGCAGATCCGGGGATTCAAAAAGTGAGATTGATGAATGTCCGAAGAACCCACTGGGCTGCAGGTCGCTGTTTTCGCTGACATTTGAGGGTCCCTACATGTAGCCAATCCAGCATCTGAGGTACGTACCAGCCTACATGTATCCCCGTAAAATGGGGTCACGACAGGGGGGGCCACGCGGCGAGTCACTTGCGTGCAGAGGGCGAATGGGAGGGGAGGGGGCATTTGCTCGGGGCAGCTGGGCCAGGCTTCGTGTTCAAAACCTTGGTTCTGGTCGAATTGACTGAACTGAACTACGGAGTACTCCGTGCGCGTGACAGGTCGAGGGGAAGATCTAGGTGCCAAGCCGTCCGAGTTCGTTTGATGCTTTAGGTGTGGATTTGGGTTTGGCTCCTTAAAATCGGCCAACGCCAATCCGTGCCTTGGAGACGATGGCTATGCCTACTTCACGCCATGGAATCTACCCACGCATCAGAATGTGCGGCCTTTACTCCATATGAGGCCAAATGCTTGTTGTCGCGACTGTCGGTGACGTCAGTGAGGCTCGTGGCCGTTGACTTGTCGCTTCTACGACTTGCGGCCCTTGTCATAAGACCGCATGCGCTTTCGGTCAGCCACCTCTTAATTACCTAGGACGCAGCATCTCGATCAATCTGGATGCTACATGCCGTGGTACAGCGATCCGCATGCAACCGTCACCTGAGCCCGCGCAGCGGCGCTGCAACCCTACCTGCCTCTCCGAGTCTTGGTCCGTAATACCATTGACGTCAGGTACAACAACAAGATACACGCACTGGGCGCCACAGCCCGTCAGGGCCGCATTGGATCACACCAAATCAATCTATACTTTTTTTTCCTTTCCAAAACGCATTCATCAGTATCAATATTTCGTCCCTAGTCTTGACGCAATTTTTACACATCCATCTACTTGGCCCCGGGCCCAAACAACAGCCCCCTAGGATCGTAGCCATAGTCCAAATCGCCGTGCCAGTAATTAGCCGAGTCAGCCTTGGAGATTTGCCACGCATCATCGAGAGCCTTGACAACCTCGTCAGGAAGCGGCCCCTTCTCCAGGTTGTTCAAGTTGTCCTCTAGCTGTTCGACACTCGATACACCAATGAGTATTCCATCGTTACCATCCTTGATCTTGAGCTTGGAATGATGCACTACCCATCGCAGCGCCGTCTCGATCATGGTCAGATTGTGTTTCTCGACGACCCCTTCCACCAGCTGGATGGCCTTGAATGTGCTCTCGTGGAAATATCGCTTCCGGTAATTGGCACCCTGGACGGAACTGACATCCGAGAACCGGCCGCTCTCGGGGATCATGTCGTGCGACTTGATCTTGCCCGAGAAGAGACCACCGGCCAGGGGATTGTATACAACAATATCGAGGCCGTAACGACGACAAGCTGTGAACAGCTCGGCTTCAATATTACGCGTGATGCAGTTATACATGCCCTGGAAAATGCTCGGCCGAACCCAGTTGTTGTACTTGCAAATCATCATAACTTCGGCCACCTCGTATGCAGTGAAATTGCTTATACCAAGGCGAACAAATTTGCCAGCCTTGTGCAGCTTATCCATAGCTTCGAGCGTCTCTTGGAACGGCGTGCCACGATCGGGCTTGTGTAGATATAGGATCTGGTACAGCCCCCATGATTGTCAGTTTTTTCCTAGCTTTAAAAAGTTTACCATTTGAAGCATCAGGTACCAGAAAACACTTACATCTACACAGTCAGTGCCCAGGTCCTTGAGACTAGTCTCCACCGAAGCAATCACCTTGTCGGCCGTGTTATCCCCAGGTGCAAATGGATATTGGACTTTGGTGGCCAGGGTCAATCCCCTCTCCTTCCACCCGGCCTCCTTCGTAAATGCCTCTTGTTTTCCGCCGACATAAATGCGAGCTGTGTCTACCTCGCTATATCCTCTTGTCTGAAACAGGTCCAGAGCCTTGTTGAAAGTATCCAGGTCAGTGATGCGGGCGCCGTCCTCCGAACTCGGTCCAAACGTCATCAGACCCAGGATGATACGCGGGTTTACATTCTGAACGATGAGCGGCATCTTGGCAGTAGGTGTGAATGCTGGCAGAAGTGCTGTCGGATGAGGCTCTCCTGTCCAATTTTGCAATAAGTCGTCAGATCAGATTTAATGCAGAGCTATGGACCAGACTGTCTGCTTTATAATTGAATTTTGAGTGCGGGGTCTTCGGGGGAATCGGTGACGCTATCCACACGATCTTAAGTCCGGTACAGCTCCGTAATAGCAAGACACATGTGTAGGCACCTCGCAGCGAAGGCCCAAAGGACCCTCCCCCGCAAAAGAACCAATTGACAACATTGAAGGGATACACCGAGTCTTGGCCTTCACCACATGAAGCTGATTGGCCCTTGGGGCTAGTAATTACATGCTACAAGCAAGTAAACCGCTGCTTCGAGCCTCTTCCTCGCTGCACCATTTCCCTTCCGTCTCCCCCACATCTTGTATTCTCCTCATCACTCTGCCCAAAGCGCAAAAGACAACATTGAAATGATTGACGACGAGTGGCGCCCCTGGTGGCCCTCTTATGCACACCTAAGGGGCCAAGCACATGGTTCATCCTCGACTGGGATCAACGACATATCAGCGCCGTTAACGCACAAGAGAGCGAAGATGTCGCCATCAGATACCTCGAGAAGCACATTGATTCTTTAGGACTTGACGTATACGCTATCTATCTATCACAGCACGTACATTTAAGCTGAAGTGGCTTTGGCAGTCAACTTGCGTCATCGACGGCTTAAATCTCAAACATGGCATCGCCCACCAGGATATTGAGGCGCGAACTATGCTGGTCGACCCCAAGACAGATGTCCTTATATCGTTCAACTTCAATTATAGCGGCCACATTGGCGGTATTGGATATGAAGAAGACTGAAACGATATCAAGGGTGCCATATCCACCCTATATGAAATCATCACCAATACACGCATTCCCAGGATGTTCCTTAAGCCGCCCCCAAAGGACGTCGTACTTTGTGATGATGAAAAGGGGAACCCCACGGTCCTAACAATGGTCGTCCTAAATGCTCAGCGCCGTGACAAGCGGAAGAAGGACGTTGTACTCTTAAATTGGGAACGTCCTGCACGGATCAAGTTTAGGGACGGGAATCGGCTGTTGGCTCATGGACAATTTGCATCGAGTAAAGATTGTTCAGGCTTGGCTCAACCAATCGAATAGCTAGACCGGCTGCCTAGATTTATATTATATCTTGCTTATCCGCGTCGCCCTGGGGTCACATGCACTCGGCAGCGCCAAACCAACCGAAATTAGGCTCCTTTCTTCTACTCTGCCCGTCATGCTGCAAGTGCATTGCGCTGTGCGCAGGCTAAAGGCCACACATCCCGAATGGCACACCATAGTTCATGGATACTACTTTGTCCTCGGGAGGGGGGGAAACAAGACTTGCTACTCCGTACTACTCCGTACTTTCCTAGTTAATCCGGCAGACTTGTCTCAGGCACAGATACTTCTGTGATCATACTCTTGGAAGGAAGACGAGGCGATCCGGAGTCCGAACGCGGTTTACAGCGATCAGTAAAGACTGGAGAACAGAGCGCTATCAGCCCAACGCAATCACTGCCTGTTGGTCATGGGCGGTACAAGTTTGCTCTTGTGAGAAACATGGCTTACAGTGAAAGCTATGACATTTGACTCGTCGTATGGCCCGTGGTTTCGTACCATGGACAATGACACCAACACGGACAGAAATTACGCTGCGGATCTGAAAGAGGACGTTCCGACGGAACAAAAGCAAAATGAAGGTACACAGGTGTATTGGAGCGCCGCCACAACACAAGAGCAATACTGTTTGTCATAGTCGGCCCAACATGGTGGCGCGTCAACGACTACTGATTATTAGGGATGGATACGGGGATTCAAGCGCAATTTCCATAGGTGTCAGGACCAGGGCTGCGGAACTACAATTTTGGTCCTCCTTTCCACCGTTGCCCATGATAAGCCAAAGGATGCCTCAGTACTACCAGGCCTGGCGGTTTAGCTCTACCGCGTATGAATTCCCGATCCGTCGCATCCACCGTCGGGGCAGTTGCTGGCCTGTGTTCCTGGCCGCTGCCACCAAATCATGATGTACTTTGGCATACGAATCGATTAAGAAGAAAAGAGAGTCAGTATCATGAAGTGGTGTCCACTAGCCTCGACTTTGCGGCTGCCAGGCAAAATAGACAAGGGAGAGCAGCTCGGTATAGAAATCCCGCCTCCCTAGTGATGATCCTGCCAACAAAACACCAACAACATCGTACGACTGTTTACTTGGAGTGATTTCTTTCTATCGACGAGCCGCTCACAATTGGACGATAGCTTCGAGTTAGCCTAGCTACTTCAATGACGACAGCGGACCCTGACCTACCATGCCCGTATCCCCATATGCAACTGAAGCATGGACCGAGTACGTACTGGGAATCTGTGTCCTCGTTGCCCGAATTCTTTGCCGCACCAGCGTGGTGGGAATGAATTGGGATGGAGATGACTACTTTGCCTTTTTGGCCATCATTCTCTGGACAGTGGGTGCCAACCTTGCTCCATGTGAGATCCCAAAACAGTGTCTAACGCGGAGACGACAGGCAGAGCTGTGTATGTTTCACATGATAGGTACACATTCCCAGCCGGATATCCATGATGTTTTGACAAAAGCGTGGTGAGCGAACTGACCGTCCCATAGGAACACAGGGCTCCCTCAAAGGCCTCCACGAACACAAAGGCCTCACACTCACCGACGAAGAGAAGCACAATCTTGCGATTGGGGCCAAGTGCATGTTGGCAAGCTGGTGCATCTACGTCTCTCTGATTTGGGCACTAAAGGCCTGCATGCTCTTCCTCTACGGAAGGTTAACGTGAGCCAAGCCCCCGTTCCTGTAGAGAAGACTGGGACATATTGATTTGCTCTGACACTCCCAAGCCTGGACCTCAAGCAGCGGCACATGGTCAAGATCACGGCCGTAGCCTGCGTCGCAGCATACATCTCCCTCATTGCCGTCATCGGATCGCATTGCACGCCCATCCAAAGAAAGTGGCAGATTCACCCGTATCCCGGCGGTGCGTCAACCCCCGCGTGGCAAGTCGACGTGCCGGCACACCCTATTGACAAGAGAATTGCAGATGCCTGTGCTCTGGGCACGCCCATGCATTACGCGTTATTCGTCACAAACGTCAGGTTGGGGCTCCTGCTTCTCACAAACTCACTAGAATAAAAAAGACCATGACGAGGGGGAGAAACTAACTTGATGTAGCACCGACTTGATGATTTTAGCTGTTCCGTTATCGCTGCTTTGGAAGGTCCAAATGCCGTGGCACAGGCAGGTTTATCACGACTCCAGCTCGAATGGCATATTAACCTGTCGCGTGTAGGAAGCTACTTTGCGGGATCTGGCTTTGCACGGGGGGTTTTGTCGTCGTCGCTGCTGTTTTCCGCTGCATCATCTGCCTCCTAAACGATAAGAAAGCCGACATCGCTTTAATCTGGTCCCTTCGAGAAACGGTAAGCCGGAACTCCTAGACTTTGAATGCCGGTTCATTCTGATATGGCTTAGTTTGTCGGCATCATTGCCACCAACATCCCGATCCTAGGACCCTGGATCGCTCGCGCCGTCCACAATCTGCGCGGTATTCATTCTGGTGGTGGCTCCAAGACAAGTGATGCAGGGGTTTTATCAGATCCCCCCGGCGGACACAGATTATCTCGACTGGAGAGACGGGCCAAGGAGAATAGGATCCGGAGGGGCTTGGGCTGGACGACGATTCGCAGCGGGAGCCATGACTATATTGCTAAAGAAGAGCTTCAGCTGCAATCGAAGAGCCCGTCGCAGTCTGATTAGAGTGGGATCACAGTGAGTGGCACCGGGTCTTCTGGGCTTGTACATTGAAGGGCGAGCTTGAGGCTTCATGTTCCGGTCCCTCGTAGTATTGTCGTCATGTACGGGAATTATCACAGGGTCAGAGGTAGTGAACGATGAATATTCTAATAAATTCAATGCAAATGCGTCCCAAAACACCATATATACGATGCCGCTAAATATATACGTCAAAGAACCTCCGAAACAAAATCCAACATCCTTGGAATCGGGCGCTTCGCCCCCTCCTCGTGCATTTCACAATAGAAGGCGCGCCCGAAACCACCGAGTCAGACGTGGCCGTCGGCAATGACCTTTGCAAGGTACGGCCAGCCCAGTAGCATGGAGATGCCGGGGACGAATCTGTACCGCATTAGCACCCGTCTGGTCTTGGGACGCTCTCACGTCTGCCTCTCGCGCACGGTGTAGAACTTACATGGCCAGCTGTTTGCCCAGACGTTTTCCCTCGCCGGCCCAATCGGCCTTGGCGGATTTTTGTGCAGCGGAAGGGCGCTGGAAGGGATGGGATTCCATAGACCGCGCGGCGGAGCGGGCGGCCGTGAGGAGGGAGAAGGACCTCCGTGATGCGATGCGGGAGACGGCCGAGTTCATTGTGTAAGTAGAGTTTCTGGACAAGTAAATGCCTGTTGTAGAGTGGAGTTTGATCTCGCAGAGAATATGGAGTAGAGATTGCCTTTTTTGGCGACTGATGTTGTATTCGATGCACTTGACGTGGTATAGATGGCTGTGACGTCTGTTTGAGGATGCATGGCATGCCTTTTTGTACCTGGTGGCACGTCATGACGCCTCTCGCACATGACGTTTATTTTCCCGTTTGGGACAGAAATATTTTCCGGCGTCTCGGGTCCCTCAGCCCATGGAGTGTTCAGCTTTGCCTTGCTAGGGAGAGGCGTTGTGTGGTGAAGCTCGTGGTGGGCAGATATCGACGGTGTTGGTCGCAATTATCACACCACCGGCCATGAGCGCCTTTGCCTGCTGGCCAATGGCGGGGGGGCAGCTGTCCGGAATGGTACTGGCTTACGGGGTTGTACCCGGTGGTATGGACAGCGAACAACTACAACAGCACCTTTTTTTCGAGGCAGACCAATGTCCGTTGAGGGAATTGGCTGACGGATGGGCCTGGAAAAAGCGGCGCCTGAGATGCCCACGCCCGGAGAGGTGGTGCCACCTTTTCCATCCTCGGGTCCGGCCGCGGGGGGTGCAGGAACACGTATTGTACGCCGGTGAAGGTGTCTGTGGCTGATTACAAGTCTATCGACTCATGTCAGTTTTTGCCTATCCGGCGGATCCTACTCCTTCCGAAGATCGAACCATCATTTTGAGCTGATGCCGCAGGAGGTCTGCGCCTTCAGATGCGGTCCTCGTCATTCCAACAGGAAGCTTGGCTGAAACAATGCCCTTTTCAGTATGGCAGACGAACGGCAGATGAACACGGCGTTGATGTCTCTGTAACTTTATTCTAGAACACTTGCAAAGTGCTCTGCAGCTCGGATCTCTCTCTCGAAATACCAGGTCCTCGAACTCTCTGCTAGTAGCCCCTAACAACAAGGGCTGGTCCCCCTGATAAATGTCTTCTCCCTGAAATGCTTAACTGATTAGCCTGTTCTTTTACAATGTCTTTTTGCTCCTATACTTTGCACATTCATTATATTGTTCTGTTCAACCAACCGGCTAAAACGCCCTGTCAATGGCTGTGCTCGAGACCAAGCCTCATGAATGGCAAAACTGTTCTGTCGTTATCACTGCAAATCCCCCGATCTTGCCAAAAAAAGACGAAAAAAACGACCCGTACCTCTTTGACTTGTTGATGCGAATCTCGACAGTTTCTATCCCGAATGTCCCCAAATGTTAGCCAATGCTTCGACACACGATCGGATGGCTAGTCAATGGAATACAACCTGCCTGGTGCAACTGCCTTCTTGCCTATAATTGATATACGCCAGCCATTGCCAACCAGGCAGGTCGGTCCATATCAGGTGCTGTTGGGCATTCTGAATAACGCGATTCCGCGATGAAACAAAGCACATGTTCAATTTTGGTTGCAATCGCGTTATATGTATCATTTTTCGACTAACAATGAGGACTTACTGGAGTCTGGAAGGCGATTAAAGCACAAGGTACGGTCGATACTACATGCGCTCAGGTTTCAACTCTGCAGGACTCGGAGCTTCGAGTTGGGCCACCTGCTGTAGATGAGATACACTTTGGTGCTCGGATTGTGGACGATCCAATGTAGGGCTTTGTACCACTCGACTGTCCGATAATCATCGAATTGAGGTAAGTTGGCGAGGTAACGAGGATTGGACAACCTGAAATCGCAAAACATATGCGTGTACTTGTCCAGGGAATGCTTCGAAATAACTCGTAACTGGGAGAAGGGCTCCCATCGGCTGAGAGCTTGCTTGGTACGATAGGCTCAAAGTAAGTTGGCGATATCTGTAAAAGGCGGACATTCTCCCGGAAGCAATGTGGCTCAAATCGCTTTATCGCAGCACAAAAATTATCAACGGCCACGAGGAAACACATTGGGGGCGTGTTTATGATGTTGTTTTCTTGAAATTTGGATCATGGTTTTGGGCCAGGCTATGGCGTGCACGACTTCAACCTTCCCGTCCGGATATGGAAGGAACCGAAGCGGCGCCTTCCTTGCGCCCGCACAAGAAACCCCGGATATCCTCGAGATGATTAGAATGCCTCTTTTGAAAATAAAACCTGCCTACATTTGACTCGTCGACTTTCCCGGTGACCAAGGCAATGAGCTAGTGAAGCTATTTGCGCCTGCGCACGATAACGCCACTTCTGTTTGACCGGGCACTTCTGTATTACTGTTGGCAGCAGACCGACCGTGAGTCATTACTGGTATCACAGCATACGCTTGAGCCTCATGACCCTTGAACGTTTACGGTTATCGATGCCGACACCAACGGGGGCCTCACTAACCGCGTGCATGCCTCCTAGCTTCAACATAACATGAAGAAATATCCTAGGTTTCCATATTAGGAGAAGCTCGGCGCTCAAGTGTTCAAGAGGGGGCAGCCCCACGAATCACGATTCTCCACGCCCTTGTGATGCGCACCCAGTTACATCTTGTACAACTACTGCCTTAGGTACTTAAGTACATAGTAGGTCGAGGTACTTATATTTGCCCACTGAGTCTACCAAGTTGACCAGACTGTATTAGACTCAAATGCAATGACATCAAGAGCAAGGTCAACTTGCTTCGTTCCACGTACACCACACGTGAAACATATCAATACTACATCTAGAGCCTGAGGCATGCGAATCTGCAGTGCTCGACAACGACATGCATGATGAAGCCAATTGCTCGTGGTTGTATCTACCCAGCTATGAGGCAGCGCCACTTGCACGCCAATTCGGTCACCCACGGTGGCGACGGCACGGCGAGAGCCTTCAACTGTTGGGCAAACGAACATTCCTTCCAGAAGGCTTTTACCCCAGGACGAGGTACTACCAGCCATCAATTGATCAGTTTGTCGGTCTTTCCGCCGTCTCATCTCCAAGACCTGCCCCCACCACGTTGTCAAAGTTGTCTTGAATCCTGGCATCGTCAAGCCAGGCTTGCAGATCCCCCACGTTTTAGCGCCGCCTCCCCCGCAAATTGAATCATCAGAGCGATCATCCAGTATTTCGCCCTTGTGTAACATGTCGAGTTTCCCTATTCGCGACGTAGAAGCCCCGAGCTGGCGCTACCTCGGGGCCATTTTGATGCGAAGGCAGTTGTGCATTACCAGGTGGCGGGACGGGAAATGCGTAGGCGGGGGAAGAGCCGATGCATTCTTGTTTGCCGCAGACATCTAAATAATTGACATTCGTTTCTCGTTTTGATTCTACTGTTGCATTGCAAAACCTATTCGTACGTGCAGTATTGCATGCCGTTATTCCTATCCATAGTTGTCGTTCGACTTGTTAGTTCCAAGAGCACTTCATCATGAGCGGCACAGAAGACAAACTTGGCACGCCAGCACCAGACGACGACTTCTCGGCCGGGGTTACCCACGCGCTTCGTTCAGCAGATGGTTCCTCAAAGGGTGCGCCCCGAGGGTTTCAGCCTCCCGAGATAATTCGTCTCATGTCGCCCGAGGAGCGCGATCAGCTGGAGAAGAAGCTCATCCGGAAGATTGACATTCGCATCCTCCCAATGATAGTCGTCATGTACATTCTGAACTACATTGATAGGTAAGGGTCTTTCTAAACATTTTACCGGACCACGACTAAACGGTAGGCTAGGAACAATATTGCATCGGCCAGGTTTGCCGGTTTGGAAGATGATCTGAAGCTTAATTCAAGCGGGACTCAGTTCTCTGTAAGCTCCTTGCAAGACGCACAAAGAAGCTTCTTGCTAACGACTTGGAACTCAGACCGCTGTCAGTATTCTCTTCGTGGGGTATGATAACCCAACTTGATGGCGTCATCTGGACTTTTGCTTATGCGTCATAGATATCTATTAATGCAAGTGCCGTCCAACTTGCTTCTTAACAAGACTGGGAAGCCAGGAAAATACCTGCCCATCTGTGTAAGTAAATAAGCTCAAAAATGGCATGAACCTCTACTGAGACGAATGCAGATGGCCATTTGGGGAGTCATCTCGGCTGCTACCGCAGGCTGCCACTCCTTTGGGGGACTCCTAGCTGCCAGGTTCTTCCTTGGATTCGTTGAAGCAGCATATTTTGTAAGTCATCATCCGCACAATTTGGCATCCAGTGCTGACCTTTATGGATCAGCCAGGTTGTCTGTACTATCTCAGCTGTTGGTATACGCGCATAGAGTTGGGTGTGCGGACGACATATCTCTATGCGGGATCACTCATTTCTGGCGCCTTTTCTGGGCTCATTGCCGCTGGCATCACGGGCAACATGGACGGAACTCGCGGTCTTCGAGCGTGGCGGTGGCTGTTCATCATTGAGGGCGCGATTACTGTGGCAATTGCAATTGTTGCCTTCTTCATCTTGCCAGACTTTCCGCGAACGACAAAGTGGCTAAACAAGGAGGAAATGGCGCTTGCTGTCTGGAGGCTGGAGGAAGATATCGGCCAGGATGATTGGGTGAATTCGCAAGAACAGACTTTTTGGCACGGCTTCAAGCTCGCGTTGGAAGATGTGAAAACCTGGGTCTTGGTAAGTTTCTTGACACAGTACTTTACCATCCGTCATACTGACCGTTACCCTAGCTTGTGATGCTCTTTGGCAATATAGCTGCGGCGTCTGTTACCAATTTCTTCCCCACCGTCGTCGCGACTCTCAAGTATAAGCCGGTAGTTACGCTGTTGTTGACCGCGCCGCCGTACGTTCTGGGCGTCATCACTACATTCGCAACAGCATGGCATGCAGATAGAACTGGCGAGCGGTTTTATCACGTTAGCATTCCGCTGTGTCTGGCAATGGTGACGTTTATCATCTCGGCTGCTACAACAAACATTGCCGCCAGATACGTTGCCATCATGCTCATGGTAGGTCCGCATCTGCCTCTGTGCGTGGAAAGGATGGTCGTCCTGACACATGACTTGTTTAGATTCCCGGTCTCTATAGCGGATTTACTACTGCGCTGGCTTGGATCAGCAATACTTTACCACGTCCGCCAGCCAAACGAGCAGCAGCACTTGCCTTTATCAATGCCGTGGCGAACAGCACATCGATCTATGCCAGTTACTTGTACCCCAAGTCGGCTGCTCCGGAATATACCGGAGCCTTTATTCACAACTGCGTCATGGCGGCAGTGGCTATATTTGCAGCATTTGTGCTGAAGAGAATGCTGGTCCGGCTGAACAATAAATTGGACAGAGGAGAAACGGTTGAGGGTGCAGTTAATGCGGCGCCTGGGGAGGCCGTGGAGCATGGATTTCGTTTTTTGGTGTAGATGTCTGTCATGTACTGCCCGTATGCTGTCCGCCCAACCAATACAAGAGGATTTCCGGGTCAGAAAGCCCGTGAAATTTGATAATTAGATAAAGTTGGCCTCGATGGTTGTGCTACTACTTGACGGAGTAGTAGGCTCAAGTGCTGGTATCATGTTGGGGTCTCGTTACTGTAAAAATGGGTACATGTAACCGTGAGAGCCCAGCGTGCACTAACGGCTGGGGCGACCTCGGCTTTTGTTAGTGCAGCTGGCACCTTGAGTACCTGTAGGTACCCACATGCACCAGACGGGCCGTTTATTGGCACCTGGAATACGGTACGCATCCTTTCCCCAAATTTTGCATCGACATCGGAACTCTGGGCCATCCAGAACGAGCAGAGATCCCACGAAAAGAGACCTGACAGAAATTATCTCAGAAGAGCTTCGGAAGCGCGAATCGGCTTCCAAGTGAAGTTTCTCGCACTTGGTAGGCGCGACTAATTGGCAAGTGACGAGAACAGTCACGTGTGATCGTGTTGCCTGGGTGGCGTCAACTTCATCGCATCGCGTTTTGCTCTATATCCACACGCGCATTCACGTGCTCGTCTAGCAATCTGCGCAACACCATGGCGACGCCAAAATGAAGGTCGAAAATGAGAACCAGATCATCGAGATATTGGATAATGACCCGACGGCGTCTGAAAATGAAATTTCAACCGCTGAGGGATCTTGCAGAGGCTCAAGAAAGCGCAAAGTTGAAAACGAGAACGTCTCGGAAAAGGTCCACTGGTCTGACAGCTCAGATGGAGTGCCCGTGAAGCCAGCAAAGCGAAGGGCAAAACGCAAGTCGATCGCAAAGCATGAGAAAAATCCAAAGCGTAATGATGGACATGCCGCGAAAGATGAGCTTGATCTTGGCGACATTCCGGACTATCTGCAAGAGAGACGTCGAAACTTTGATGCGAATAAGAAACAGCATCACGAGGCTGCTCTCATGCTCCCCCCAGACTACACCGATATTGATTTTCATGAATCAAGAAGAGTAGGAGAGCTGAAGGAAAGACCCGAGTTTGATGTCAGAAGTGGTATCAAGCCGTCTCGGCCGTACAGGGACATTGAGCTACCCCAGTCCGCTGGGCTCATTCCAGCACCTATCGCTCAATATCTGCGAGACTATCAGGTGATAGGAGCCAAGTTTCTTCATCGCAAGTTCGTCTTCCAAGAAGGGTGTATTCTCGGCGACGACATGGGTCTTGGTAAAACAGTCCAGGTAGCCGCATTCCTGGCAGCTGCATTCGGCAAGACTGGCGACGAGCGGGATGATAAACGAATGAGGGAGATTCGGTTTTGCCCTGGTCGCTGGTATCCCAGGATCCTCGTCATTTGCCCTGGATCGCTTATCATCAATTGGAAGAACGAGTTGAACAGATGGGGGTGGTGGCACATTGACATATATCACGGCATAAACAAGGACGACATCATGGGAACAGCACGATCGGGGCTCCTTGAGATCATGATTACGACCTACGACACATACAAGAATAACCGGAGTTCTATTAACATGGTGCAATGGGATGCTTGCATTGCAGACGAATGCCACCGACTCAAGGATGGGTCGTCCGAAACGACAAAGGCAATGAACGAAGTGAATGCGCTTTGTCGTATTGGACTTACCGGAACCGCAATTCAAAACAAGTATGAGGAACTGTGGACACTTCTTGACTGGACAAACCCAGGACATTTCGGGCCCAAGTCGGAATGGATGCAGACCATCAGCAAGCCTCTGACAGTCGGACAGTCTCACGACGCAACCGTAGCCCAACTTAGTTTGGCCCGGCAAACCGCTAAGAAGCTCGTTGAGAACCTCCTGCCTCGCTACTTTTTGCGGCGCATGAAGACCCTAATTGCAGATCAGTTACCAAAGAAGATAGACAGAGTCGTCTTCTGCCCTCTCACAGACTTACAAGCCGAGGCATATGAGAACTTCCTCAGCTGTCCTGAGATCCATCTTCTACGCACCATATCAGATCCATGTCCACATGGCAGAAAGAAAGGCTGGTGCTGTCAAACCCGCCTCCCGGATGGCAGACGATGGCCCGCCATCATATTCCCAAGCATGATTACGTTGCAAAAATTAGCGAACCACCTCGCGCTGCTCACGCCGTCCACCACGGACCTTGAAAACAAGCATAAAAAGGAGCTGGAAACTCTAAAGCTCTGCCTTCCAAATACGTGGAAGCCACTCTACGAACAAAGAGACCAAATCACAAATCTTGTCAACCCCGAGTTCTGCGGCAAATGGAAAGTCATGAAGAAACTGCTAAGGTTCTGGCACCAAAACGGCGACAAGGTGCTTGTGTTCTCGCACAGCGTCCGGCTGCTCCGTATCCTGCAGCACCTATTCACGAGCACGAGCTACAACGTCAGCTACCTAGACGGATCACTCAGCTACGAGGAACGACAAGACGTCGTAGACACCTTCAACTCAGACCCCACCCAGTTTGTGTTTCTCATCTCAACCAAGGCAGGGGGTGTGGGACTCAACATCACTTCTGCCAACAAAGTCGTCATTGTCGATCCTCACTGGAACCCATCGTACGACTTGCAAGCTCAGGACCGCGCGTACCGAATCGGCCAGACTCGTGATGTCGAAGTCTTCCGCCTCATATCGCAGGGCACTGTAGAGGAAATCGTCTACGCACGACAAGTCTACAAGCAACAACAGGCAAATATCGGATACACCGCCTCATCCGAACGCCGGTACTTCAAAGGTGTACAGCATGATGAGGACAGAAAGGGCGAAATTTTCGGCCTGTCCAATATATTCACGTACCACGGGACGTCCAGCCTAGTGAGAAATATTGTGAATAACACCAACATAGCTGAAGCCAAAGCGGGCGTCGACATGGCTGATGTGGACATGGAACAGGCAGCCAAGGACGAGGAGGCGTTCGGTCCGCTGAAACGGGAAGATGCGGGCGCTGAAGACGGCGGTGTGAGTCAACTCGCTGCGCTTCTTACTGCTGAAAACCAACAGCAGCTCCTCGAGTCCAAAAAGTCGGGCGCGCCCAAGAGCGACGCCATCCAGGCAATCCTGACGTCGGTTGGCGTAGAATACACTCACGACAACTCTGAAGTCGTCGGCACGTCAAAGATAGAGGAGCAGCTCTCGCGCCGAGCGGCCATGCGATCATATGCGGATGGGGATACGGAGGGACAGAATGCCCTGTTTGCGAAATCCCAGGACGAAGACGATCGCGACATGCTACATAGCACATATCGACCGCCAGAGGACGTCTGTCTGCGGCAGTTCTGCTCAATGGCCCGGGAATTCGGGTTCGTCAATGCTACGGAATTTGCACTTGTGGTGGAGAATTGGTCGCAGGAAGCTAGGAGGAACTGCTTGGACACCTTTTATAGGAGGAGAGAGGCGCAGTTGGACGAGGCGGAGAATCTGAAACTGGAAAGGGCTGCTGAGGCGGCAGTTGAGGATGAGAGTGTCCAGGACGATGAGAAGAGCGATCATGTGGCGCAGGTTAAAGATGAAGACACGACGAGGAGCAAGAACAAGGACATAAAAAGGGTGAAGAATGAGGATATAAGGAGCGACATTAAGGATGAGGACATCAAGGCTGAAGGCGTCACTTTGGGAGACATCAAGAGAGAGGACATCAAGAGAGAGGGCATCAAGAGAGAGGGCATCAAGAGAGAGGGTATCAAGGACGAGGATGCCAAGGACGAGGATGTCAAGACTGTCGCCTTAAAGGAGGATATTAAGCCTGAGGACGCAGGCGAAACGAGAACTAAACACCAGCCAGCCAACGCTATTGATGCGAAACCAAAAACGTTCAAGGTGGAGGGCGCATCGAAACGAGATTCAATTTTTATTTCCGACGACGATGATGATGAGCTATAGGCGTTCTGAGAGAATATTTGTTTACGGAAGATACCCCCTTTTTTGTAATGTCAATGATTCGCTGGCTGCGGCATGCACCTTTTCATGACTTCGTGTGTGCCAGAGAGGCTCTGGTTTTATGCTCATTTGGTCAAAACTCCAATGACATGAGGCAGAACGGCATAAGGGGGCTCGTCTGGTGAAGTTGTCAGATCAAACTTGTTCCAGATGCCGACGTCACGCAGCGTCTGATCGGTAGGTCTACAAATCCGGCATGACCCCATGAAGAACATCCAAACGCAGTTGACAAGGCCTACCCGATCGAATTAGTCACCCAATTTTCCCCCCACGAGGCAGAGGATCGAAGCACTTACGCTGATAAAGAGGCATGATAGGAAACCCTCGGGCCGTCTTGACGTGCTCAAACACATACCACGTACCGCCCGGCTTCAACAACTTGTACAGGTGCTCAATGTTCTCCTTGGGATCCGGAATACTGCACATGCACCTGATGCCAACGATACAGTCGACGCTCCCAGGCTCAATCTTGCCCTCCCACGCGTTAGGGTTCGTGACGTCCTCGATGCCTACAGGCACCACCTCATACACATCCCCCAAGCCAACTTCCTTTACTCGTTTTCGCAAGGTCGCCGCTGAGATTGGATTCGGCTCAATGCCATAAATCTTGGTGATGCCGCTTTTATCTCTTCCACTCTCACCCTTCCTACTTCTCAGCCCTTCTGTTTCACCATTCCCAGACGAGGCGTTTCTGTGAATGCGAGCCAGGACATCCGCCCACATACCGCTACCAGCACCAACCTCAAGAACGGTTCCATGCACAGGCGTGGATACGACATGGTCATGGACTTTTCCGCCAGACACTTTGCCTTCGAGGAGTGGAACAACGACTGGTTCTGCACCAGCCTTTGCCTGTGGACCCAACGTCACCCAGAGGTTTCCAAAGAGTTCTTCACCAAAGGCCGATGGCGACAAGAGTTTACCATAGTTGCCCGAGGACACGAGGCCGGCGATGGTACTAGGTATGTAGGTGATTGACAAGACGATCATGAGCCATGGCTCGATGAGGTGCGTGAAGAGCTGCTGGATATCGGTGAAGATGGACATGGTGATAAGAGCAAAAGGGAAGGTGCATTGGGGGGGAGAAGAACGACTCCAAATTACATGGAACTGAATTCTTAGTAATTTGAGAAAATAAAAATAGAGGGGAGAGTGGTAGGGGTGTGAGTGAAGAAGGAGAAGGAGAAGGAGCAGTCTCAAGTCATGTGCCTACGAGCTTGCCTTAAGTGCCAGCTTTTGCCCTCCCGGCCCTCGCAAGGCTAATACGCCCCGGTTCCTTTTATTTACTCTGGCCGACTCCCGCACGCCCTTTACTTCATGCCCCAAATCGCCAAATCGGGCCACGGCCCTCCGCTCATGCGTTCGCAGAGGGGGGCCAAGCGAGGCAGTTTTCAGCCAATGCCACGAGTCGAGAGGCCGGGCCGTGGGGCCGAAAACACCGCCGTCGGGGTCCACCGACAAGCCGAGCTGCTGGGTGTAGCCTCCACCGAGAGAAATACAGTATATATTTCCGTAACAAAGATGGGCAAGCATGTTACAGGATGCAGTGACTCAGAGGGATGTGCAGTGGTTTACTATGGAATACACAACACTCCAAGAAAGCAGGCAAAGATGTCCTGCGTGGTTTATGGATACCTTTAGCGGTTCTGTGGCCAGTACTTGTTGCGTTGTTAGGGCAATTTGACCCAGCGTGGGGTGAGCCAAGTAATTCATCATTACAAGCACGAGGCAGTTTGACCCGTTTTGGAAGCTCGCCTACCAATAGACGATGATGCTACAACTCCAGGACTGAGCACACTGAAGGAGAAATGCCCATTCTTCACTCACGACAACCGGGTTTAGAAATACTCGTTAGCCAAAGAGCCTGAATTCTCTACCAAGTCGACAATCGACATTCTCCATATCGCATGATGCCTGTTCCCGTGAAATCTCGAAACCGCCCCAACGCCGCAAAACGCCCGCCCCGGCTGCTCTCTACAGCAGCTCAAAATCATCCAACTGGTCCCTGTACTTCATGATGTTCCTCTTAATCTTGCTGCCCACAGACCACGTCACAAAGTCCTCGGTCGACCTCGTCACCAAGTACGCCGGGTCCGTCACCGTCTCGACACCCACACGCACGTGCCCCTGCTCAATCATCTTGGTCGCGGCCTGCACCGTCTCCGCCATGCGCAGCCGCGTCATCACAACGGGCAGTCGCCTCCTCGCAAAGGCGCTGACGGTGACGCTCTTCTCGACGGCCGAAAGCTTCGACGTTCCGGGCAGAATGCCCATGTCGTAGAGCTTGTTGAGGAGGAGCTCCTCGTGCTTGCGGCGAGTCGCACTTTCGGGGGGCAGTAGCGAAAGGCGGTGGGCTAGTTGTCTGAGGGACTGAGAAGGTGAGTCATGTCAGCGATAGGCTATTCGGGCATGCAAGCTGGCGTTGCATGCTGCTCAGCCGCACGGGGGTTGGGAGAGAAGAAGAAAAACGTACGCCACAGATTCTGTTGTATTTGTGGTAATCTTCAGGTTTTTGAATCATGTATCGACGGATGACGGCTTTGTCGCGGTGGTCCTTGTCGGATTTGTAGGTGATGAAGTCGGTCTTGCGGAGGAGCTTTTGCTCGTGGTACTTGAGCTTGCGCACCATCTTGGCCGGCTGGAGGTCTGCAAGAGTCAAGCGCTCGTGTGTACAGCTTGCTAGCCGGTTTTCGAATCCTCAACTCGTGCCGCGATGGGCGAAATTTTACGAGCTCTGCGCAAAAAAAAAAAAAGCAGATGACCCCCGCTGATAAAGGTTTGTCGTGACGAGTTGCAAACTCCAAAAAGGCCGGATTGCTTGCACGGAGAAAATCCAAAAGAAAATAAAGCGGGGCATTTCTCGACTCCCGCCAACCAGGAGCTAGCTTCACACCTTGCAACTTCATCGCTTTCTCTTCTTCGAGGTCCAACTTCACAGCAGCAACAATCGCCAACCATGCCGCCACGACTCCCCGTGTGCGCTCTGCGCGCTCAATGCTCCCCTTGGAGCGCTTTCCGCGCATTCTCTTCCTCGCCGGCAGTCGCGTCTCCCCCCCGGGAGCCGCCTCACCCCCAGCCTCACCACCAGACGGCCCGGCCGCCGACGCCCTCGTCTAGCAGCAGTCTTCTCTCCATCAGCGCCGACCGCCACAAGCGCGCCCCCAGTGTGCGCGCCATGCGTCCCGGCGAGGCAGCCGCCAAGATGATGAACCGCTACACCGACAAGCAAAACCGGAGCAGGCTCGAGTCCGTCGAGGCGCTGAGGAATTCCAAGAACTCGGCGGATTACCTGAAGCAGATGCCGAGGAGGTGGGATGCGGGCGATGTGTATTCGCCGCACGACTTGAGTCCCGTGGAGATGCAGAAGTGGAGGAAGAGGTCGTTGAGGAGCAATGATGTCGTTGATGCATTGGGCATTAGGCCATTGGACATGTACAAGGTAAGGGCGGCGGCCCTCGACGAGGAAGTGAACTGTTTTGGCGCAGCTCTGCTAATGTTTTGGTGCAGAACTTTTCTCTTGTGCAGGAATTCACCACCTCATCGGGCCAAATCATTCACTCTGCCGGCACGAGCTTGCGGCCCGTCAATCAGCGCAAGATTGCCAAGATGATTCGTCGTGTTCAGGGCATGGGCATTTATCCCACGATTCATGATCATCCTGAGATGATTCGGGACGACTTCTTCCCTGAGAGGAGATGAAGTGCAGATGGAAACAGATGCAGCTTCGGAAGTAAGGGGAAGGGGGTTCAAACAAGTTGGTATCTGCCGAGAAGTGGGCAACCTCGTTGGCCACCTCTATTCTTCATATCCCACTATATGTACAACAGCCTAAAGCTCCGTTTCATGTATAGATACAAATATCCAAAGACACATATGCCTTTTGCTTTTATACACAATCATGTCTTCATGATTCGCTTGATTTTGATTTGACAGAGGCCGTACTCGTTGAGCCGTCTGCCAACTTTGTCCAGCTCTGCCCATGTGGCTCGGTACTTTTTCTTTACCCAGTCGCGGTAGTTTGCTTGTAGTTCTTGTCCGGGGAGTGCGTTGTGCGCAATGGCTAGTCTGTTTCTATAGATTAGTATCATTGGTTTCATTATCCTCATGTCCATGGCAGTTCGTTAGACTCACGTCATTGAATCTGGCTCCGATCCAACATAGGATGCCATATTCATAATTAGCCCACGCACTTCTTTCTCATTGCCACTTCCGGCCACGGCGCCCACGTATGCACTGTACACGGCTTGAGGCACTTCCAAATCCATCCGCTCGATTCTCTCCCAGATTTCACGGGCCTGCTTATCTCCACCGGATTTCTTTTCTAAAGCCCAAAACACTGCCTGTAAACTTGCATATGACGGACCCTCACGAGACTGGATAATCTCATTCCAAAAGTCCAATGATGTTGTCGGCTTGTCGCAAGCTGCGTAAGCCAGCATCAGCCCGGTGTACAGCTTTGTGTTGGGTTGGATAGTAGTATCCATCTTGAGCATGTTGTGCACCAAGACTAATCCCTCGGGATCAGGATTCTGTGCGACTCCCTCTAGATAGAGTATATACGTATCCATAGTAGGGTGATAGGTCTTGTTTCGGTGTTGACGCATGTGCCCAAACACATGGGAGGCCATATCGGGCCGTTTGCGGTCAAAGAACGATGATATCAGTTTCATCCTGAGCTCATAGCTCGTATCTTGGAAGAATTGTTGAAGAAGTTGGTACGCGCCCCATGCTCGAGATGTACTAGTCCCTTTGTCGAGACAAAATGTCACAAAGGCGTGTTGCACAACCTCTCGTTGCTGCTCGCTATATAGGAAAGAATGGAGAGATAGCAAATCCATTACGTCAAAGTGCTGATCATTCTCCAGAAACTTGACACAAAGAGCTGCTACGGTTTCCGGGTCTAGCAGCATCTGTTCCTCCTCGAGTGCGTCTAGAAGCGCAAGAATAGTCTTGAAGTCTGGAGGTACTTGGCGTGATAACAGAGTCAAATATTTATTGGAGGATTGACGAAAATCATCAAAGAGATCAGATCCATTTTCGTTGTTCCATGGTTCGAAGTGTTTGACTTGTTCAAAAGCGCGTTGTGCGCCCTTGAGGTCGACAGCCTCTAACCTCAGCCGCAACAGACGAAGATAGGTCTCTCCACTCGGCGCAAGCCCCCTCTCGGCACAAAGTGCAAGTATGCCTTCACCCAATTCCGAATCTTGAGTCTCGATTGCAACAGTCAAGAGACCATTGATGGTGCTGATTGTGGGAGCAAGCGCCCCGTTGCGATCGACCATATGTCCCATTATGGCTTCTACTTCCGCCAAGCTCCTCCCAAGTAGCAAGATGGACTGCAGTATAGCATCCCAATGTTTTCTTTTCGGTTGCGACTGCCCTAGTTCAAGAATAAGAGGCCCTGCCCATTCCTGGAGGTCGTTTCTTCTCGCGAATGATGCTATGTCTCTATAAACCTGAGCCTGACAGTACTTTTGGTCTATTGGCTGGCTAAACCAATACTGAGTTTCGGTAACCTTGTCGTTGTTGGCAAAATATCGAACCATGACCGCTTGGATGGTAGCATCATACGGGACACCATGCGCCATGGCATAGTTGACTAGCTCGACAAGCTCTGCTTCTTTGCCTTCTCTCGCAAGTCCATGGGCCACGGATGCCAGCAGTCGATCCTCCTTGACCAAGTAGGCATGATAGGAAGGATCCGCCCACTTTGATTTCAACATTAGCAGTGCTTCTTCCGAGCCACCGTACTCGCATAGCATCTTGATGAAATAGCTCCATTGCAGCTGGGGAGGTCGAGCTTTGCCGGTGTGATTTCCCGAAGACCAGACTGCGTATAATGATTTCGCCAGTTCCAAATGATTTTCACTTCTCTCTTGCGGTTCGATATCGAGAAGAACTTGTCGTATCATGGACAAATCCGCCGAGGACAGCGACTTCGAGTGCTGGTCATGTCCGTCGCTAGTCGTAAGGTATTCAAGCAATCGGCGACATTGTAAGGCCTGCGTGCTATTCAGCGGCATCTTCCTCTTCAACTTGGATTGCATAAGCTTCCTCAATGCGTCTATCAATTCTTTCCTTGGCGGCGGTCGCAGATTATCGAGCATCCGACTTCTCCAAACCATGACTTGCATCCATCCTGGCTCATACTCGGGTTGTCGAATTTCTCGCGGAGGTTTCTGGAACAGCGCATTGAGAAATGTCCTCGCAAAAGTCCTCTGCACCACAGGTCGCGAAATCGGTCGTCGTCGGGTCGGAGGAACGCAGGGAAGACATGCTGGAGCGGACGTCGGCCGGTAAACTAGGAACCGGCGACCATGACGGGCCAGATTCACCCTCATGGTTGATTAATTCTAGGAGTTGATGGCACTTATAGACGTAAGTGGATCGATCATTGAGCCAACAAAGGGTCGCATTCCACTTACAAGAGCATCTTCAAGGTGAAAACCCTGGTCTGCAGGTTGAAGGCGTCCGCACCTTGAGCAGGTTAAAGCTATCTTCAGATTGCTGGACAATTATTGCGGGTCTCATAACTACATGCATACATGATGAAATTCCCGTGGTTTAACCGAACTCATCACCTCCGCCATCGAGTAATCTTGGCTCAACGCTCGTCTTCCGGGCGCAGCAAGCATCGTGCAATAAAGAAAGAAATACCGCTGTATTCTCTCGTCCACTTAGTCGCTGACGGCGCCGAGGCAATAATTATTTTTTTATAAACAGACAAGACCACCGACGTAGAGAAACTACATATAATGATACTGGTAAAAGCCAGTATCCACGACCCTTAATAATCGCATGCTCTCACCCCAAACGCCACCCTCCTTTCCGGTAGTAAGGTCCCCCCACGGCGACGATGCTCCCTCTACTCTGTTGACGATGTTGTAGTGAGTGTGTGTAACGAGGTGTGTTACGAGTCTGTGTAACGAGTCTGTATGACTTGATGTTTAGCAGGAAGAGAGGGGGGAAAAAAGCCAAAAGCCAAAAGGCCAAAACAAAAACAAAGAAGTAGCAGTATATGAAAGAGCATAGAATAAGCGAGCCTCCATTCTGTTTACACAGATTATAGGAAATCACCATCTGCTCTTGCTCTGCTGATGGGGGAAGTTCAACCCACCGAGTTTGTACCGTGACGAGCGAGGCATACGAGTATCGTGCAAGCGTAACATCTAATAATATAGTATTAGGCTGTAAGCTAAGAACAGTAAAAGACTAGAAAAATAAACCATTTATACGCGTATCATGACGCGTTACACGCACACCAGCGGAATTAGTGCTGCATCGCGCCCCGCTAGCTAAAGCCATCTCGCGATAGCCTCAGCCATCATCATCATAGAAGCAAAGGAAGGCTTTCATGAACGCGGAACCTAAACGCAGCACCAAGGAAGCTGCTAGACCAGCTCCTAAAGGGGCCAAAAGGGCCAAAAAGGCCAAGGCTGCCAAATAACACTGAATTGGTAGTTTCAATTTGTTCCGGAAACGCCTTATTATTTACTGTTTTATATATAATATCCTATAACCAGCTATCAGGTAAGACATAAACCCGCCAAGTAATTCACAGGCACACCATGCAAGCTCTACTACAGACGGCCCAAGACTTTTAAGGTCTAGAGATCCAACATGCGAGGAGAACTAGACACAGACAAAGTTTAGCAACAAGACAATAAATGCCTTTTCGCGGGCGGCTAATGCAAGTCCGCCGCATGTAAACCCCAGATTAAATTACCACGGTCAAGCTTAAAAACGCCACGCCCAGGGGGAAAAGATCCCACCCCAAGTATAAAATATGGCTGGGCCTTCTGTTTAAAAAAAAAAAAACCATCTTACAATTTATTTCCTCAACTACCGCTCAGCAACCATTACTTCAGGCAAAAAACTCAAGAGCAACCAGTCTCGCTAGCGGATATGAAGTCATTGCTGGAAGATTCACCTGGCCCTTCTTCCCCTCCTTCTCCTGCTCCTCCTGCTCCTCCCCCTCCCCCTTATAACCCTTCTAATAACATTAAGGGAAAATACCGCGCTCATGAAGACTCCCATTTTAATGGCGGACGTGCCCGAATCAAGCTGCAAAAAGACATGAACTTTCCCCCACTAATTGGGCCATGGAAGTACGACGAAAAAACCCACAACGATGCAATCTGGATAGCACATATGGACATTTGCTTCAAAGACGTGTCCGCAACCATGGAGCAAGGCCTATATTGGTCGCGGGATAATATAGATCCTACCGGCTCTAAAGTCTTCCACAATTCGTGGGGTAAATCTGCTGAGGACGGCTTCACTCGCGGGCGTCAATTTCATCTCATTGACTTGGCGGAGGATCCCCAGTGGAAGGCAAGCCTCGTAGTTTACGCCCCCAAAGTCAAGGCTCTTTCTGAATTCCGAATCCAAAATCTCTCGGTTGATAATATTGCCGACATGACTGCCTTCACTGGAGACGGGAGGTGGATTTATGAATATAACCGAGGTGATCCCGGGCAAAATTTTAATGCCATTTACGATGATATGCCGCTAGGTGGTTGGTGGCCGTGGCCTAAGAATGCGCATATCTAGGACGACGCTCTGGCTGTCACACGGTTACACGAGGGCCGCGATCTTGGGACCTGGGGCATAAGGCACACGGGCTTTCTTGTCCCAGGGCACGAGTCGAGCTGCCGAGGCGGGCAGACAAGTACATACCATGGTGCTGGATAAGAAGTGGGATTTGGCTGCAGGCGGCCCCCCAGTAGGGCCCCTGGAGGGGAAGATAAAAAAAAAAGGAAGCTCTGGGAGATGATTGGAATCTAGTTGAAAGGCTCAAATTGATCAGCAGCAGCAGCTTTGCTCAAACGTATGGCAAGGGCTCACGTTGGCATACGACCTAGTTATGGGAGTATTAGAACCACGAAAGAATTTTGAGATCTCACAAAAATAGTTTTGACCAGACTTCTGGAGTTACCTCAGAACAGCTAATAACTTGGCGAGTCGTATTAAAAAGAGCCCAATTCATGTCATCTTGATACATATTCCGTATTCAGACACCATCTTCCATACTACTACAAATCCCCCAATCGCAGGTATTATGTACATCCCAGCGAAAAACATGAACGCCCCGAGCAAAAGATAAGTCATAAAACGGTCACTTACTTTTCTCTCCTTGCCTGGGGGTCGGTGTTCTTCTTGTGGCCCACTGTTCAATCTCCAAAGAACTGGCCTGGATTCCACAAATATTGTTGACATAGAGCCAAGACCAGGGCCGGCGACAGACCCCAAACAAAGCCAAAGCATAGTCCAGACCCGTTGATGAGGTGCGCTTTTCCCTGGCTGGAACAAGGACATGGCGCCGACAATAGCCACCGGCGCTGCAGCAATGGCGCCGGCGATATACAGCGGTATTGTCGTTCGCGCTGTATCCTTTTCGGAACGAAACAAAAACTCAAGGGTCATGGGTGTGAGTTTATTTTCTCGGAGGACAGTTCCGTAAGAGTAGATGACACGTTCTTCGGTCTCTTTGCTAATTCGGCCCATTGCTGAATCCAAGGGGTATCTATGCGCCAACCCATTTTCCTTCAGTTTATTTCGTAGTTTGTCCAGTGCAGGAGAGTTGACTAGAAACATCGTCGAGTACTGGGGGCATATCAGATTCCCCATCAAGTTCAACATGGACATCAAAATATACGGTGTGACCGTGAACCCAAACGCCGCATACCCGTATGTGGCAATTTGGTTCCCTCTTGTTTCGTAAAGAGTAAGAGCAGCGTAGACGAGTTGGCCAACAGATGCGAAAATTTTGAGCATGTTATGGCTGGAAGCTACAGGGCCCTCAGTCTTGTGTCTTGGTCGAAAAGTGGCGGTAAATGTATGCTCCATCCTTTCTTTAAATCCCCCGCCCTGGGTTACAGGAATGTCGTCCTCAAAAGTTACCCATTTTGGCAAGACCACGAGGCGATATCCTTTAGGTAGCCGTGAAATGCCATTCACGTGGGTAGTTGATATATCCGGGGGGAACACTAAAAAAAAGGTCAGAAGACTAGTATACGCAAAGTAGCTCGGGTGAAATTTTCATCTTACCCTCATCTCCTTCTTCATCAAGCACCTCCCTGGCCACAGTATCAACTACACTGATGCTTCCTTTCGTCCTGGTATCAGTGCAAGTGACACAGATTCCGCCTCTGCATATGCAGCCTGTTGATTGTGGTCTGGGTTGCATTGGATCACAGACTTCTGAAATGCCATCTTGCTTGACAATGGATCTCCCGGCTTCAGCGTCATCTTCTTCCGAGAAGGTGATCTCGTCCGGCTTAAAAATCATACATATAGCCCCGGCTCTGGCTGCTTTCGTCAGTTCTGTCGGAGCAAAACAAGCCAGGCTGCTGACAGCATGAACTGCTACCAAGACGCCAGCCCCAGGAAAACATAGAGCAAGTAGTATGCTGACAGCCCACGAGAGACTGCTCTGTCCCGGTCTTCCGATAACTGTTGCCGCATGAGATACATAATTCCCTAAGAAAAATACCATGATATCCTTCCATTCGGCTGGCTTGCACATGAGACTGCAGTCGCCATGATGGGTGAAGCCGGGGATTTGGATTGGGCAACTTGCGTCTTCCATCTCTACTCCATTGGATGAGTAACAACCAGTAAACTTCGACAAGGGATACAGAGTATTTCAAGAGATATTTCCCTAGGTAAGTCTATCACAGCTTCAAGAACAGACCAATTCAGCCTCAACCTTGCGCCGGAGGGTGCAAATGTCGAAGGCGGAACGGCAAAGCATGCCTGGGTAGTTGCCTCTTTATGTTTCTCATGTTTCATTGCAGGCCCCAAGCAAGCTGCACAGCTGCGCCATGAAGCATCAAACCCGCATCTCACCCCCGTTGGTTACTGGCAGCCTTGTTTTCTGCAGCAAGTCGGCGGCTATCAGAGCTGAAAATAGACGAACCCCGGTCAAGCACAACCCCTGTGAGCCGCCAGGCTCTCTTTCGGGCCCAGCAAACGATTTCATTTCTCTCGGCTGGCAGCGTCGCAATCGTCCTGGCCGTATGTGTAAGCAAGCTGCACAATGCGGCGAATTCACGCCTTTGGGGGCTATTAAATTCGAGCCTCTCGAACAGTTGAATTCGGGCCTCCGAAGCCGCTATTGCTGTCCGATTCGAGACTTTTAAAGCTCTTGAGTTCGGCCCTGCCGCCGCCGTTGGATTTGAGCACTTTGAAGCTGTTGAGTTTAAACCCCTTGGGCTGCTGCTGCTGAATTTGAAGCTTTTTAGCTGGGTTGATGTGAATTGCTCGGCGACCTACTCTTTTCGCTCGCACCCCACAAGGATACCTGCACGGGTCAAATACCAAGTCCAGCGGGACACCGTATATACTATTACTAGATTGATGATAAGGTACAAGAGCTATAAGAAAGTATAGGGCTTTATTTTTTGAAGAGAATTAAGGGTAAAACTTGAGAGAATATATGCACTATATGCAATAAGAAGAAGTATATAAAATAAGGGGTTGATTGAAGCTGCTACAAGTTGCCTACCTACCTAGGTACTTAAGTACTTAAGTACTTAGATATAAGTACCTAGGTACCTAGGTAGGTAGTATGTACGCACACCCACGCTTGCTATTGATGGAAGTAATAGTAGAACCAGGAAAGCATTTCAGGATTACATACGAGATATTTTTAACCAGACTTACTAAGTTGCCTTGGAACAGTTAATAACTCGGTGAGTTATTAAAAAAGCCCACTCTTTTATTGCTGGAATGAAGCCATATTCTGCAATAGGGGTGGGTAGATTGGAGGGAAAAGCAATGCAACTATCTGACTTTTTTGCTCTTGTTTTGGATTTCAATTGAAAAAAGGCTTAAATATGAGCTTCTCGAAATTTCCGAGTATAAAAAGCGGGAAAACCTGTGTCATGTTCTCCTTCCCGTCGGTCCTTGTCACGTGATGGCCTTGTCCAAGTTGAGTCCCAAACCTGTTCACGAGAGCCTCGGTCTCATCCCTCACAACGACCTGCGCCGACGGCACCAATATCCGTAACCATGTCGTCGACATTAGTCACAGGATCATCAAGTCAGTTGACCGACACAAAATTTTCCGACGTTATTCCTTCCGTCGCCGTGATCGATACGCCTCTATCCAAAAGCATCGCCCTCCTTCGACCGGGTCTCATACTGGGACTCCTCGCCCTACGTTTCAATTCTCTCGTCGCTGATCCCGTGCCGACTCTCCAGCTTGCGCTCCCTGCTGTCGCCTTGGTCCAGACTGTATATGCGATTATTTGTCTTCCCGTTGCTGGCTCTCAATCCGCCAAGGTTGTGAGGAAGCCTCGTCCCGGGGAGAAGAAGAAGGCTGACATAAATGGACCAAACACCATCTCGGTATGTACTATGAACGGCGCCTTTTTTTCCCCTTGAAAAATGGGCGTGGTTGCAAAGTATGCTCTTGTCGCTAATTCAAGATGGGTTGCCACCAACTAGACAGCTATCCTCGCTTTACTCCTAAGCGCAATCGCCACCCCGGCTGTGTACATTCTCTTTGTTCTATTTGGCGCTCCTTTTCTCGATCACGTCGAACACACGCTTCTCTGCTCTGCACACTTCTCGTTGCTCGCTCTCTTCCCTATATTCTACTCGAGGGGTGTAAAGGCCGAAACCCTTGTCGCGGTGGCCGGTGCTTCAGCGCCTCTGGACGAAACATTTGGAGGACTGGTTGGTGCTGTAGCTGGGGCATGGCTTGGAGCAGTTCCCATTCCACTGGACTGGGATAGAGAGTGGCAGAAATGGCCAGTCACGATTGTGGTCGGCATGTTTGCAGGCTCATTGCTGTGCAGCTCGGTGTCGGGGACGTTGCTCTTTGGCAAACGGTTGAGCAGCAATGAAGAAAAGAACGAGTAATTAAGAGTAGGCCCCTCTACAAGGTGAATTGATACAATAATGTCTCTAGGTGGCTACAGAAGTACATACATGTCGCCCCACGTCGAAAGCCTGCAAGCAAATCCATGCGTCCCTATTCAATGGCATGCCATTCGTCTAGATACAATCATGCGGCGGCAGGTGAGTAGTGCTGCCACATAAAATTTAGACGCGGCGTCTATTATGGCAGTCGCATGACACATGGAATGAGGATGGCACACAGGACATTTCAGAAAACTATGATTAATGGGTATCTAATAGCTGCCCTGAGGCATTACTTCCAAAGGTAGCGTCAAGTTATTGGCCATACATCCTCATACCGTGCATACACTGCCCCTTCCAAACCACAGAGAAAAAAATAGAAGCAGGGGGATAGCGGAACCGTACAAGTCATAAGCTACCCGTAGAGACTCGCCCCAAACAGCCAACTGAGTATGAGATCGAAAGAGAAGAAGGATTGCAACGGGTTGGTTCAAAGCCTTGAATATCTTAGGTTCGCATCATCATGCAGACATGGACGCAATTCGCCAACGCCGCCGGTGTTTAGCGTGAGTAAATGACCCAGAAGGCGTGAATAAGACCAGGAAAGTAACCTGGGAGTAAGAAACAAGTTTGTCAGCAAAAGTCATCGGTAGTAGAGGAAGCGTCTGTTCCGGACGGCGGTCTGGATAAAGGCGATGCTGCCATGTTGCCTAGAGGCTTGGCACGTACCCAAGATTGTGAGAATGACGTTGATCCAAAATTGGCCAGAGCAGCCAACCTCAAGGAACACACCCAGAGGGGGCAGAATAATGGCAAGGATGACCTTGCAAATGTCGCTGGCGTGAAAGGTCAGTCTCATATCTCATTTTGTCACAGTTTCTCTCGCTGGTGTCTGCTTGCTGTGGTAATCATGACTCCGTGAGCGGCGCGGATCCGAGCTGCACTCAGCCAGATCCATTGGCCACCAGCAGCAAAATCGCCGTTGAGAAGCGTCTCGCTTTCGAGCGCATCAATACAAAGCTTACCTAGCGGTGACAGGCATGTTGTCGGTTTAAAGCTAACAGCTTGGGGAGTTCTAGTTGATGCGGAATGACGTTGACGAAAGATGTTTTGAAGGAAGCCGAACGAGGGGAAGGCGGGCGGAGGGGGGAGGCAGCTTACTTATTCTGTTTTCCAAACAGCAGAAGCGATCTTTCCCAAGCCAAGTGTTTTTGCCTTTGCCAATGCTACTTAGTATTAGTACCACGCCGACAGCAAACCCAGGTTCGGGTCGCGCGGCGGGACCGCCGATGCAATAGCAGCATGTGTGTCTCGAACCATGGATTTCCATCCCGCCGACTTGTTATTGCTCCCTGTCTTTCCGGTACCCAGTTATCGCAGCTACTAACGCGCACAACATTGGTCGACCAGGTCTCCATGCACTCTGGGGGCCTGCCCAATCGACGATGCGTAACTGTATCGCCACCAACCAGCCCGGCCGCCCGTCCCACAAGCCTTCTCCTGCGTCATCGACTCGCTCCCGAAAGGAAATGGAGCCAGGATAAGCAAGTTTGCGAGCTTCCCTTCGGAACATGATTTCCACGCTGTGTCGCGCGACAAGAAAGCTCCTCACCCCTCTAGTCTGGCAACACTGCTGTCTCGTCTCAGCAACAACCTCAAACGTTCGCTCCAATCGACCCCGCCTCCAACAACTCGGCCTTCCCAGATGTGGCACGAAGCTCCAGAGGCCCCGTGCCGATGGAAAAAATCAAATAATCACACAAGTGATCAAGAGTCTGTACTCCGTAAGCCCAATCTGCAATACGTCATGGCACGGTCCCCCTTCGAAATGCAACGACAGGGATCAATTGATTTGCACCGCCACACAATATGTGCAGCAATTGACGCTACAATTACTAGCGTCTTCAGCAACCACACATCCACCATCTAACCGCTGCCAAGCCACAGATGAGCCTGGTGCCAAGAAGACAAGCCACAAATTGGGGACAGGGCCAGCAGCTCTCAAGTGCTACCTTGCTCCATGACGGCAGAGGGTGGCCTCATCATGATGATGACATATGCTGTGCGCATGTTTGTCATGGTGTCACGGCACATGAGGACACAATCAGCTGCGACTGCCATGTCAATTGACAGCCCCGGGGAAAAAATCAAAATGCGCCGGTTAAGAAGGGTCGACAAACCCCAGCCATCCGTTATATCCCCAGATGGCCCTTCCACCGCCAGACTCCAGACCGATAGCTCGCCGGGCACCCAGCCGGTCCGAGTGCGCAGTGCATCTGAATACCGGACCCGCTGTTGGGCGAACATTTGTTGGCGCAGTTTTCCCTCCGGCGCGCACCGGGTGCATCAGACCCCGTCTGCACCACAACGCTTGCCAGTTGCAGCGTGGTATTCCTTACCTCCGTCCCAACCACACGATACGGAGGTACATACTTAAGTACATGGCATGCGCCGTCTCTCTTCCCCGGTGGCTGAGCGAGACATCATTTCAGCCCTAGCTTCCTAATTTATGCAGCGGCCATTTAAAACACGTCGCTCCTGCCACCCCCACCAACACACCGGCTGGCCTCGGCCATGCGCCGAGCCTTCCAACGATACTACGCTGGTAGCTGTTTATGTGCCCAGACATTTCAAAATGCTGCGGTCCACTTGGAGCCCAGCAGCTGAGGGCCAAGACTGCCAAAGACCAGGTTGAGTCCGGTCGGAGTCATCGGCGATGATGCAAAGTCCTGCCCGGGTTTACACCACTCAAAAAAATAAATAAATAAATAAATAAAAAATCAACATGTTTACTCCGTACGGAGGACCAAGTGGCATTAGGAAACGGTTGCACAGCACCCAAGGTTATCCCCTGCGCCGAACCAGGCACACCTTGTACGAGATTGGGCCTCGTCGAGTTTGTGCGTGTCCATTGAACCTTGACACCCTAGAGTCCTAGACTCTGCCAATGAATGGACGGGTTCACAATCTTTCCGTCATTCATCACCCAACGACACAAGACACCGCCCGCGTGGAAGCCCTTCGCTTGCGCGTCCTGGCTGTTCATCCCTTTGGGTGTTCGAAGGTGCCGATTTTGTACCGACCAAGGATGTTAACCAATTAAAAATCTTAATATAAGAGATATATTAATATACGAGATTATATAAAGATATAAGTATTATTTATATTTATATATATAAAAAGATATATATATTTTACGCTTGCACGATACTTGTACCATGCGTGTAATTTTATTTGACTACAGAGCGAAACAACCAAAAATTAATAAAAAGATATATATTTATACGCACAAAACCAGGTATCTACTAGGTATCTCAGACAAAGCGGGCCCGGTAGGCAATCGGCACCTTCAAACACCCAAAGGGATAGTACATAAATGCCATGTGGCATGCTTCCCTTGTAGACTAGGCGCGGGTCGATGCAAGAACAAGACAAGAAGCGTCCTTTGAACTTTGTCTATTCCAGGATACCTCGCACAAGCGAGTTCGAGTTCATGCCTATTACCAAAACCGCCATCTGACCAAAACGCCCGACTCCAAAACCCCCATCTGCGCCCCCTTCTAAAACACTAAAATACCCCCAACTCGGTCACGGTCAAAGTAATTCCCCCTCCCCGTCCTCGACAAGATCATCATCTTCTTCTTCCCAATCCACATTGGCTGCCATCTCCTCTGCCCGTCTCTGGACCTCCACCAACCCGGACAGCTCAGCAACGTAATCCTTCTCCTGCAGTGCCCTCTTGACAAAACCCCATCCATCTGTGCGATATGCGTCTAACACCTTGGGACTACATGCGCTGCAGCAGTCGTACGATTGACCCCGGATATTCATGTTTTGGAACGTAGATACGTAGCCGCGGATTTGGTGGGGGACCAGACCTAAAGGATGGCTGGGAGGGTCGCGGTCGGGAATACTTCCTGGCGTATGTTGGGGTGCTGGTGCCTGGTTTCGGAGCGGGTGTTGGAGGAGACTAGTGAACAGCTCGACCAGGAGGGCAGATGCGATGGCTGCGACGCCGGGCCGGGTTACTGTACACTGCTGGTCGAGGGTCTGGTCCTTCATTGACTGTCATGTCGTAAGTATCTAATAATCTTTCCTATTGAAAGTGAGGAGTGAGGGGGAAGGGGAGCGTGGTCTGGTGATGAGTAGACTTACATCGGCTGGGGCCACGACGTCGTTGCAAAAGTAACAGCCGAGAGATGTCTGTCCGTTCTCCCTCGTCTCGGCTCCGTGACGCATGACGACATAAGAGTCGAATCCAAGAGCGGCATTCATGACAATCTTTGCTCGAGCCTTTCCTATCACCGTCGGTAGCCAACGCGACTCACGGGTATCCATCAACAGGAAAATAACGTCGTGGTCCTCAATCAAGCCTTCGAGCTTTTCCAAGTCGGCCCTCGTCTTTTCCTCGTCTGTAAATGCATGGCCAAGCATTGGCACAGAGAGGGCATGTCCTTCGCTTTCAACACCGGGGTAGATGCGCTTCAGCATGGCCGCTGCGGCTGCTGCTTTTGGCTGCCCGCCATTTGTGCAGTCGTTGAACTCGAATAGTGGTTGTCGTACGGGGTTCGAGTATGAGACCCTGCCGTAGTCGACGAATGTCACCTTCCTCACACCCCAGCCTAGCAAATTTCTCGAGACGTAGCCTCCCAGTGTTCCGGCTCCCAGCAGGAGACATTTTGTGTTCTTGATAAGGTCCAAGTCAAGGTCGGGTGCGAGACGCCACTTCATCAGCTTCAGGTTCAAGTCGACGGATGAATCAGCCAGTCTCGTCGGGTCCATGTAGTCTGCGAGATTTGCCTGCTGGGCTTGAAGCTTTCCGTTTCGCGACCTCTCCCACCCCGTAACCTTGGGCATTTCTCTCATCTCCATCGTTTCTACGGAGTCCATTTCGATGGGGAGCACGACACTCCTGGCT